>NC_137663.1:170000-677500 GCF_963422515.1 Blennius ocellaris | reverse complement strand
TCTGGTCTTGTTTCTCTCTTCCGAAACCTTTCTCTTCTTCTCATACACTTCGAAGACACTTTTTCTCTTGCGACCCTCTGCCAAGTACCCGGTGAGAACTGCAAGCTCCCTGAAGGCGTAGCTCACCATATACACGTGCATGCGCAGAAAGTGAAAACTAATAGATCCATGCTACCTGGGGACGCGCACGTACGACCGCGTATCTCTTCCGCGTCAGCTGGTTTAGGTTCTGTGAAAGTGGTCCTGCTGATGTTGAGCAGAACCTCACGGGAGTAGGTGTGTCTCAGGTGTCTCAGGTGTAGCGAGGACAACAGGGACGGGCATATGCACGTGTGTGCATAACACAAAAAACACAAAAATGCCGATTCGACGGGAGAGAGAGGAGCCGCTGCGTGTTCATGCGCCGCCATCTTAACAATTTAAGATGATACACACTCAGTAAGGTCTGAGTGTGTATCACAAGTTTAGGTGTAACCAGGGTTGGGTAGTAATGGATTACATGTAATGTAATCCATTACTACCACATGTAATAATTAGGATACAAAAAACATAGAACTGTAATCCTTTACAGTACATAAAAAAATGTGTAATCTCGTTACAGGTATATTCGATAAAAACTGGGATTACTGAGCAGGATTACAGTAGAAATCAGATGGAAAAAACTAGAAATGCAGCTGTCACATGCGCCATGCACTGGCATTGCGACACTTCCCGACGCTATCAGGCTGACAATCCATGCTTTGCCATGGATTCTGCAGACAGTCACTATGTTTTAAAGTCGGCCAAATCTCTTAACCTCTCTGTACAATGCAAATTACGCCTCCCAGCCGTGAAAGTTCTGTGAACGTCCAGGAACTGGACATCTCACCTGAAGAAACATAGAAACATAAAACCCGCTCACTTTCACTGATACACACATGGACTCTGTTTACTAGTTTTATTCGCTCGTAACATGCTTCCTACCTGTTCTCAATACGTTTAGAGGCTCTTGTGTTTTAGGGATTAATTGGGGCGACACGTGCCATCACTTTTTTCTTTTTAATCAATGAGTGATTCATGCTGCCAGATACAGCCACTCATCAAACATTCACATTTAGTCCGGAAAAAAAACAACATTAAAACCAATGAGGAAATGGGACGAGAGAGAGAGAGAGAGAGAGAGAGAGAGATAGAGAGAGAGATTTTTTTTAATTTTTAAAACACTTTTTTATTTACACTAGATTGTCAGAAGACGGTTACATTGTGTGTCCGACATTTTTGTTAAAAACAATCATTTTTTCAAAAAATGTGCAAACTGCAAATCTTCGTTTTTTAAAAAGCACAGAATGTTCTTAAAACAGCAGACCTCTTTAAAAGAATTCAGGTTATTGCTTTGTTTAAAAAAACGGTGTTCAAGCCAGAGTCTGGATTTGACATTGACTTGCCACACTTCCATGACATCCTGCCCTTCTTTGTTCTCCACCATGTTCCTCCTGCTGACGTAGATCGCCATCTTGGCCTCACCTGGGAGGAAGTTCAGGAGCTGCCATTTTTCTTTTGCACTTTTTTTTATAGCCAGCTCCCATAATCAAATTCCTCTCAGTAAAAACAACACTAAAAAGACTAAAAACCATTGTTAAAAGAGTGAAGAAACCTATGAGTCTCTTGCACCCGCTAAAAACATGGAAAACAGTCTCTCTCTGTGCACAAAATGGACAAGTGTTTAAAACAGCAGGGTTAATGATGGAGATAAAAGCATTTGAGGCGATCTCACCATGTAAAATCCTCCACTGAAGGTCTCCAGTCCGTTTCCTTAAGGGAGGTTTGTAGAAGATCCTCCACTGTGGACCAGGTCCACCCTGACCCAGTCTTTGTGACCACACAGTTGAGCGTCTGTTGCTCAGTCCACCCTTGTGGATGCTCTTCACACAGTTCTGATAAAATGTTCATTTGTCTGCCTTGTGTAGTGACAGTCTCTCAGGCTGTGTGGTTTCTAGGAGGGGGCCGGACAATCCCCCCAGCTCCGGGTTCAACAGGACCTCGGGGAAGGGGTCTGCAGCGTCCAGGGAGAGGTCTCCTTGGTTGTACTTCCTCAGGAGGCTCCTGTCTCTGGCTGTGAGGACTTCCTTCCAGGTCTCCAGGAGCCTCTGGGACACCCGGACAGACTGCAGCTTCAGGAGAGAGCCCAGGGCCTTGATGTTGCTCAGGTCCGGCCCCACAGCATCCACAAGCTGACCCACGGTGAGGGTCCCAGACTGGATCAGGCTTCCCGACAGCCCAGGAGTTGTTGCTCCGCTGATGTCCAGTCTGGCTCCGTGGATTCTTTCAACAGCCAGTGCAGAGAGTCGGCTTTCAGGCACCTTCTATGGGTAAATAGAGCCCAGCATTTAAAAACACTTTGATAAAATGGAGGAAGCCCCTTGAGATTTAGTAATTTGGGATCAGTTAGGAACAGAACATTATCCAACCCCAACTTACTGGCACGCCTCAGGATGCAGCTGGCCATGCCTCTCCACACCAGATCTGCCGGGCCTGTGAGGAACCTCTGCAAGAACTAGAGTCTAAAAGTGGCAGTCCGGCTGGCCAAGTGGACAAGGCCCTGACCCCCCTCCTCTCTGTCTAAAAGGAGCACCTCCTGTGGCACCCAGTGAAGACCATCCCAGAAGAAATCTACTATTTTCTTTTGGATTTGAGCCAGGAGACCTGGAGGAGGGTCTACACAGGTGAGCCGATGCCACAGCTGGGATGCTGCAAGATTATTTAAAACAAGAACCCTGCCTCCGAGTGACATCTTCGGGAGGAGCCACCTCCACTTGGAGAGCTTACCCTCAATCTTTTCCGTGACGTTCTCCCAGTTCTTCTGAACAAAATGTTCTTCACCCACATGTATCCCTAAGTACTTTAAACCATTACTTTTCCAGGTTAAATTCTGGGGAAGAACTGGGAGACCGCCATGCCACCTGCCAACAGCGAGGGCTTCACTTTTTTCCCAGTTGACCCTCGCTGCTGATGTCACATTAAAATCTCTGATTATTTTACTTAAAAGGTCTATTTCTTTCCGGTTCTTGAGAAAAGCAATGAGGTCATCCGCATAGGCAGATAAAATCATGCCTTCACTAAAACCCGGTAAACCCCCCCCCCCCCCCCCCAACACTAGAACGTATCTTATTGAGGAGGGGTTCCAGAGAGAGTGCATAGAGCATCCCAGACAGAGCACAGCCCTGCCTGACACCTCTACACACTCTAAAAGGAGCACACAGACTGCCGTTGAACTTCAGCACACTCTCAATGTCTATGTACAGCACCTTGATTTTGGCTATAAAACCAGCGCTGAAACTGAAGCTTTCCATGACCCTCCAAAGCAAGACGTGTTCAACACGGTCAAAAGCCTTTTCCTGGTCTACTGAAATCAGACCAGCATCTATATCCAAACAACTAGAGACTTCCAAAATACCCCGAATCAGGTGGATATTATCCACCATGGACCTGCCGGGGACACAGTAGGTCTGATCCCGGTGGATGACCTGCTCCATAGCTCTCCCCAGCCTGGCGGCCAGAACCTTGGAGAGGAGTTTGTAGTCCACACAGAGCAATGACACGGGGCGCCAGTTTTTTATGTCCTGCAGGTTCCCTTTCGTAGGGAACAGAGTAAGGACTGCCCTCCTGCAGGACACTGGCATGGAACCAGAGGCCAGACATTCGTTGAACACATCCAGGACATCCTTGCCCAGGATGTCCCAGAACGTTTTGTAAAATTCAGCGGTGAGCCCGTCAATCCCGGGAGACCTGCCCATTGGCATTGCCTGCAGTGTAGTGATGATCAAATTTGAACGAATCGTTCAAAACCCGCGAGTCACTTTACTGAACGGTGACTCACGAGTTTTCACGTTCATTAACTCGTTCACTGAGTCATTTTTGCTACAGCCTCCTTGTAGCTGGGCCGCTAAACACAGCAGCTTCCGGCTCCTGACATTCACATGAGGCTTTCAGCACACTCGAGTCAGCTTGTCGGTGTAGTTCAGCACGAATGACCGACTCACCTCCCCTCAATCGTTCAGCTCACATGCCCGAGTCAGCTCGCTCCAATCGTTCAGCTCACATGACCGACTCCCCTCGAAACTCGAAAGAGTCGTTCACTGAATCGGTCAGTAGCACTTCCGCTGTGTCGTTCACCTCATGAGCGGTGAGCGGTGAGCCCTCCCCCCCTCCCTCACCTGAAAATCTCCAAGTGACGGCGGAGAAAAAAATAATACATTGTTTGTTTCACAAAGCTTGTAGCGATAAATGCATGAATAATACATGGCTAAATACACAATAAACAATGTTAAAATACCACTGTAGCGTGTATTGTGTTACATTTAATATTGTCCCCTATAATTAGTTCTGCCCTATGAACAGAACATTATTTATTATTAGATTATTTATTAGATACTAGTAAAAAAAGAAAATCAGAATGTTGGAGGAAAAAAACTATAAAAACATATGTATACATTAATATATACTGTATATCTGCCATTCTGGATGCCAGGTATTTATTCAGTTTAATCATTTATTTAATTTATTTTCTGATTCAAATAAACCTCAAAAACAACACACATAATCTAGAATAAGGAGACCAGGATCACTAAAAACTAATGTGTACTTATTGTTTATTTTCCTCAGAAGTGTTTCATCATTTTACTATGAATACATGATTCTCCCCCTGGTTCATGTCGCAGTTCAGCTGAGCCTCCAGGTCCTGGAGCGGGTGGAAATAGTGCGCATGCGCAACTGAATCAAATGACTCAAATGACTCAAATGACTCAAATGACCGATTCACTTGGATGAACGACTCAAAAACCCGTGAGTCCATTCGAGGAGTCGGGTTTCTGATCACTACTGCAGTGCTGCCCGCAGCTCCTGCATTTCTAGGCAGGCCTCCAGATGTTCGTTGGTCTCCTCGGAGACTTGAGGCAGTTCCCTCAGGAACCCCTCGAGGAGACCTTGCTCCTCCTTGTACTCGCTGTTGTACAGGGACGCGTAAAAGCTCACCGCTCTCTTCCTCATCTGGCTTGGTTCCGAGATCTCCTGCCCCGTGTCTGAGAGCAGTGCGTGGACCACTTTCCCCTGGCCATTCTTTTTTTCCAGGCTGAAGAAGAAGCTAGAGGGAGCATCCATCTCATTTATATTTTGGTACCGGGACCGGACCAGTGCGCCCTGCACTTTAACGTTCAGCAGGTCGGCTAAAGCCATTTTTTTTACTTTTGAGACTTTCAAAATAGCCTCGATCTCCTGTGGACTCTCTTAAATGTTCCAGTTCCATTATCTCGGTCTCTAGTTTCTTCAAAGATCTGGTGATGTCACTTGTGACATTTAGGGTGTGCTGCTGACACAGGAGTTTGATTTGGGTCTTACCGTGGTCCCACCACTGCCTAAGACTGCTAAAATCACCTTTCCTCTGTCTAAAAACCTCCCAAAAAATGCTAAAGCCTCTCTAAAACTTCTGTCCAAGGTCAAAACTGAGTTAAAATGCCACTAGGCGCTTTTTGGTACAACATTCCGGATAAAGACACTATTTAAAAGTAAACAATGATCAGTAAAACCAATAGGTAAAATGTTATATTTCTCAAAAACATTAAAGTGATGTTTAAAACAATAAATACGATATAACCTGGCTGAGGAGATCCTGCTCTCTCTAAAGTGGGACCAGGTGTACTGACGGCAGTCTGGATGCATCCTTCTCCAAACGTCCACTATACCCTGAGAGTGGACCAGCTGCTTCAAGGCGTGCTGAGAGGCTGGATGAGGCTCTGCATGGTTGCGGTCTAAAGCCGCGTCTTCCGTACAGCTAAAATCCCCACCCAGAAACAAATAGTCCTCCGACCCACACCCACTTACCACCTCAGTTAACTTGAGGAAAAACTGCTTCCGCTCTGCACCGGCTGTTGGGGCATAACAATTAATAAAAACACATTTAAAATGGTGGAACTGAGCTTTAACTAAAAGCAACCTCCCCCCTACACAGTGCTGGACCTCCAGTGAGTTGGGGTTAAAAGCCCGGGAGAAGAGGAGGCCCACTCCTCCACTGAGAGGAGTGTGGTGACTCAAATAGGCCTCCCCTTTCCACTCCTGCCTCCACTCAGCCTCATTGCTAAAATCACTATGGGTTTCCGTAAGGAACAGGACGTCTATCTTTTTAAGTGTGGCTGTCTCATAGATTGTTTGTCTTTTCCTCAGATCTCTGGCTCCGTTTACATTTAAAGTACCCAGTTTAAAAACATCCATAATAAAGGAGATGTTTAAAACCAGGATAAAAACAATAGCATTAGTTAAAATAAACTTGGCTGTCAGCTTCATCACTAAGCTGCTTTTTTGTTTTCAGCACAAGTTTTCTTAATCTAAAACCCTCCTGCTCTGTGAGGCCAGACTCCTGTCTGCTGCTCATATGGAGTCTGGCCGAGAAAATAAAAAGACTGAGGTCTGGGAAATGGTCCTCTATTTTCACTCCGTGATGATTTTTGTCTGTTGTAAAAAGATTTTAAATTTTTCTGCACTGTATGGTATTTTTGTTGTTTTTTGTGAACTGTTAAAAGAAATATCGCTGCTGTCTGACACACATTCACTTTCACCGTCTTCTGACACTCTGTTCTCTCCACAGCTTTTCTTTGCATCTGTGTTTTTGTTTTTTTTCCTCCTTTTTGTGGGTTTGTTTTTTGCACTTTTTTCCTCCTCCATCTCTGCCTCCTCCACCTGTTCAGCCCAGGCTGCACTCTTTCCCGCTTCCTCCACCTGCTGCTCCTCAACAAGCTCACTTTTTTTGTTGTCTCCTACTTTTTCTCCTTTTCTTTTTTCTCCCTCCACCTCACCAGTGATATTTACAATTGTTTCATCCACGCTGCATTCAGTGCCATTCACTCTTTCTCCCTCCTCCCCAGCCCCACCCGACACACTCTCCTCACGCACGCTAACATTCACACATTCACCCGGTGTATTTACATCACTCACCCCGTGCTTGATGCTCTCCTGGTCGGTCACAGCAGCGCGTCTCCTCGGTGAAGCCCGGACCGCGGAGTCACCGCCAGGGGGACTCTGCAGAGCCGGGTTGAGTCGACTCAGCCCACAGCGGACAGGATTTCACCGTGTGCCCCTCCTCACCGCAGCCGAAACATTTCATTACAGCTGAGCTCGCGAAGACAATGTAGTCATTATCATTTACTCTCACACATAAACGGAGGCTGAGCTCCTCACACCGGTTGTTGAGTATCATAAATACTTGTCTTCTGAAACATGTCGTGTGTTTCAGCAGCGGAGACTTAATTCCAGAGGCGATGTCTTTGTAGCCGGACACTACTTTGCCAAATCTGGAAAGCTCCTTAGTTAGGAGCTCGTCTGGCGCATAAGGAGGGACATTGGACAGGATGACCCGGACAGCCGGCTGAGACAGCGGCTGTACCTGGACAAACCTGTCCGACACGGTGATTCCCGTCTCCACCACGGAGTTGGCCTTCTCCACCTGGTCCACAAAGACCACCACGGCGCCGTTCATCCGGGCCGCCGCCTTCACGCTGCTGTAACAAACCTTTTCCCCCACAGCCAGAGCAACCTGCTCCACGTTGCAGGGGAAAGGTGCAGAGATGCGCACCCCGTGTTTGCGGGTGAGCTTCCTGAGGTCCGACATGGCGGCAGCCAGTCCCCGGCAAACACGGACCACACAAACCCACCGAACCCCAAGAAAGATTGAAATAAAACAAAAGGTGCTCTGTGATTATTAAACTACAGTGATTGTGAACATTAACAAAGAACAGAACAAGAAAAAAATCACATAAAACTGTGACAAACGCTCCCCGCTCACACACGCTCCCAGCCCTTCCGCACTCCCAGCATGCATCGAGAGAGAGAGAGAGAGAGAGAGAGACAGATTTGATGAGAAGATGAGAAATGAGAGGTTCCTCTTACATTTCATCATTTCTTATTTCACAACAACCCGCGAAAGAAACAGAATGACCAATTCACATTTTTCCACAAAACAAACATGCCAAAACTTAGATTAACATATGCATTTACTCAACATACTGGTTTCAATACTTTTTTGAAGATAAATGGGATTTTGATTCTTTAGTTTCTTTGTTCAGATTACTCCATAAACTGATTCATCTCACTGTAACACATTGCTCCTTAAAGTTGAGTTCTGACTCTTGGATTTTTAAATATTTCAAATCCTTTTGAATTATAATAACTTCCTCTTTTTTTTCTGGATGTTGGTTGGTAAAAGGTTCTTATGAGCTAAATACATAATCTGCAACATCTTGAAATCTAATATCATATTGAATTTTAACAACTGCAATTTAACAAACAGTGTGTTTGAAGGATCTCTGTAATGACTTCTACCAAAAACTTGTATTGATCCTTTTTGTAAAGTAAAAATTCCATCATTTATTTACATCACACCACTGTCTACATTTTTTTCATTTCTTTTCTGACCACCACCAACGCACATTCAAGATTTTCTCCAGTATAAAAAAAAGGTGGTATCATATTTTGAGACATTAACAATATCATTCATATACAAAATAAACAGTTTTGGTCCCAGAACAGAGCCCTGGGGCACCCCACAGCTGCATGTTTCCGATCATACATTATTCATTTGAACAAACTGATTTCTGTTAATAACTTGTCACCCCTCTGATACCATATTCGCTTAGTTTTTTTAAAAGTAGAATTGTATGGTCTATAGTTTCAAATGCCTTTTTGAGCTCTACAAAAATGCCAAGCGAAACTTGGTTCTTATCTATTGCAGTGGATATTTCATCTGTCAGTTCCATAAGTGTCATTGATGTTGAGTAGTTGGTCCTGAATCCATACTGACTACTGCTCAAAATATTGTATCTATAAAGGAATTTGTCCAGTCTGATTACAAATAATTTTTTTTATACTTTTGAAAATTGTGAAAGCAAAGAAACTGGCCTATAATTGGAGATATGTTTATCGCCATTTTTATATAGTGGAATTACTTTTGCTGTTTTCATTTTTTCCAGAAATACTCCTGTATAAAATGATAGATTGCAGATATAGGTGTAAGGCTCTACATCTAGGTTCTATTTATTACTTTGTGGCGACCGTGAGGCCTCGGGCCTCTCACCCAGCAGGATGATGAGAAAAGGGGCGTGGTTTTCTCCTCTCCTTGCCTAGTTTCGGGGCCGGCTCAGCCATGGACTTGATGGACAACATGCTGTCGCTGTTGGGCTTATACGAGGGTGGATTCCTTTTACCCCTCTTGCGCCGCCAGCTTCTGCTGTCAGAAGCTGGGTGGCCTAGTTCTGAGCCAATGGGAGTCGGGCTGACGACTTGGGACCAAAGGCGCCGTTTGGTGGCAGCGAGTTGGTTTAGGATGTCCTGACCAATAAGCAGTTCCTCTGTGTCTAGATCAGTGACGTGGATGGGATGCGTCGCTGACATGTCCTGGAAAGCTGTTGACCAAAACACATTGAGTGATGTGGTGCAAGTCCTGAGTGAAGCCTCGGATGTTTATGCTACACTATTCCACCTGAAGTGGCTTTCCTTAAGTGGCATGCGCAAGCATGGTTCTAGCAACCCGTGCGAAGGTGTCTGAACACATGAGGGTGATTTTTGACCCAAGCAGTGAGAGAGTGTAAACAACCCCTACCACCACTGAAGTGTATCTGTGGTTGGCATAGCCAAGATTACCCAAGAATGTCAAATGGGCCTCTTTGACCTCCTGGATCTCCTCCTCCTGCCAAAATGAACTTTGTGTGCAGAGGGGAGTGGCCAAGTCATGCGGTCAGGGGGAACCAGGTCCCTTCTTACCAGGCGGGTTCAGGTGCTGCTTCACCTCTTTGATGCAGGTTTTAATCCACTGTGGGACATCTGCATCCCAGTTGTTTTGAGTCTGACCTCAGCCTCGGTGTTTAGACTTACCTCTCCTCACCTGAGACCTCAGGACACCTGCATCACTATCATAGTTTTCACCTGAACGGTGGGGAAGCTCCCACACCATCTGCGCATGTTTGCGGAGGTTTTCATGGTGGGGTTTTTGGTCCTGCACAAAAGGGCGACATCGATCAACACACTGTTGTGGAGGTTGTTAACGAAGAGGGACTTTTAAGTCTGGTCTTTGTCCAATCCTGGTGCATTGTGGCCTTGGAAGTAGGCAGCCCTTAGGCACCTATAAATACTCTCTGGGAGTCTCCGCCCCCTTTTGAGTGATTGTAAATGCACCAAAGTTTGCAGAGGCAGGATCATTGTACAGATGATCCTGCTTCCCTAAGTGCGACGTGTGTAGTAATGGTCTCTGATGGCAGATGGGAGGGACTCTATGTAAACATGGACACTCCTGGATGTCATCTTCCAGAGAAGCGCAAGCTTCTCTCGGGACGAAGGATGAGGCAGGTTGAAGAGGCAGCGTTACACCTCCCCCAGGTAGTTCGCTATACGAATCTCCGGGTTGTTCGGTTCGAACTGCTCTATGTCCTCTGCAAAGTACTCTAACTGGCTGGTCCAAAGACCAGGTACCCTTGGGATATCGGAATGGTCAGAGTCATCTGAGCTGGAACATCCTGGTTCTCTCCGGTGGAGAGAGCTAGGGAGCTGATAGCACTGTGAGGTGCTGGAAAATGACAATGTTCCTTCTCCTGAAAAGGAGTGAAAGAGCCGCGAGACCACGTGGTGGTGCGGCTGAGAGCACTGATGGATGTGTGTCATAGCAACTCGCTGTTGAGGTTTCTTCTCTCCTGTGTAGACAGGCATAGAAGACCGGCGACAACAGTCTGCAACTGGGTCATGTGGCTCCCGAGGTATCTTTGCTCCGAGCACGCAGTGTCTCTGACGACTCATGGTAGGAGTCACGCAAAAGCTGTGTTTCGAAAAGTGCGAAAATGTTGTTCATGCACAGGTGATGGTTACACCTGTGGCTTTCACTTCTGTAGTCTATACAAATTGTAACCTCGCAACTGCAATGCGGTGTTTCTAGCACCTTGGGTGAGCAATAGTTGTGTTAGTGTAATTTATCTGGGTAAGATACTTGAAAAGTGAAAGTACGAGTTAATCACAATGAAATTAAAACTTTATTATAAAAACACACTCAGTATCTCCTCTGAAGCATCTTTTCGGCCACAACTGATGAAAAGACCCTAACAGTCAAATCCAGCAAAATAAAAGAAGTTGAAACTGCTTTAACCTAATAAACACTTCATGTTTAAACTTGAATTGAGAAAGTACGACTTTGTTCTAATGAAATAAAAACTTTATTCTAAAATCACTCTATATCTCGTGTGGAGCATCATTTCGTCGACTCATGATGAAATGAAAATAGCAGTTACTCCACTCAATATAGTTGGTTGAAAGTGGTTGCAACTGCTAAGTCCATCACGTTTAAACTTGAATTGAGAAACTACTAGTTTGTTCTCATGAAATAAAAACTTTTTCCAAAATCACTCTATATCTCGTGTGGAGCATCATTTCGGCCACTCCTGATGAAATGAAAATAGCAGTTACTCCACTAAATATAATTGTTTGAAAGTGCTTGCAATTGCTAAGTCCATCATGTTTAAACTTGAATTGAGAAAGTACTAGTTTGTTCTCATGAAATAAAAACTTTCTTCCTAAATCACTCTATATCTCCTGTGGAGCATCATTTCGGCCACTCATGATGAAATGAAAATAGCAGTTACTCCACTAAATATAATTGTTTGAAAGTGCTTGCAATTGCTAAGTCCATCATGTTTAAACTTTAATAGTGAAAGTACTAGTTTGTTCTAATGAAATAAAAACTTTATTCCAAAATCACTCTATATCCTGTGTGGAGCATCATTTCGGCCACTCCTGATGAAATGAAAATAGCAGTTACTCCACTCAATATAGTTGGTTGAAAATGCTTGAGCCTGATAAAGACATCATTTAAAACTTGAATAGTGAAGTGAGTCTGTTCTCGTGAAATACAAACTTTGTTCTAAAAACACACTCAGTCTGAAGCATTTTTTCGGCCACAACTGATGAGAAGACCATAGCAGTCAACTCCAGCATAATAAAACAGGATGAAACTGCTTAAACCTGATAAACACTTCATGTTTAACCTTGAAGAGTGAAAGTACGACTATGAAAATACAAACTTTATTCTAAAAACCAACTCTCAAGCTCCTCATCCTATCTCTAAGGGTGCGCTCAGCCACCCTACGCAGGAAGCTCATTTCAACCGCTTTTATCTGGGATCTCGTTCTTTTTCGGTCATGACCCATAGTTCATGGCTGTGGTGGAGGCAATAACTCGGGTCAGGGAGGAGTTCGGAGAGGCCATGGAAGAGGACTTTCGGTCGGCCCCGAGGAAATTCTGGCAAACCGACTCCATGGTCTGGGAGCATGGAGTCCGGGGCCCTTCAAGGTTCAAGGTTCAAGGTGTTTTATTCGTCGTATCGCCAGTAAAAGCCAGGTTTCACGGAGAATGAAATTCTTATTTTGCTGTTCACTCTGAAGCCGACCTATATAAATAAGTATATGCACAAGACAATAAAATATAGAAAATAAAAATAAAAATAAAATAAAATAAAGTAACAGAGCAGTGCAAAAAAATATTAGTGTGAAGTGAGATGTGCAAAGTAAACATGTCAGCATCTGTTCAAAATTCTGATGGCAACTTCATCCCTGCAACATCGCGTGACGCGGGGACGGTACCTCTGGACAGGCAGACTGGGGTGGTGGTCCCTCTCTTCAAGGAGGGGGATCGGAGTGTGTTCCAACTACAGAGGGATCACACTCCTCAGCCTCCTCAGGAAAGTCTATTCCAGTGTACTGGAGTGGAGGGTCCGGCCGTTAGTCAAACCTTGGATCCAAGAGGAATAATGCAGTTTTCGTCCTGGTCGTGGAACACTGGAACAGCTCTATACCCTCCACCAGCTGCTCGAGGGTTCATGGGAGTTTGCCCAACCAGTCCACATGTGTTTTGTGGATCTGTAGAAGGCGTTCGACCGTGTCCCCCGAGACGTCCTGTGGGGGCTGCTCCGGGAGCTTGGAGTCCGGGGCCCTTTGTTAAGGGCTGTTCGGTCTTTGTATTCCCGGAACAGGAGTTTGGTTTGCATTGCCGGCAATAAGTCGGACCTCTTCGCAGTGGTTTCACCTGATCCGCCAGTGGACAGAAAAAAGCAATAGCCAAATCTATACAAGACAAAAATCTATGTTCAGGTGAGAGATGTGACAACGCAGTTTTGAGATGTCTGGAATCTCGTTTCTCTGCACAGGTTGCCGGGACCGGCAGACAGGTTGAGATCCTCAACACCAGCCCCTGGGTACTTCTCAGGGTGATAAAGAGGAAGTGGTCCGAGCCCAGGTGGACGGGTCAATACAAGGTCGTCGAGAGGACGTCTCACGCTGTTCGGCTGAGTGGCAAAGGCTCCTCAGGAAAGTCTATTCCAGGGTACTGGAGAGGAGGGTCCGGCCGTTAGTCGAACCCTTGATACAAGAGGAACAATGCGGTGCCATCTGTCACAGTGTACACTGGCGGGAGAACCACATCGCACTCTTCAGGAGACCTCCATCCATCTGAAGCAAGTTGCCCCTGGATCGGCTGATCCAGGAGACAGCTCCACACGTCAAAGGGCAGAATAATCTCTGTCACTTTGTCCCACAGAACGTCAAGCTCTGAGAAGAACCAGTTTGAAGCAGGTTTGGGAACAAAGGAATAGCAACTTCACCATAGCAACGCATACATCACGAGAAACTGACGAATGTGAGGTTGAGGTGGTGTATGCAAATGTATAAATATGAACCACGTGTTGCAGTTGTGCCCTTCTTCATTGTAAACCTGGCCTGCACACTTGGGTCTGCAAGGAAGAACGGTCTGAGCTCGTATTATGTAATCTGATATATGAATTTTTGTAATCTCTTGTTTGTGTGATTATTAAATTCACTATTGAAGAAATTAACTCTGTTTCTGCCTCTCCCGGATCAAACGAACAAGCAGGAATTCAGGTGAACACATGAACGAATTCCAACACTAAGCATCTCTACCTAAAGTCAGTAACACGATTTCTCTAGATTAAACCAGTCTGAGATGCTATAACTAAAGACAGTAATGGGATTTTTCTTGATTAAAACAGCCTGAACAGCTCTACATACAGGCAGGTGACATGATTTTTCTAGTTTAAACCAGCTAAGCATCTCTATCTAATGGCAGTAACACGATTTTTCGACATTAAACCAGCCTGAGATGCTATATCTATAGACAGTAACGGGATTGATATTTTTTATTTTATTTTTTTATTAAACCAGCCTGAGCAGCTCCATCTAGAGACAGTAACGTGATTTTCTAAATCACACCAGCCTGAGCAGCACCATCTAGAGACAGTAACGTGATTTTCTAAATGAAACCAGCCTGATCAGCTCTATCTAAAGACAGTGATGTGATTTTCTAGGTCAAACCAGCCTGATCAGCTCTATCAAAAGGCAGTAACACGATTTGTCTAGATTAAATCAGCCTGAGCAGCTCTATCTAAAAACAGTAAGATGATTTCTCTAGATTAAACCAGCCTGAGCAGCTCTATCTTAAGACAATAACGTGATTTTTTTTCTCAATTAAACCAGCCTGAGCAGCTCTATCTTAAAGGTGTACAGGAGGATTTTCCCGAATTTTAGGAAAGAACCGCCTTCTCCACCTTTTGAAAAAATGCACATGCGCAAAGCTCTACCTGCTCCCGAGACGGAACGCCTACTAAAACGTGTGCGAGAGACATGCACGAGCCCAGTTCTCCTCGTGCACGCTCTGTTTACAAGTCACAAGTCGGCATCGCTCACACAAGCTCACTTTACAAGAAGATTTTCACTTTTTCCACTAATCAACCCTGGAAAGTTACAATATAGACGTAGATACCTTTTACTGGAAGTGATTTGAAATGGATTTCTCCAAATAGAATGCCAAACTTTACCTGTCGAGTCGAAACTTCGCGA
Organism: Blennius ocellaris; assembly: GCF_963422515.1. NCBI lineage: Eukaryota > Metazoa > Chordata > Actinopteri > Blenniiformes > Blenniidae > Blennius > Blennius ocellaris. The sequence goes on along the minus strand of NC_137663.1, from coordinate 662,591 downwards.
CTGAAGCATCAGTGGGAAGCCCAACCTGGGCTTTCAGCGCACGCCATCGTGTGAAAGAATCTCCCAAAAACACTCTGGTCTTGTTTCTCTCTTCCGAAACCTTTCTCTTCTTCTCATACACTTCGAAGACACTTTTTCTCTTGCGACCCTCTGCCAAGTACCCGGTGAGAACTGCAAGCTCGCTGAAGGCGTAGCTCACCATATACACGTGCATGCGCAGAAAGTGAAAACTAATAGATCCATGCTACCTGGGGACGCGCACGTACGACCGCGTATCTCTTCCGCGTCAGCTGGTTTAGGTTCTGTGAAAGTGGTCCTGCTGATGTTGAGCAGAACCTCACGGGAGTAGGTGTGTCTCAGGTGTCTCAGGTGTAGCGAGGACAACAGGGACGGGCATATGCACGTGTGTGCATAACACAAAAAACACAAAAATGCCGATTCGACGGGAGAGAGAGGAGCCGCTGCGTGTTCATGCGCCGCCATCTTAACAATTTAAGATGATACACACTCAGTAAGGTCTGAGTGTGTATCACATGTTTAGGTGTAACCAGGGTTGGGTAGTAATGGATTACATGTAATGTAATCCATTACTACCACATGTAATAATTAGGATACAAAAAACATAGAACTGTAATCCTTTACAGTACATAAAAAAATGTGTAATCTCGTTACAGGTATATTCGATAAAAACTGGGATTACTGAGCAGGATTACAGTAGAAATCAGATGGAAAAAACTAGAAATGCAGCTGTCACATGCGCCATGCACTGGCATTGCGACACTTCCCGACGCTATCAGGCTGACAATCCATGCTTTGCCATGGATTCTGCAGACAGTCACTATGTTTTAAAGTCGGCCAAATCTCTTAACCTCTCTGTACAATGCAAATTACGCCTCCCAGCCGTGAAAGTTCTGTGAACGTCCAGGAACTGGACATCTCACCTGAAGAAACATAGAAACATAAAACCCGCTCACTTTCACTGATACACACATGGACTCTGTTTACTAGTTTTATTCGCTCGTAACATGCTTCCTACCTGTTCTCAATACGTTTAGAGGCTCTTGTGTTTTAGGGATTAATTGGGGCGACACGTGCCATCACTTTTTTCTTTTTAATCAATGAGTGATTCATGCTGCCAGATACAGCCACTCATCAAACATTCACATTTAGTCCGGAAAAAAAACAACATTAAAACCAATGAGGAAATGGGACGAGAGAGAGAGAGAGAGAGAGATAGAGAGAGAGATTTTTTTTAATTTTTAAAACACTTTTTTATTTACACTAGATTGTCAGAAGACGGTTACATTGTGTGTCCGACATTTTTGTTAAAAACAATAATTTTTTCAAAAAATGTGCAAACTGCAAATCTTCGTTTTTTAAAAAGCACAGAATGTTCTTAAAACAGCAGACCTCTTTAAAAGAATTCAGGTTATTGCTTTGTTTAAAAAAACGGTATTCAAGCCAGAGTCTGGATTTGACATTGACTTGCCACACTTCCATGACATCCTGCCCTTCTTTGTTCTCCACCATGTTCCTCCTGCTGACGTAGATCGCCATCTTGGCCTCACCTGGGAGGAAGTTCAGGAGCTGCCATTTTTCTTTTGCACTTTTTTTTATAGCCAGCTCCCATAATAAAATTCCTCTCAGTAAAAACAACACTAAAAAGACTAAAAACCATTGTTAAAAGAGTGAAGAAACCTATGAGTCTCTTGCACCCGCTAAAAACATGGAAAACAGTCTCTCTCTGTGCACAAAATGGACAAGTGTTTAAAACAGCAGGGTTAATGATGGAGATAAAAGCATTTGAGGCGATCTCACCATGTAAAATCCTCCACTGAAGGTCCGTTTCCTTAAGGGAGGTTTGTAGAAGATCCTCCACTGTGGACCAGGTCCACCCTGACCCAGTCTTTGTGACCACACAGTTGAGCGTCTGTTGCTCAGTCCACCCTTGTGGATGCTCTTCACACAGTTCTGATAAAATGTTCATTTGTCTGCCTTGTGTAGTGACAGTCTCTCAGGCTGTGTGGTTTCTAGGAGGGGGCCGGACAATCCCCCCAGCTCCGGGTTCAACAGGACCTCGGGGAAGGGGTCTGCAGCGTCCAGGGAGAGGTCTCCTTGGTTGTACTTCCTCAGGAGGCTCCTGTCTCTGGCTGTGAGGACTTCCTTCCAGGTCTCCAGGAGCCTCTGGGACACCCGGACAGACTGCAGCTTCAGGAGAGAGCCCAGGGCCTTGATGTTGCTCAGGTCCGGCCCCACAGCATCCACAAGCTGACCCACGGTGAGGGTCCCAGACTGGATCAGGCTTCCCGACAGCCCAGGAGTTGTTGCTCCGCTGATGTCCAGTCTGGCTCCGTGGATTCTTTCAACAGCCAGTGCAGAGAGTCGGCTTTCAGGCACCTTCTATGGGTAAATAGAGCCCAGCATTTAAAAACACTTTGATAAAATGGAGGAAGCCCCTTGAGATTTAGTAATTTGGGATCAGTTAGGAACAGAACATTATCCAACCCCAACTTACTGGCACGCCTCAGGATGCAGCTGGCCATGCCTCTCCACACCAGATCTGCCGGGCCTGTGAGGAACCTCTGCAAGAACTAGAGTCTAAAAGTGGCAGTCCGGCTGGCCAAGTGGACAAGGCCCTGACCCCCCTCCTCTCTGTCTAAAAGGAGCACCTCCTGTGGCACCCAGTGAAGACCATCCCAGAAGAAATCTACTATTTTCTTTTAGATTTGAGCCAGGAGACCTGGAGGAGGGTCTACACAGGTGAGCCGATGCCACAGCTGGGATGCTGCAAGATTATTTAAAACAAGAACCCTGCCTCCGAGTGACATCTTCGGGAGGAGCCACCTCCACTTGGAGAGCTTACCCTCAATCTTTTCCGTGACGTTCTCCCAGTTCTTCTGAACAAAATGTTCTTCACCCACATGTATCCCTAAGTACTTTAAACCATTACTTTTCCAGGTTAAATTCTGGGGAAGAACTGGGAGACCGCCATGCCACCTGCCAACAGCGAGGGCTTCACTTTTTTCCCAGTTGACCCTCGCTGCTGATGTCACATTAAAATCTCTGATTATTTTACTTAAAAGGTCTATTTCTTTCCGGTTCTTGAGAAAAGCAATGAGGTCATCCGCATAGGCAGATAAAATCATGCCTTCACTAAAACCCGGTAAACCCCCCCCCCCCCCCCCCCCCCAACACTAGAACGTATCTTATTGAGGAGGGGTTCCAGAGAGAGTGCATAGAGCATCCCAGACAGAGCACAGCCCTGCCTGACACCTCTACACACTCTAAAAGGAGCACACAGACTGCCGTTGAACTTCAGCACACTCTCAATGTCTATGTACAGCACCTTGATTTTGGCTATAAAACCAGCGCTGAAACTGAAGCTTTCCATGACCCTCCAAAGCAAGACGTGTTCAACACGGTCAAAAGCCTTTTCCTGGTCTACTGAAATCAGACCAGCATCTATATCCAAACAACTAGAGACTTCCAAAATACCCCGAATCAGGTGGATATTATCCACCATGGACCTGCCGGGGACACAGTAGGTCTGATCCCGGTGGATGACCTGCTCCATAGCTCTCCCCAGCCTGGCGGCCAGAACCTTGGAGAGGAGTTTGTAGTCCACACAGAGCAATGACACGGGGCGCCAGTTTTTTATGTCCTGCAGGTTCCCTTTCGTAGGGAACAGAGTAAGGACTGCCCTCCTGCAGGACACTGGCATGGAACCAGAGGCCAGACATTCGTTGAACACATCCAGGACATCCTTGCCCAGGATGTCCCAGAACGTTTTGTAAAATTCAGCGGTGAGCCCGTCAATCCCGGGAGACCTGCCCATTGGCATTGCCTGCAGTGTAGTGATGATCAAATTTGAACGAATCGTTCAAAACCCGCGAGTCACTTTACTGAACGGTGACTCACGAGTTTTCACGTTCATTAACTCGTTCACTGAGTCATTTTTGCTACAGCCTCCTTGTAGCTGGGCCGCTAAACACAGCAGCTTCCGGCTCCTGACATTCACATGAGGCTTTCAGCACACTCGAGTCAGCTTGTCGGTGTAGTTCAGCACGAATGACCGACTCACCTCCCCTCAATCGTTCAGCTCACATGCCCGAGTCAGCTCGCTCCAATCGTTCAGCTCACATGACCGACTCCCCTCGAAACTCGAAAGAGTCGTTCACTGAATCGGTCAGTAGCACTTCCGCTGTGTCGTTCACCTCATGAGCGGTGAGCGGTGAGCCCTCCCCCCCTCCCTCACCTGAAAATCTCCAAGTGACGGCGGAGAAAAAAATAATACATTGTTTGTTTCACAAAGCTTGTAGCGATAAATGCATGAATAATACATGGCTAAATACACAATAAACAATGTTAAAATACCACTGTAGCGTGTATTGTGTTACATTTAATATTGTCCCCTATAATTAGTTCTGCCCTATGAACAGAACATTATTTATTATTAGATTATTTATTAGATACTAGTAAAAAAAGAAAATCAGAATGTTGGAGGAAAAAAACTATAAAAACATATGTATACATTAATATATACTGTATATCTGCCATTCTGGATGCCAGGTATTTATTCAGTTTAATCATTTATTTAATTTATTTTCTGATTCAAATAAACCTCAAAAACAACACACATAATCTAGAATAAGGAGACCAGGATCACTAAAAACTAATGTGTACTTATTGTTTATTTTCCTCAGAAGTGTTTCATCATTTTACTATGAATACATGATTCTCCCCCTGGTTCATGTCGCAGTTCAGCTGAGCCTCCAGGTCCTGGAGCGGGTGGAAATAGTGCGCATGCGCAACTGAATCAAATGACTCAAATGACTCAAATGACTCAAATGACCGATTCACTTGGATGAACGACTCAAAAACCCGTGAGTCCATTCGAGGAGTCGGGTTTCTGATCACTACTGCAGTGCTGCCCGCAGCTCCTGCATTTCTAGGCAGGCCTCCAGATGTTCGTTGGTCTCCTCGGAGACTTGAGGCAGTTCCCTCAGGAACCCCTCGAGGAGACCTTGCTCCTCCTTGTACTCGCTGTTGTACAGGGACGCGTAAAAGCTCACCGCTCTCTTCCTCATCTGGCTTGGTTCCGAGATCTCCTGCCCCGTGTCTGAGAGCAGTGCGTGGACCACTTTCCCCTGGCCATTCTTTTTTTCCAGGCTGAAGAAGAAGCTAGAGGGAGCATCCATCTCATTTATATTTTGGTACCGGGACCGGACCAGTGCGCCCTGCACTTTAACGTTCAGCAGGTCGGCTAAAGCCATTTTTTTTACTTTTGAGACTTTCAAAATAGCCTCGATCTCCTGTGGACTCTCTTAAATGTTCCAGTTCCATTATCTCGGTCTCTAGTTTCTTCAAAGATCTGGTGATGTCACTTGTGACATTTAGGGTGTGCTGCTGACACAGGAGTTTGATTTGGGTCTTACCGTGGTCCCACCACTGCCTAAGACTGCTAAAATCACCTTTCCTCTGTCTAAAAACCTCCCAAAAAATGCTAAAGCCTCTCTAAAACTTCTGTCCAAGGTCAAAACTGAGTTAAAATGCCACTAGGCGCTTTTTGGTACAACATTCCGGATAAAGACACTATTTAAAAGTAAACAATGATCAGTAAAACCAATAGGTAAAATGTTATATTTCTCAAAAACATTAAAGTGATGTTTAAAACAATAAATACGATATAACCTGGCTGAGGAGATCCTGCTCTCTCTAAAGTGGGACCAGGTGTACTGACGGCAGTCTGGATGCATCCTTCTCCAAACGTCCACTATACCCTGAGAGTGGACCAGCTGCTTCAAGGCGTGCTGAGAGGCTGGATGAGGCTCTGCATGGTTGCGGTCTAAAGCCGCGTCTTCCGTACAGCTAAAATCCCCACCCAGAAACAAATAGTCCTCCGACCCACACCCACTTACCACCTCAGTTAACTTGAGGAAAAACTGCTTCCTCTCTGCACCGGCTGTTGGGGCATAACAATTAATAAAAACACATTTAAAATGGTGGAACTGAGCTTTAACTAAAAGCAACCTCCCCCCTACACAGTGCTGGACCTCCAGTGAGTTGGGGTTAAAAGCCCGGGAGAAGAGGAGGCCCACTCCTCCACTGAGAGGAGTGTGGTGACTCAAATAGGCCTCCCCTTTCCACTCCTGCCTCCACTCAGCCTCATTGCTAAAATCACTATGGGTTTCCGTAAGGAACAGGACGTCTATCTTTTTAAGTGTGGCTGTCTCATAGATTGTTTGTCTTTTCCTCAGATCTCTGGCTCCGTTTACATTTAAAGTACCCAGTTTAAAAACATCCATAATAAAGGAGATGTTTAAAACCAGGATAAAAACAATAGCATTAGTTAAAATAAACTTGGCTGTCAGCTTCATCACTAAGCTGCTTTTTTGTTTTCAGCACAAGTTTTCTTAATCTAAAACCCTCCTGCTCTGTGAGGCCAGACTCCTGTCTGCTGCTCATATGGAGTCTGGCCGAGAAAATAAAAAGACTGAGGTCTGGGAAATGGTCCTCTATTTTCACTCCGTGATGATTTTTGTCTGTTGTAAAAAGATTTTTAATTTTTCTGCACTGTATGGTATTTTTGTTGTTTTTTGTGAACTGTTAAAAGAAATATCGCTGCTGTCTGACACACATTCACTTTCACCGTCTTCTGACACTCTGTTCTCTCCACAGCTTTTCTTTGCATCTGTGTTTTTGTTTTTTTTCCTCCTTTTTGTGGGTTTGTTTTTTGCACTTTTTTCCTCCTCCATCTCTGCCTCCTCCACCTGTTCAGCCCAGGCTGCACTCTTTCCCGCTTCCTCCACCTGCTGCTCCTCAACAAGCTCACTTTTTTTGTTGTCTCCTACTTTTTCTCCTTTTCTTTTTTCTCCCTCCACCTCACCAGTGATATTTACAATTGTTTCATCCACGCTGCATTCAGTGCCATTCACTCTTTCTCCCTCCTCCCCAGCCCCACCCGACACACTCTCCTCACGCACGCTAACATTCACACATTCACCCGGTGTATTTACATCACTCACCCCGTGCTTGATGCTCTCCTGGTCGGTCACAGCAGCGCGTCTCCTCGGTGAAGCCCGGACCGCGGAGTCACCGCCAGGGGGACTCTGCAGAGCCGGGTTGAGTCGACTCAGCCCACAGCGGACAGGATTTCACCGTGTGCCCCTCCTCACCGCAGCCGAAACATTTCATTACAGCTGAGCTCGCGAAGACAATGTAGTCATTATCATTTACTCTCACACATAAACGGAGGCTGAGCTCCTCACACCGGTTGTTGAGTATCATAAATACTTGTCTTCTGAAACATGTCGTGTGTTTCAGCAGCGGAGACTTAATTCCAGAGGCGATGTCTTTGTAGCCGGACACTACTTTGCCAAATCTGGAAAGCTCCTTAGTTAGGAGCTCGTCTAGCGCATAAGGAGGGACATTGGACAGGATGACCCGGACAGCCGGCTGAGACAGCGGCTGTACCTGGACAAACCTGTCCGACACGGTGATTCCCGTCTCCACCACGGAGTTGGCCTTCTCCACCTGGTCCACAAAGACCACCACGGCGCCGTTCATCCGGGCCGCCGCCTTCACGCTGCTGTAACAAACCTTTTCCCCCACAGCCAGAGCAACCTGCTCCACGTTGCAGGGGAAAGGTGCAGAGATGCGCACCCCGTGTTTGCGGGTGAGCTTCCTGAGGTCCGACATGGCAGCAGCCAGTCCCCGGCAAACACGGACCACACAAACCCACCGAACCCCAAGAAAGATTGAAATAAAACAAAAGGTGCTCTGTGATTATTAAACTACAGTGATTGTGAACATTAACAAAGAACAGAACAAGAAAAAAATCACATAAAACTGTGACAAACGCTCCCCGCTCACACACGCTCCCAGCCCTTCCGCACTCCCAGCATGCATCGAGAGAGAGAGAGAGAGAGAGAGAGACAGATTTGATGAGAAGATGAGAAATGAGAGGTTCCTTTTACATTTCATCATTTCTTATTTCACAACAACCCGCGAAAGAAACAGAATGACCAATTCACATTTTTCCACAAAACAAACATGCCAAAACTTAGATTAACATATGCATTTACTCAACATACTGGTTTCAATACTTTTTTGAAGATAAATGGGATTTTGATTCTTTAGTTTCTTTGTTCAGATTACTCCATAAACTGATTCATCTCACTGTAACACATTTGAGTTCTGACTCTTGGATTTTTAAATATTTCAAATCCTTTTGAATTATAATAACTTCCTCTTTTTTTTCTGGATGTTGGTTGGTAAAAGGTTCTTATGAGCTAAATACATAATCTGCAACATCTTGAAATCTAATATCATATTGAATTTTAACAACTGCAATTTAACAAACAGTGTGTTTGAAGGATCTCTGTAATGACTTCTACCAAAAACTTGTATTGATCCTTTTTGTAAAGTAAAAATTCCATCATTTATTTACATCACACCACTGTCTACATTTTTTTCATTTCTTTTCTGACCACCACCAACGCACATTCAAGATTTTCTCCAGTATAAAAAAAAGGTGGTATCATATTTTGAGACATTAACAATATCATTCATATACAAAATAAACAGTTTTGGTCCCAGAACAGAGCCCTGGGGCACCCCACAGCTGCATGTTTCCGATCATACATTATTCATTTGAACAAACTGATTTCTGTTAATAACTTGTCACCCCTCTGATACCATATTCGCTTAGTTTTTTTAAAAGTAGAATTGTATGGTCTATAGTTTCAAATGCCTTTTTGAGCTCTACAAAAATGCCAAGCGAAACTTGGTTCTTATCTATTGCAGTGGATATTTCATCTGTCAGTTCCATAAGTGTCATTGATGTTGAGTAGTTGGTCCTGAATCCATACTGACTACTGCTCAAAATATTGTATCTATAAAGGAATTTGTCCAGTCTGATTACAAATAATTTTTTTAATACTTTTGAAAATTGTGAAAGCAAAGAAACTGGCCTATAATTGGAGATATGTTTATCGCCATTTTTATATAGTGGAATTACTTTTGCTGTTTTCATTTTTTCCAGAAATACTCCTGTATAAAATGATAGATTGCAGATATAGGTGTAAGGCTCTACATCTAGGTTCTATTTATTACTTTGTGGCGACCGTGAGGCCTCGGGCCTCTCACCCAGCAGGATGATGAGAAAAGGGGCGTGGTTTTCTCCTCTCCTTGCCTAGTTTCGGGGCCGGCTCAGCCATGGACTTGATGGACAACATGCTGTCGCTGTTGGGCTTATACGAGGGTGGATTCCTTTTACCCCTCTTGCGCCGCCAGCTTCTGCTGTCAGAAGCTGGGTGGCCTAGTTCTGAGCCAATGGGAGTCGGGCTGACGACTTGGGACCAAAGGCGCCGTTTGGTGGCAGCGAGTTGGTTTAGGATGTCCTGACCAATAAGCAGTTCCTCTGTGTCTAGATCAGTGACGTGGATGGGATGCGTCGCTGACATGTCCTGGAAAGCTGTTGACCAAAACACATTGAGTGATGTGGTGCAAGTCCTGAGTGAAGCCTCGGATGTTTATGCTACACTATTCCACCTGAAGTGGCTTTCCTTAAGTGGCATGCGCAAGCATGGTTCTAGCAACCCGTGCGGAGGTGTCTGAACACATGAGGGTGATTTTTGACCCAAGCAGTGAGAGAGTGTAAACAACCCCTACCACCACTGAAGTGTATCTGTGGTTGGCATAGCCAAGATTACCCAAGAATGTCAAATGGGCCTCTTTGACCTCCTGGATCTCCTCCTCCTGCCAAAATGAACTTTGTGTGCAGAGGGGAGTGGCCAAGTCATGCGGTCAGGGGGAACCAGGTCCCTTCTTACCAGGCGGGTTCAGGTGCTGCTTCACCTCTTTGATGCAGGTTTTAATCCACTGTGGGACATCTGCATCCCAGTTGTTTTGAGTCTGACCTCAGCCTCGGTGTTTAGACTTACCTCTCCTCACCTGAGACCTCAGGACACCTGCATCACTATCATAGTTTTCACCTGAACGGTGGGGAAGCTCCCACACCATCTGCGCATGTTTGCGGAGGTTTTCATGGTGGGGTTTTTGGTCCTGCACAAAAGGGCGACATCGATCAACACACTGTTGTGGAGGTTGTTAACGAAGAGGGACTTTTAAGTCTGGTCTTTGTCCAATCCTGGTGCATTGTGGCCTTGGAAGTAGGCAGCCCTTAGGCACCTATAAATACTCTCTGGGAGTCTCCGCCCCCTTTTGAGTGATTGTAAATGCACCAAAGTTTGCAGAGGCAGGATCATTGTACAGATGATCCTGCTTCCCTAAGTGCGACGTGTGTAGTAATGGTCTCTGATGGCAGATGGGAGGGACTCTATGTAAACATGGACACTCCTGGATGTCATCTTCCAGAGAAGCGCAAGCTTCTCTCGGGACGAAGGATGAGGCAGGTTGAAGAGGCAGCGTTACACCTCCCCCAGGTAGTTCGCTATACGAATCTCCGGGTTGTTCGGTTCGAACTGCTCTATGTCCTCTGCAAAGTACTCTAACTGGCTGGTCCAAAGACCAGGTACCCTTGGGATATCGGAATGGTCAGAGTCATCTGAGCTGGAACATCCTGGTTCTCTCCGGTGGAGAGAGCTAGGGAGCTGATAGCACTGTGAGGTGCTGGAAAATGACAATGTTCCTTCTCCTGAAAAGGAGTGAAAGAGCCGCGAGACCACGTGGTGGTGCGGCTGAGAGCACTGATGGATGTGTGTCATAGCAACTCGCTGTTGAGGTTTCTTCTCTCCTGTGTAGACAGGCATAGAAGACCGGCGACAACAGTCTGCAACTGGGTCATGTGGCTCCCGAGGTATCTTTGCTCCGAGCACGCAGTGTCTCTGACGACTCATGGTAGGAGTCACGCAAAAGCTGTGTTTCGAAAAGTGCGAAAATGTTGTTCATGCACAGGTGATGGTTACACCTGTGGCTTTCACTTCTGTAGTCTATACAAATTGTAACCTCGCAACTGCAATGCGGTGTTTCTAGCACCTTGGGTGAGCAATAGTTGTGTTAGTGTAATTTATCTGGGTAAGATACTTGAAAAGTGAAAGTACGAGTTAATCACAATGAAATTAAAACTTTATTATAAAAACACACTCAGTATCTCCTCTGAAGCATCTTTTCGGCCACAACTGATGAAAAGACCCTAACAGTCAAATCCAGCAAAATAAAAGAGGTTGAAACTGCTTTAACCTAATAAACACTTCATGTTTAAACTTGAATTGAGAAAGTACGACTTTGTTCTAATGAAATAAAAACTTTATTCTAAAATCACTCTATATCTCGTGTGGAGCATCATTTCGTCGACTCATGATGAAATGAAAATAGCAGTTACTCCACTCAATATAGTTGGTTGAAAGTGGTTGCAACTGCTAAGTCCATCACGTTTAAACTTGAATTGAGAAAGTACTAGTTTGTTCTCATGAAATAAAAACTTTTTCCAAAATCACTCTATATCTCGTGTGGAGCATCATTTCGGCCACTCCTGATGAAATGAAAATAGCAGTTACTCCACTAAATATAATTGTTTGAAAGTGCTTGCAATTGCTAAGTCCATCATGTTTAAACTTGAATTGAGAAAGTACTAGTTTGTTCTCATGAAATAAAAACTTTCTTCCTAAATCACTCTATATCTCCTGTGGAGCATCATTTCGGCCACTCATGATGAAATGAAAATAGCAGTTACTCCACTAAATATAATTGTTTGAAAGTGCTTGCAATTGCTAAGTCCATCATGTTTAAACTTTAATAGTGAAAGTACTAGTTTGTTCTAATGAAATAAAAACTTTATTCCAAAATCACTCTATATCCTGTGTGGAGCATCATTTCGGCCACTCCTGATGAAATGAAAATAGCAGTTACTCCACTCAATATAGTTGGTTGAAAATGCTTGAGCCTGATAAAGACATCATTTAAAACTTGAATAGTGAAGTGAGTCTGTTCTCGTGAAATACAAACTTTGTTCTAAAAACACACTCAGTCTGAAGCATTTTTTCGGCCACAACTGATGAGAAGACCATAGCAGTCAACTCCAGCATAATAAAACAGGATGAAACTGCTTAAACCTGATAAACACTTCATGTTTAACCTTGAAGAGTGAAAGTACGACTATGAAAATACAAACTTTATTCTAAAAACCAACTCTCAAGCTCCTCATCCTATCTCTAAGGGTGCGCTCAGCCACCCTACGCAGGAAGCTCATTTCAACCGCTTTTATCTGGGATCTCGTTCTTTTTCGGTCATGACCCATAGTTCATGGCTGTGGTGGAGGCAATAACTCGGGTCAGGGAGGAGTTCGGAGAGGCCATGGAAGAGGACTTTCGGTCGGCCCCGAGGAAATTCTGGCAAACAGACTCCATGCTCCAGGAGCATGGAGTCCGGGGCCCTTCAAGGTTCAAGGTTCAAGGTGTTTTATTCGTCGTATCGCCAGTAAAAGCCAGGTTTCACGGAGAATGAAATTCTTATTTTGCTGTTCACTCTGAAGCCGACCTATATAAATAAGTATATGCACAAGACAATAAAATATAGAAAATAAAAATAAAAATAAAATAAAATAAAGTAACAGAGCAGTGCAAAAAAATATTAGTGTGAAGTGAGATGTGCAAAGTAAACATGTCAGCATCTGTTCAAAATTCTGATGGCAACTTCATCCCTGCAACATCGCGTGACGCGGGGACGGTACCTCTGGACAGGCAGACTGGGGTGGTGGTCCCACTCTTCAAGGAGGGGGATCGGAGTGTGTTCCAACTACAGAGGGATCACACTCCTCAGCCTCCTCAGGAAAGTCTATTCCAGTGTACTGGAGTGGAGGGTCCGGCCGTTAGTCAAACCTTGGATCCAAGAGGAATAATGCAGTTTTCGTCCTGGTCGTGGAACACTGGAACAGCTCTATACCCTCCACCAGCTGCTCGAGGGTTCATGGGAGTTTGCCCAACCAGTCCACATGTGTTTTGTGGATCTGTAGAAGGCGTTCGACCGTGTCCCCCGAGACGTCCTGTGGGGGGTGCTCCGGGAGCTTGGAGTCCGGGGCCCTTTGTTAAGGGCTGTTCGGTCTTTGTATTCCCGGAACAGGAGTTTGGTTTGCATTGCCGGCAATAAGTCGGACCTCTTCGCAGTGGTTTCACCTGATCCGCCAGTGGCAGACAGAAAAAAGCATTAGCCAAATCTATACAAGACAAAAATTTATGTTCAGGTGAGAGATGTGACAACGCAGTTTTGAGATGTCTGGAATCTCGTTTCTCTGCACAGGTTGCCGGGACCGGCAGACAGGTTGAGATCCTCAACACCAGCCCCTGGGTATTTCTCAGGGTGATAAGGAGGAAGTGGTCCGAGCCCAGGTGGACGGGTCAATACAAGGTCGTCGAGAGGACGTCTCACGCTGTTCGGCTGAGTGGCAAAGGCTCCTCAGGAAAGTCTATTCCAGGGTACTGGAGAGGAGGGTCCGGCCGTTAGTCGAACCCTTGATACAAGAGGAACAATGCGGTGCCATCTGTCGCAGTGTACACTGGCGGGAGAACCACATCGCACTCTTCAGGAGACCTCCATCCATCTGAAGCAAGTTGCCCCTGGATCGGCTGATCCAGGAGACAGCTCCACACGTCAAAGGGCAGAATAATCTCTGTCACTTTGTCCCACAGAACGTCAAGCTCTGAGAAGAACCAGTTTGAAGCAGGTTTGGGAACAAAGGAATAGCAACTTCACCATAGCAACGCATACATCACGAGAAACTGACGAATGTGAGGTTGAGGTGGTGTATGCAAATGTATAAATATGAACCACGTGTTGCAGTTGTGCCCTTCTTCATTGTAAACCTGGCCTGCACACTTGGGTCTGCAAGGAAGAACGGTCTGAGCTCGTATTATGTAATCTGATATATGAATTTTTGTAATCTCTTGTTTGTGTGATTATTAAATTCACTATTGAAGAAATTAACTCTGTTTCTGCCTCTCCCGGATCAAACGAACAAGCAGGAATTCAGGTGAACACATGAACGAATTCCAACACTAAGCATCTCTACCTAAAGTCAGTAACACGATTTCTCTAGATTAAACCAGTCTGAGATGCTATAACTAAAGACAGTAATGGGATTTTTCTTGATTAAAACAGCCTGAACAGCTCTACATACAGGCAGGTGACATGATTTTTCTAGTTTAAACCAGCTAAGCATCTCTATCTAATGGCAGTAACACGATTTTTCGACATTAAACCAGCCTGAGATGCCATATCTATAGACAGTAACGGGATTGATATTTTTTATTTTATTTTTTTATTAAACCAGCCTGAGCAGCTCCATCTAGAGACAGTAACGTGATTTTCTAAATCACACCAGCCTGAGCAGCACCATCTAGAGACAGTAACGTGATTTTCTAAATGAAACCAGCCTGATCAGCTCTATCTAAAGACAGTAATGTGATTTTCTAGGTCAAACCAGCCTGATCAGCTCTATCAAAAGGCAGTAACACGATTTGTCTAGATTAAATCAGCCTGAGCAGCTCTATCTAAAAACAGTAAGATGATTTCTCTAGATTAAACCAGCCTGAGCAGCTCTATCTTAAGACAATAACGTGATTTTTTTCCTCAATTAAACCAGCCTGAGCAGCTCTATCTTAAAGGTGTACAGGAGGATTTTCCCGAATTTTAGGAAAGAACCGCCTTCTCCACCTTTTGAAAAAATGCACATGCGCAAAGCTCTACCTGCTCCCGAGACGGAACGCCTACTAAAACGTGTGCGAGAGACATGCACGAGCCCAGTTCTCCTCGTGCACGCTCTGTTTACAAGTCACAAGTCGGCATCGCTCACACAAGCTCACTTTACAAGAAGATTTTCACTTTTTCCACTAATCAACCCTGGAAAGTTACAATATAGACGTAGATACCTTTTACTGGAAGTGATTTGAAATGGATTTCTCCAAATAGAATGCCAAACTTTACCTGTCGAGTCGAAACTTCGCGACTGAAGCATCAGTGGGAAGCCCAACCTGGGCTTTCAGCGCACGCCATCGTGTGAAAGAATCTCCCAAAAACACTCTGGTCTTGTTTCTCTCTTCCGAAACCTTTCTCTTCTTCTCATACACTTCGAAGACACTTTTTCTCTTGCGACCCTCTGCCAAGTACCCGGTGAGAACTGCAAGCTCGCTGAAGGCGTAGCTCACCATATACACGTGCATGCGCAGAAAGTGAAAACTAATAGATCCATGCTACCTGGGGACGCGCACGTACGACCGCGTATCTCTTCCGCGTCAGCTGGTTTAGGTTCTGTGAAAGTGGTCCTGCTGATGTTGAGCAGAACCTCACGGGAGTAGGTGTGTCTCAGGTGTCTCAGGTGTAGCGAGGACAACAGGGACGGGCATATGCACGTGTGTGCATAACACAAAAAACACAAAAATGCCGATTCGACGGGAGAGAGAGGAGCCGCTGCGTGTTCATGCGCCGCCATCTTAACAATTTAAGATGATACACACTCAGTAAGGTCTGAGTGTGTATCACATGTTTAGGTGTAACCAGGGTTGGGTAGTAATGGATTACATGTAATGTAATCCATTACTACCACATGTAATAATTAGGATACAAAAAACATAGAACTGTAATCCTTTACAGTACATAAAAAAATTTGTAATCTCGTTACAGGTATATTCGATAAAAACTGGGATTACTGAGCAGGATTACAGTAGAAATCAGATGGAAAAAACTAGAAATGCAGCTGTCACATGCGCCATGCACTGGCATTGCGACACTTCCCGACGCTATCAGGCTGACAATCCATGCTTTGCCATGGATTCTGCAGACAGTCACTATGTTTTAAAGTCGGAGAAATCTCTTAACCTCTCTGTACAATGCAAATTACGCCTCCCAGCCGTGAAAGTTCTGTGAACGTCCAGGAACTGGACATCTCACCTGAAGAAACATAGAAACATAAAACCCGCTCACTTTCACTGATACACACATGGACTCTGTTTACTAGTTTTATTCGCTCGTAACATGCTTCCTACCTGTTCTCAATACGTTTAGAGGCTCTTGTGTTTTAGGGATTAATTGGGGCGACACGTGCCATCACTTTTTTCTTTTTAATCAATGAGTGATTCATGCTGCCAGATACAGCCACTCATCAAACATTCACATTTAGTCCGGAAAAAAAACAACATTAAAACCAATGAGGAAATGGGACGAGAGAGAGAGAGAGAGAGAGAGAGATAGAGAGAGAGATTTTTTTAAATTTTTAAAACACTTTTTTATTTACACTAGATTGTCAGAAGACGGTTACATTGTGTGTCCGACATTTTTGTTAAAAACAATAATTTTTTCAAAAAATGTGCAAACTGCAAATCTTCGTTTTTTAAAAAGCACAGAATGTTCTTAAAACAGCAGACCTCTTTAAAAGAATTCAGGTTATTGCTTTGTTTAAAAAAACGGTATTCAAGCCAGAGTCTGTGTCAGGGTGTAGGGTGAGGTCCCCTTTAAGAGTGGGTGGGCCATAGGTCTGGGCTGTCAGCACCTCACCTGTGGCCACTTCTTGTAATCACCCTGCCCTATATATGTCCTGTCTATGTGTTTGTTCAGTGTTGGTTTGTATGTTATTGATGTCCTGTCCGTCCGGTCCAGTGTTAGTCGTCCATGTCTCGTCCGGTCTGTCCTGGGCGTTGGAGTCCAGTCTGCTGTGCTCCTCATGTCAAGGAGCAACCGGCGGTTCATCTGTCTGTGCTGTCAGTCAATAAAAGACTTGTTTGAACTCAGCCTGTTTCCAGAGTCCTGCACTTCGGTCCTGTCCGTGATCCTTGACAGAACAAACCAACCATCATGGACCCAGCGGACTCTGGTCACCAGCTGCTAGGAGCAGTTGGTCAGCAGGAGGACCGGCTAACGCAACACGACGAGCAGTTGTCTGGTTTAATGGCGGATCTCCACGACCTTTCACATCGACACACGTCAGTGGAGAGTCAACTGAACCAACTCACTGGTCACCTCCAGCAGCTCATCACCCGCCTCTCGGTCCCAGAGGTTCGGGCTGCCGCTGCCGCCGCAGTGCCACCAGCTGCCGCCGCTGCCGCCGTCGTGATGTCGCCGTCACCGCTCTCAAGCCCAGCATGCTTCTCGGGGGACTCCGGGGATTCGCGACCCTTCCTGGTCCAGTGTGGTCTCCACTTCGAGATGCAGCCGGGCGCGTTTCCTACTGAGAGGTCGAGGGTCGCGTACATCATCTTCCACCTGTCCGGCAGAGCGGAGGCTTGGGCCACCGCTGAATGGAACCGCCAATCCCGGCTGTGTGACTCGGTGGACGAGTTCGCAGCCGCGCTGTCTAAGATCTTCGATCGGCGTCCCGGCGGACAGGAGGCGGCTCCAGCGTTGGCAGCGCTGCGTCAAGGAAGGAGGTCGGTGATCGATTACGCAATTGAGTTTCGCACCCTCTCCACAGACTGCGCCTGGAACGATGCGTCACTGCGGGACACCTTCCTCTACGGGCTGGCCAGCCCGGTTCGCGACCAGCTCTTCCTGAGGGATCTCCCCGACGACTTGGACTCCCTCATTGCCCTGGCGGTCAGGATGGAGAATCGTCTGACGGTCCGTGATCGCCTGAGGCAGACTGACCCGCAGGGAGGAGAATCCAGGAGCGCACGGGAGGAGCACGCCCCTCTCCGTCCCGCCTCCCAGCAGGAGCAGGTCCCGAGTGCTGCACAGCTTCCGGAGGAGCCGATGCAGCTTGGCCGCACCAGCATCTCCACGCAGGAGCGGCATCGGCGCCTGACCAGCGGCCTGTGTCTGTACTGTGGTCAGCACGGGCACAGAGCTGCAGCGTGTCCTCTTAAAGGGACAGGCTCACCTGGGTTAAGGAGGGCCCCGGTGAGTCTTAAGAACTCCTCCACTGTGCCTTTTTCTCCAGGCGGCTGACCCCGGCTGAGGAGAACTATGACATCGGCAATCGAGAGCTCCTGGCCATCAAGGCTGCTTTGGAGGAGTGGAGGCATTATCTGGAGGGCGCAGAGCACCCGTTTGTGGTATGGACCGACCATAGAAACCTCGAGTACATCAAGTCGGCCAAACGGTTAAATTCTCGGCAGGCTCGGTGGGCTCTGTTCTTCACCCGGTTCGACTTTGTGGTGTCGTATCGGCCGGGGGCTAAGAACGTGAAGCCTGACGCCCTTTCCCGGGTCTTTGAGCCGGATCCTGCTCCTCGTTCCCCCACGACAATTTTACCTCCGACCTGTGTGGTGGGGGCGGTGACGTGGGAGATTGAGGAGCAGGTTCGGCGGGCTCTGGAGGGGGTGACGGTGCCGCCAGGTTGTCCTCCCAACCGCCTGTTTGTGTGTCCCCTGGTACGGTCTAGTGTCATTCAATGGGCCCACACTAACCTGCTGTCATGTCACCCAGGAACTCAGCGCACACTGTTTGTGGCAAGACAGCGTTTCTGGTGGCCAGAGATGAGCAGGGAAATCCGGGAGTATGTCCGGGCTTGCCCTGTCTGCGCGCGTAACAAGACCTCACGGTCTCGCCCCTCTGGTCTGTTGCAGCCGCTCCCAGTACCCACCCGACCATGGGCAGACCTGTCCATTGACTTTGTCACTGGTCTCCCAGACGCAGAAGGGTTTACCACCATCCTCACCGTAGTGGACCGGTTTTCCAAGATGGCCCACTTTGTACCCTTAACAAAGCTCCCATCAGCCAAGGAGCTGGCAGAGGTCATGCTGAGACATGTGTTCCGTCTTCACGGGTTCCCAAGGGACATTGTCTCGGACAGGGGGCCTCAGTTCGTGTCTCGGTTTTGGAGGGAGTTTTGCAGGCTGTTGGGAACTACGGTGAGCCTTTCGTCCGGGTACCACCCAGAGTCTAACGGCCAGACGGAGAGGGTGAACCAGGAGCTGGAGTCCATACTTCGGTGTCTGGTCTCTGACAGCCCAGCTGCTTGGTACAGGCAGTTAGTCTGGGTGGAATACGCGCACAATTCCCTTCCCTGTTCATCCACTGGGCTGTCTCCCTTTGAGTGCGTGTATAACCATACACGCACCAACCTCCCCTGTTCCCTGCCCTGGAGTCGGAGGTTAGTGTCCCGTCAGCTCTGGCAATGGTGCGGCGATGCAAGCGCGCTTGGCTCAAGGCCAGAGGCAAGCTCTTGCAATGCTCTGCTGAGCGCAAGCGGCTTGCAGACCGGCGCCGGGTTCCCGCACCAACTTATGATGTTGGTCAGCGTGTGTGGCTCTCCACCCGGGACCTGCCACTCCGCTCAGATGCAAAGAAGCTGGCGTCAAGGTTTATTGGACCTTATCCAATAATTAAGCTGGTTGGTCCCTCTGCAGTCCGTCTTCGTTTGCCCCGCTCGCTTCGTGTGCACCCCACCTTTCATGTGTCAAAGGTTAAACCTGCCCGGGAAAGCCCCCTGGTGCCCTCCTCAAGAGCCCCTCCTCCTCCCCGTATGGTGGAGGGTGAGGAGGTTTTCACTGTCAGGCGGCTCCTGGCAGCTCGCCGGCGTGGGCGGGGGTTTCAATACCTGGTTGACTGGGAGGGGTATGGGCCTGAGGAACGTGCCTGGGTACCTGCTAGAGACATCTTGGACCCAGGCATGATCAGAGACTTCCATAGGCAGCATCCTGAGATGCCTGGGCCGTCTGGAGCCGGTCGTGGAGGGGGGGGTACTGTCAGGGTGTAGGGTGAGGTCCCCTTTAAGAGTGGGCGGGCCATAGGTCTGGGCTGTCAGCACCTCACCTGTGGCCACTTCTTGTAATCACCCTGCCCTATATATGTCCTGTCTATGTGTTTGTTCAGTGTTGGTTTGTATGTTATTGATGTCCTGTCCGTCCGGTCCAGTGTTAGTCGTCCATGTCTCGTCCGGTCTGTCCTGGGCGTTGGAGTCCAGTCTGCTGTGCTCCTCATGTCAAGGAGCAACCGGCGGTTCATCTGTCTGTGCTGTCAGTCAATAAAAGACTTGTTTGAACTCAGCCTGTTTCCAGAGTCCTGCACTTGGGTCCTGTCCGTGATCCTTGACAGTCTGGATTTGACATTGACTTGCCACACTTCCATGACATCCTGCCCTTCTTTGTTCTCAACCATGTTCCTCCTGCTGACGTAGATCGCCACCTTGGCCTCACCTGGGAGGAAGTTCAGGAGCTGCCATTTTTCTTTTGCACTTTTTTTTATAGCCAGCTCCCATAATCAAATTCCTCTCAGTAAAAACAACACTAAAAAGACTAAAAACCATTGTTAAAAGAGTGAAGAAACCTATGAGTCTCTTGCACCCGCTAAAAACATGGAAAACAGTCTCTCTCTGTGCACAAAATGGACAAGTGTTTAAAACAGCAGGGTTAATGATGGAGATAAAAGCATTTGAGGCGATCTCACCATGTAAAATCCTCCACTGAAGGTCTCCAGTCCGTTTCCTTAAGGGAGGTTTGTAGAAGATCCTCCACTGTGGACCAGGTCCACCCTGACCCAGTCTTTGTGACCACACAGTTGAGCGTCTGTTGCTCAGTCCACCCTTGTGGATGCTCTTCACACAGTTCTGATAAAATGTTCATTTGTCTGCCTTGTGTAGTGACAGTCTCTCAGGCTGTGTGGTTTCTAGGAGGGGGCCGGACAATCCCCCCAGCTCCGGGTTCAACAGGACCTCGGGGAAGGGGTCTGCAGCGTCCAGGGAGAGGTCTCCTTGGTTGTACTTCCTCAGGAGGCTCCTGTCTCTGGCTGTGAGGACTTCCTTCCAGGTCTCCAGGAGCCTCTGGGACACCCGGACAGACTGCAGCTTCAGGAGAGAGCCCAGGGCCTTGATGTTGCTCAGGTCCGGCCCCACAGCATCCACAAGCTGACCCACGGTGAGGGTCCCAGACTGGATCAGGCTTCCCGTCAGCCCAGGAGTTGTTGCTCCGCTGATGTCCAGTCTGGCTCCGTGGATCAGGGGTTCTTTCAACAGCCAGTGCAGAGAGTCGGCTTTCAGGCACCTTCTATGGGTAAATAGAGCCCAGCATTTAAAAACACTTTGATAAAATGGAGGAAGCCCCTTGAGATTTAGTAATTTGGGATCAGTTAGGAACAGAACATTATCCAACCCCAACTTACTGGCACGCCTCAGGATGCAGCTGGCCATGCCTCTCCACACCAGATCTGCCGGGCCTGTGAGGAACCTCTGCAAGAACTAGAGTCTAAAAGTGGCAGTCCGGCTGGCCAAGTGGACAAGGCCCTGACCCCCCTCCTCTCTGTCTAAAAAGAGCACCTCCTGTGGCACCCAGTGCAGACCATCCCAGAAGAAATCTACTATTTTCTTTTGGATTTGAGCCAGGAGACCTGGAGGAGGGTCTACACAGGTGAGCCGATGCCACAGCTGGGATGCTGCAAGATTATTTAAAACAAGAACCCTGCCTCCGAGTGACATCTTCGGGAGGAGCCACCTCCACTTGGAGAGCTTACCCTCAATCTTTTCCGTGACGTTCTCCCAGTTCTTCTGAACAAAATGTTCTTCACCCACATGTATCCCTAAGTACTTTAAACCATTTCTTTTCCAGGTTAAATTCTGGGGAAGAACTGGGAGACCGCCATGCCACCTGCCGACAGCGAGGGCTTCACTTTTTTCCCAGTTGACCCTCGCTGCTGATGTCACATTAAAATCTCTGATTATTTTACTTAAAAGGTCTATTTCTTTACGGTTCTTGAGAAAAGCAATGAGGTCATCCGCATAGGCAGATAAAATCATGCCTTCACTAAAACCCGGTAAACCCCCCCCCCCCACACTAGAACGTATCTTCTTGAGGAGGGGTTCCAGAGAGAGTGCATAGAGCATCCCAGACAGAGCACAGCCCTGCCTGACACCTCTACACACTCTAAAAGGAGCACACAGACTGCCGTTGAACTTCAGCACACTCTCAATGTCTATGTACAGCACCTTGATTTTGGCTATAAAACCAGCGCTGAAACTGAAGCTTTCCATGACCCTCCAAAGCAAGACGTGTTCAACACGGTCAAAAGCCTTTTCCTGGTCTACTGAAATCAGACCAGCATCTATATCCAAACAACTAGAGACTTCCAAAATACCCCGAATCAGGTGGATATTATCCACCATGGACCTGCCGGGGACACAGTAGGTCTGATCCCGGAGGATGACCTGCTCCATAGCTCTCCCCAGCCTGGCGGCCAGAACCTTGGAAAGGAGTTTGTAGTCCACACAGAGCATTGACACGGGGCGCCAGTTTTTTATGTCCTGCAGGTTCCCTTTCGTAGGGAACAGAGTAAGGACTGCCCTTCTGCAGGACACTGGCATGGAACCAGAGGCCAGACATTCGTTGAACACATCCAGGACATCCTTGCCCAGGATGTCCCAGAACGTTTTGTAAAATTCAGCGGTGAGCCCGTCAATCCCGGGAGACCTGCCCATTGGCATTGCCTGCAGTGCAGTGATGATCAAATTTGAACGAATCGTTCAAAACCCGCGAGTCACTTTACTGAACGGTGACTCACGAGTTTTCACGTTCATTAACTCGTTCACTGAGTCATTTTTGCTACAGCCTCCTTGTAGCTGGGCCGCTAAACACAGCAGCTTCCGGCTCCTGACATTCACATGAGGCTTTCAGCACACTCGAGTCAGCTTGTCGGTGTAGTTCAGCACGAATGACCGACTCACCTCCCCTCAATCGTTCAGCTCACATGCCCGAGTCAGCTCGCTCCAATCGTTCAGCTCACATGACCGACTCCCCTCGAAACTCGAAAGAGTCGTTCACTGAATCGGTCAGTAGCACTTCCGCTGTATCGTTCACCTCATGAGCGGTGAGCCCTCCCCCCCCCCTCACCTGAAAATCTGCAGCGGCGCTCCGCTCAGAAAGTTTCTGAGTGACAGCGGAGAAGAAAAAAAAAATACATTGTTTGTTTCACAAAGCTTGAAGAAATAAATACACAATAAATTATGTTAAAAATACGACTTTGTTGCCTTCAATGCTGTCCCCTATAATTAGTTTCACCCTTTGAAAATCACGTAATTTATTAATAGAAGTAAAACTATTTTTGAGAGTTGTGAGAAGAAAATCAAAATGCTGGAAGTGAAAGGTTTCCTATCTGAGCAACTCCTTCCCCGAACGGCCGACCTTCTTGTGTGGTGGAGATCTCGTGCCCCAGTGTTCAAAAACACAGTGGAGGTTATGAAAACCAAACTGTGCATCGTGGCAACATCAGTGCCTTCAGAACGGATCTTTTCCATTTACTTTGGAAGATTGTTTACGAGATTTGCACCAATTCATAATTTGTGAAACGCCTTCATTTACATTTTGCACATAGTTATTTTATTCGTATTTATTCATTTAAGTGTAAGTTCCAGTTTCTGTTTACTTTCTATTACAAATTTTCGTTTTTGACGTTTCAATTGTGATGTTTCACATTTACCTTTGAGGTTGTGACAGAAAAAAAAATAAACATTTGCATTTTAAGAATTTTTTATCTTTCTGTCTTTTTTCTGCTAAAAGCAGCTTGTAGCTGTAACGCCAGCTGCTAAGCACAGCAGCTTCCGGCTCCTGACATTCACATGAGGCTTTCAGCACACTCGAGTCAGCTTGGAGGTGTAGTTCAGCACGAATGACCGACTCACATCCCTTCAATCGTTCAGCTCACATGACCGACTCCCCTCGAAACTCGAAAGAGTCGTTCACTGAATCGGTCAGTAGCACTTCCGCTGTGTCGTTCACCTCATGAGCGGTGAGCGGTGAGCTCTCCCCCCCTCCCTCACCTGAAAATCTCCAAGTGACGGCGGAGAAAAAAATAATACATTGTTTGTTTCACAAAGCTTGTAGCGATAAATGCATGAATAATACATGGCTAAATACACAATAAACAATGTTAAAATACCACTGTAGCGTGTATTGTGTTACATTTAATATTGTCCCCTATAATTAGTTCTGCCCTATGAACATAACATTATTTATTATTAGATTATTTATTAGATACTAGTAAAAAAAAGAAAATCAGAATGTTGGAGGAAAAAAACTATAAAAACATATGTATACATTAATATATACTGTATATCTGCCATTCTGGATGCCAGGTATTTATTCAGTTTAATCATTTATTTAATTTATTTTCTGATTCAAATAAACCTCAAAAACAACACACATAATCTAGAATAAGGAGACCAGGATCACTAAAAACTAATGTGTACTTATTGTTTATTTTCCTCAGAAGTGTTTCATCATTTTACTATGAATACATGATTCTCCCCCTGGTTCATGTCGCAGTTCAGCTGAGCCTCCAGGTCCTGGAGCGGGTGGAAATAGTGCGCATGCGCAACTGAATCAAATGACTCAAATGACTCAAATGACTCAAATGACCGATTCACTTGGATGAACGACTCAAAAACCCGTGAGTCCGTTCGAGGAGTCGGGTTTCTGATCACTACTGCAGTGCTGCCCGCAGCTCCTGCATTTCTAGGCAGGCCTCCAGATGTTCGTTGGTCTCCTCGGAGACTTGAGGCAGTTCCCTCAGGAACCCCTCGAGGAGACCTTGCTCCTCCTTGTACTCGCTGTTGTACAGGGACGCGTAAAAGCTCACCGCTCTCTTCCTCATCTGGCTTGGTTCCGAGATCTCCTGCCCCGTGTCTGAGAGCAGTGCGTGGACCACTTTCCCCTGGCCATTCTTTTTTTCCAGGCTGAAGAAGAAGCTAGAGGGAGCATCCATCTCATTTATATTTTGGTACCGGGACCGGACCAGTGCGCCCTGCACTTTAACGTTCAGCAGGTCGGCTAAAGCCATTTTTTTTACTTTTGAGACTTTCAAAATAGCCTCGATCTCCTGTGGACTCTCTTAAATGTTCCAGTTCCATTATCTCGGTCTCTAGTTTCTTCAAAGATCTGGTGATGTCACTTGTGACATTTAGGGTGTGCTGCTGACACAGGAGTTTGATTTGGGTCTTACCGTGGTCCCACCACTGCCTAAGACTGCTAAAATCACCTTTCCTCTGTCTAAAAACCTCCCCAAAAAATGCTAAAGCCTCTCTAAAACTTCTGTCCAAGGTCAAAACTGAGTTAAAATGCCACTAGGCGCTTTTTGGTACAACATTCCGGATAAAGACACTATTTAAAAGTAAACAATGATCAGTAAAACCAATAGGTAAAATGTTATATTTCTCCAAAACATTAAAGTGATGTTTAAAACAATAAATACGATATAACCTGGCTGAGGAGATCCTGCTCTCTCTAAAGTGGGACCAGGTGTACTGACGGCAGTCTGGATGCATCCTTCTCCAAACGTCCACTATACCCTGAGAGTGGACCAGCTGCTTCAAGGCGTGCTGAGAGGCTGGATGAGGCTCTGCATGGTTGCGGTCTAAAGCCGCGTCTTCCGTACAGCTAAAATCCCCACCCAGAAACAAATAGTCCTCCGACCCACACCCACTTACCACCTCAGTTAACTTGAGGAAAAACTGCTTCCTCTCTGCACCGGCTGTTGGGGCATAACAATTAATAAAAACACATTTAAAATGGTGGAACTGAGCTTTAACTAAAAGCAACCTCCCCCCTATACAGTGCTGGACCTCCAGTGAGTTGGGGTTAAAAGCCCGGGAGAAGAGGAGGCCCACTCCTCCACTGAGAGGAGTGTGGTGACTCAAATAGGCCTCCCCTTTCCACTCCTGCCTCCACTCAGCCTCATTGCTAAAATCACTATGGGTTTCCGTAAGGAACAGGACGTCTATCTTTTTAAGTGTGGCTGTCTCATAGATTGTTTGTCTTTTCCTCAGATCTCTGGCTCCGTTTACATTTAAAGTACCCAGTTTAAAAACATCCATAATAAAGGAGATGTTTAAAACCAGGATAAAAACAATAGCATTAGTTAAAATAAACTTGGCTGTCAGCTTCATCACTAAGCTGCTTTTTTGTTTTCAGCACAAGTTTTCTTAATCTAAAACCCTCCTGCTCTGTGAGGCCAGACTCCTGTCTGCTGCTCATATGGAGTCTGGCCGAGAAAATAAAAAGACTGAGGTCTGGGAAATGGTCCTCTATTTTCACTCCGTGATGATTTTTGTCTGTTGTAAAAAGATTTTAAATTTTTCTGCACTGTATGGTATTTTTGTTGTTTTTTGTGAACTGTTAAAAGAAATATCGCTGCTGTCTGACACACATTCACTTTCACCGTCTTCTGACACTCTGTTCTCTCCACAGCTTTTCTTTGCATCTGTGTTTTTGTTTTTTTTCCTCCTTTTTGTGGGTTTGTTTTTTGCACTTTTTTCCTCCTCCATCTCTGCCTCCTCCACCTGTTCAGCCCAGGCTGCACTCTTTCCCGCCTCCTCCACCTGCTGCTCCTCAACAAGCTCACTTTTTTTGTTGTCTCCTACTTTTTCTCCTTTTCTTTTTTCTCCCTCCACCTCACCAGTGATATTTACAATTGTTTCATCCACGCTGCATTCAGTGCCATTCACTCTTTCTCCCTCCTCCCCAGCCCCACCCGACACACTCTCCTCACGCACGCTAACATTCACACATTCACCCGGTGTATTTACATCACTCACCCCGTGCTTGATGCTCTCCTGGTCGGTCACAGCAGCGCGTCTCCTCGGTGAAGCCCGGACCGCGGAGTCACCGCCAGGGGGACTCTGCAGAGCCGGGTTGAGTCGACTCAGCCCACAGCGGACAGGATTTCACCGTGTGCCCCTCCTCACCGCAGCCGAAACATTTCATTACAGCTGAGCTCGCGAAGACAATGTAGTCATTATCATTTACTCTCACACATAAACGGAGGCTGAGCTCCTCACACCGGTTGTTGAGTATCATAAATACTTGTCTTCTGAAACATGTCGTGTGTTTCAGCAGCGGAGACTTAATTCCAGAGGCGATGTCTTTGTAGCCGGACACTACTTTGCCAAATCTGGAAAGCTCCTTAGTTAGGAGCTCGTCTGGCGCATAAGGAGGGACATTGGACAGGATGACCCGGACAGCCGGCTGAGACAGCGGCTGTACCTGGACAAACCTGTCCGACACGGTGATTCCCGTCTCCACCACGGAGTTGGCCTTCTCCACCTGGTCCACAAAGACCACCACGGCGCCGTTCATCCGGGCCGCCGCCTTCACGCTGCTGTAACAAACCTTCTCCCCCACAGCCAGAGCAACCTGCTCCACGTTGCAGGGGAAAGGTGCAGAGATGCGCACCCCGTGTTTGCGGGTGAGCTTCCTGAGGTCCGACATGGCGGCAGCCAGTCCCCGGCAAACACGGACCACACAAACCCACCGAACCCCAAGAAAGATTGAAATAAAACAAAAGGTGCTCTGTGATTATTAAACTACAGTGATTGTGAACATTAACAAAGAACAGAACAAGAAAAAAATCACATAAAACTGTGACAAACGCTCCCCGCTCACACACGCTCCCAGCCCTTCCGCACTCCCAGCATGCATCGAGAGAGAGAGAGAGAGAGAGAGAGACAGATTTGATGAGAAGATGAGAAATGAGAGGTTCCTCTTACATTTCATCATTTCTTATTTCACAACAACCCGCGAAAGAAACAGAATGACCAATTCACATTTTTCCACAAAACAAACATGCCAAAACTTAGATTAACATATGCATTTACTCAACATACTGGTTTCAATACTTTTTTGAAGATAAATGGGATTTTGATTCTTTAGTTTCTTTGTTCAGATTACTCCATAAACTGATTCATCTCACTGTAACACATTGCTCCTTAAAGTTGAGTTCTGACTCTTGGATTTTTAAATATTTCAAATCCTTTTGAATTATAATAACTTCCTCTTTTTTTTCTGGATGTTGGTTGGTAAAAGGTTCTTATGAGCTAAATACATAATCTGCAACATCTTGAAATCTAATATCATATTGAATTTTAACAACTGCAATTTAACAAACAGTGTGTTTGAAGGATCTCTGTAATGACTTCTACCAAAAACTTGTATTGATCCTTTTTGTAAAGTAAAAATTCCATCATTTATTTACATCACACCACTGTCTACATTTTTTTCATTTCTTTTCTGACCACCACCAACGCACATTCAAGATTTTCTCCAGTATAAAAAAAAGGTGGTATCATATTTTGAGACATTAACAATATCATTCATATACAAAATAAACAGTTTTGGTCCCAGAACAGAGCCCTGGGGCACCCCACAGCTGCATGTTTCCGATCATACATTATTCATTTGAACAAACTGATTTCTGTTAATAACTTGTCACCCCTCTGATACCATATTCGCTTAGTTTTTTTAAAAGTAGAATTGTATGGTCTATAGTTTCAAATGCCTTTTTGAGCTCTACAAAAATGCCAAG
Source organism: Blennius ocellaris (assembly GCF_963422515.1). Classification (NCBI taxonomy): domain Eukaryota; kingdom Metazoa; phylum Chordata; class Actinopteri; order Blenniiformes; family Blenniidae; genus Blennius; species Blennius ocellaris. The sequence continues at coordinate 634,361 of NC_137663.1, read as the reverse complement.
CGAAACTTGGTTCTTATCTATTGCAGTGGATATTTCATCTGTCAGTTCCATAAGTGTCATTGATGTTGAGTAGTTGGTCCTGAATCCATACTGACTACTGCTCAAAATATTGTATCTATTAAGGAATTTGTCCAGTCTGATTACAAATAATTTTTCAAATACTTTTGAAAATTGTGAAAGCAAAGAAACTGGCCTATAATTGGAGATATGTTTATCGCCATTTTTATATAGTGGAATTACTTTTGCTGTTTTCATTTTTTCCAGAAATACTCCTGTATAAAATGATAGATTGCAGATATAGGTGTAAGGCTCTACATCTAGGTTCTATTTATTACTTTGTGGCGACCGTGAGGCCTCGGGCCTCTCACCCAGCAGGATGATGAGAAAAGGGGCGTGGTTTTCTCCTCTCCTTGCCTAGTTTCGGGGCCGGCTCAGCCATGGACTTGATGGACAACATGCTGTCGCTGTTGGGCTTATACGAGGGTGGATTCCTTTTACCCCTCTTGCGCCGCCAGCTTCTGCTGTCAGAAGCTGGGTGGCCTAGTTCTGAGCCAATGGGAGTCGGGCTGACGACTTGGGACCAAAGGCGCCGTTTGGTGGCAGCGAGTTGGTTTAGGATGTCCTGACCAATAAGCAGTTCCTCTGTGTCTAGATCAGTGACGTGGATGGGATGCGTCGCTGACATGTCCTGGAAAGCTGTTGACCAAAACACATTGAGTGATGTGGTGCAAGTCCTGAGTGAAGCCTCGGATGTTTATGCTACACTATTCCACCTGAAGTGGCTTTCCTTAAGTGACATGCGCAAGCATGGTTCTAGCAACCCGTGCGAAGGTGTCTGAACACATGAGGGTGATTTTTGACCCAAGCAGTGAGAGAGTGTAAACAACCCCTACCACCACTGAAGTGTATCTGTGGTTGGCATAGCCAAGATTACCCAAGAATGTCAAATGGGCCTCTTTGACCTCCTGGATCTCCTCCTCCTGCCAAAATGAACTTTGTGTGCAGAGGGGAGTGGCCAAGTCATGCGGTCAGGGGGAACCAGGTCCCTTCTTACCAGGCGGGTTCAGGTGCTGCTTCACCTCTTTGATGCAGGTTTTAATCCACTGTGGGACATCTGCATCCCAGTTGTTTTGAGTCTGACCTCAGCCTCGGTGTTTAGACTTACCTCTCCTCACCTGAGACCTCAGGACACCTGCATCACTATCATAGTTTTCACCTGAACGGTGGGGAAGCTCCCACACCATCTGCGCATGTTTGCGGAGGTTTTCATGGTGGGGTTTTTGGTCCTGCACAAAAGGGCGACATCGATCAACACACTGTTGTGGAGGTTGTTAACGAAGAGGGACTTTTAAGTCTGGTCTTTGTCCAATCCTGGTGCATTGTGGCCTTGGAAGTAGGCAGCCCTTAGGCACCTATAAATACTCTCTGGGAGTCTCCGCCCCCTTTTGAGTGATTGTAAATGCACCAAAGTTTGCAGAGGCAGGATCATTGTACAGATGATCCTGCTTCCCTAAGTGCGACGTGTGTAGTAATGGTCTCTGATGGCAGATGGGAGGGACTCTATGTAAACATGGACACTCCTGGATGTCATCTTCCAGAGAAGCGCAAGCTTCTCTCGGGACGAAGGATGAGGCAGGTTGAAGAGGCAGCGTTACACCTCCCCCAGGTAGTTCGCTATACGAATCTCCGGGTTGTTCGGTTCGAACTGCTCTATGTCCTCTGCAAAGTACTCTAACTGGCTGGTCCAAAGACCAGGTACCCTTGGGATATCGGAATGGTCAGAGTCATCTGAGCTGGAACATCCTGGTTCTCTCCGGTGGAGAGAGCTAGGGAGCTGATAGCAACTGTGAGGTGCTGGAAAATGACAATGTTCCTTCTCCTGAAAAGGAGTGAAAGAGCCGCGAGACCACGTGGTGGTGCGGCTGAGAGCACTGATGGATGTGTGTCATTTTTTCTTTCTTTCTTTTTTTTTTTTTTAAATGATGGACCATCACTATCCAGGAAGTTAAACTTTATCCATGCCAAAGCCCAAGCAGGTGAACAGTAATCGACAGAACCTGGCGTTTATGATACTGGAAAATGAATTGGATCATTCGTTTTAAGTGGTCAACAGAGTGTTTTGAGAGAAGGTGTTAGTAAGCAGCCTGCGACGAAGCAGAGGAGCACCAGGTCCTCGGACAGGATGCTGGAGAGATCAGCCCAGGTAGAGGGAGGGACGTGAGAGGCACCAGAAGGGAGGGTTTTATTAGAGGGGATGGGGGAGGGGGGATGGGGGGGCTGGTTTCGAGGCTTTGTTTTCATTTCTTCTTGGGTTTGGCCTCCAGGGGTAGAACAAAACCTGTTGAGGTTTCTTCTCTCCTGTGTAGACAGGCATAGAAGACCGGCGACAACAGTCTGCAACTGGGTCATGTGGCTCCCGAGGTATCTTTGCTCCGAGCACGCAGTGTTTCTGACGACTCATGGTAGGAGTCACGCAAAAGCTGTGTTTCGAAAAGTGCGAAAATGTTGTTAATGCACAGGTGATGGTTACACCTGTGGCTTTCACTTCTGTAGTCTATACAAATTGTAACCTCGCAACTGCAATACGGTGTTTCTAGCACCTTGAGTGAACAATAGTTGTGTTAGTGTACATTTATCTGGGTAAGATACTTGAAAAGTGAAAGTACGAGTTAATCATAATGAAATTAAAACTTTATTATAAAAACACACTCAGTATCTCCTCTGAAGCATCTTTTCGGCCACAACTGATGAAAAGACCTTAACAGTCAAATCCAGCAAAATAAAAGAGGTTGAAACTGCTTTAACCTAATAAACACTTCATGTTTAAACTTGAATTGAGAAAGTACGACTTTGTTCTAATGAAATAAAAACTTTATTCTAAAATCACTCTATATCTCGTGTGGAGCATCATTTCGTCGACTCCTGATGAAATGAAAATAGCAGTTGCTCCACTCAATATAGTTGGTTGAAAGTGCTTGCAACTGCTAAGTCCATCATGTTTAAACTTTAATAGTGAAAGTACTAGTTTGTTCTAATGAAATAAAAACTTTATTCCAATATTACTCTATATCCCGTGTGGAGCATCATTTCGGCCACTCATGATGAAATGAAAATAGCAGTTACTCCACTCAATATAGTTGGTTGAAAGTGCTTGCAATTGCTAAGTCCATCATGTTTAACCCTCGTGTTGTCCTCTGGGTCAAGGTGACCCAGGGGGCGAAATGTGTGTGTGTGTGTGTGTGTGTGTGTGTGTGTGTGTGTGTGTGTGTGTGTGTGTGTGTGTGTGTGTGTGTGTGTGTGTTGTGATCTGAATTTCCGCCACCAGATGGCGGTGTTCTGAGTGTGTGTGTGTTGTAATCTGAATTCCACCACCAGATGGCGGTGTTCTGAGTGTGTGTGTGTGTGTTTTTATCTGAATTCCACCACCAGATGGCGGTGTTCTGTGTGTGTGTGTGTGTGTGTGTGTGTGTGTGTGTGTGTGTGTGTGTGTGTGTGTGTGTGTGTGTGTGTGTGTGTGTGTGTTGTGATCTGAATTTCCGCCACCAGATGGCGGTGTTCTGAGTATGTGTGTGTGTGTTGTAATCTGAATTCCACCACCAGATGGCGGTGTTCTGAGTGTGTGTGTGTGTTGTAGTCTGAATTCCACCACCAGATGGCGGTGTTCTGTGTGTGTGTGTGTGTGTGTGTGTGTGTGTGTGTGTGTGTGTGTGTGTGTGTGTGTGTGTGTGTGTGTGTGTGTGTGCGTGCGTGCTTTGGAGTGACCTACTCACTTTGGTACAAAACATGTTGTAATCTCAATTTCCGCCACCAGATGGCAGTATTCCTCTCACCCCAATGGGAACCTGCAAAATGAGTCCCACACCACCATCTGCTGGTAGAAAGTATACAAGCTGCCCCAACTGAAGTTTTTAATTTGCTTTTCAATGTCAAGGTCACGGTGTTGTTCTGCTGGCTCCACCCGGTCACGGTGTTGTTCTGCTGGCCTCCACCAGAAACCGATTTTTAAAACACCCCCCCCTCCACTCCAACTGTGTTTCTATTGCCCTCACACTCTGGGTCGAGGATTGTTTTAAAAGATTTTATTTAGGAATAGTACTGTAAAAAACACAATAAATAAATAAAGAAATAACTAAAGGAAATGACACAAAGACTTCGTATCAGAGAGTCGTTGCTTTGTTTATTCACTTTTATTAACTTTTTCTTTTCTCTCTGTGATCGTCATGGAACTAAAGGTCAGAAATATAAGCCCACGCTGCTCTCTCAGTTCTGTGGTATGTATATTTCAGCCCACTTATGGTAAGCGTCGCACGTGCCATACATGTGCGAACACATTCCCCAGCCCTGAGCACACTGATCCATGTCGTCCGGGGAGGGGAGGGGGTCCGTACAGTGAACGAGGCCCCCGGGGGGAGCGTCGAGATGCTCCGTCCGCACACAACAGCGGACTCTGCTCGAGGGGCCTTCGGGCTGTCGTTCATCTTCTTCTTTTTTTTCTTTTTCTTGTCCCGCTTCTTCTTCTTCTTCTTCTTCTTCTTCTTCTTCTTCTTCTTCTTCTTCTTCTTCTTTTCTGTTTTCTTCTTCTCGTCCTTCTCGACATTGTCCTTCTTTACTCCCCCCTTCTTCGTTGACGGCGACGGGGGGCTCCACGCCAGCCACCTCGTCGCAGGCAGCGTCGCTCGGCTCAAAGTCTTCGAGTGCGGCGAAGGCGCTTGTGCACAGAGCCTCTATCCTGGTGTGCAACAGTTCGTACTTGACGGCAAACTCCGACCCGTAGAATTGACTCCGAAGCGGAGACATGCGGATGAAATTGGTAAAGTTATCAAAGCTTTCAACCAAGTGACACATTCCCATGGCCGCGAGGCATTTGTAGACCAGAGGGTTCTCACTCGTCGTACGGTTCCGACGATACCCAGCAGCAGTCCTACGCGCCCCAGTGGACCGCTGCGGCCGTGGCCTCCGTAGCATCCTCCTCACCGACGGACACCTATCACACCGGAAGGGCTGCCGATCGGCGCCAGACCCAAGAAACTTTGATTTTGTTGATGGTGGCGGTTGTAATGGCCGCGGGTTCACTTCCACGTCTCCCTTTATACCACATACAAGCACTTCCCTCCTTACCGGAGTCAGATTTCTTTTACCCCGAGCAATGTCGGACAGATTTGTCATTTATTTATTTATTTTCACACGACTTATTCTCTGTAGCAGGCAGGACATTTGTTCCTGGAGAGCACAATGTTCCACTTTTTGTGTTTTTTTTTTCTTTTACCAAACAGTTTCTTGCTTAGAGTTTTTTTTTTTTGTGTTAAGTTTGCGAGGTTCATATGCTCTCACTTTTTGTTCCAGGACTCCTGGATCAGAAAGTCTTCTTTGTGAGTAGAATGTACTCGAACATCTGTCTCACACGACTGTTAGTGAGAGTTCACTAGAGCAAAGCTCATAGAGCTGCACACACACACACACACACACACACACACACACACACACACACACACACACACACACACACACACACACACACACACACACACACACACACACACACACACACACACACAGAGGCACAGACAGAGGAGGAGAGTGAGTCAGAGGAAACGAGGGGGGGTGGTAGAATGTACTGGAATCGAGTGGAAATTTTCATGACTCAACCGGAGCAGGCAACCTGTGCTCGTTTGGACAACCAGGACCGGACTCGAAGCCTCTCATCGTCCTACTCTCACGTCCACCCACCAAACGCGAGTAACTTGTCTCCTCCGAATTAGCAGTTAAGAAGCGCACAGCTCGTTCCCTCGGTCTAAACAGGTCAGACAGCAGCTGGACCACGGACGCGGCACACCGGCTCACGGACCGGGATCGGGTCCCGGATCGGCTGAGCAGATAATACAGAGGTGAGACTTCCACTCCTCATTGACGAGATTGTTCTGTTAATTATCAAAAGTAAGTTGTTGTTTGCTTGTTGTTCTCGTTCCCTTTTTTGTTAGTTTTTTTTTTAAGTGTCCTTTTGTGTTTGCTTTGTTATACTTGTTGTGATTACTTTGAGTTTTGCTCTGTTGTTGTTCGGGCTGGTTTAGTCTCGTGGCAGTTGGAAAATATGTAGATCACTGTGATTACTGTATTATTGAAAAGAAGAGAAATGTATGTAGCACTAACAAGGACATGGTTTGTAGGGAGAGAAACTGCCGTTTTACAAAAAAAAAGTTTTTGTCTCGTCGCCACGGTCACATTTCTTCGTTTTTCTCAAAATATTATAGGTCAAAGTGTAGCTACAGGCCCTGTGCTTCTCACGAGGGAACACTTTTGTCTCAGAGAGACACGGTTCTCCCTCCAGGGGACTTCATTGATAGGGAGCGCAGGATTCTGTCTCATCTGCGCCAATACATTTTGACGAGTCATTTCATCCCCAAACCCCCAAAGTTCAGCCGTTTGTTTCAAGTCGTAACGGGGAGACGGAACCTCTTGAGGACACGAAAACCACACCGCACGTCCGTCAACTTCTCCCGACGCCCACGGTGAAGGAATTTTTCACCCAAGTGTCACGCTTCTCCAACTATGGGCAGTTGTTCGGGACCTGCGTTTGTGCTTCTTCCCTCACATACACTCACTTACATTGCAGTTGTTAGCATCGCATGCTAACAAGTTTGTTCAAATGACCTGAGATTTGGAGGGTGGCCTCGTGGTAGCGCCGCGATCGAGAATCACTAGCTAATGACATGGTTTCCACGCACTTAAATCGCTGTTAGCCGTTAGCATCGCACGCTAAAGTTTGTTCAAATGAGCTGAGATTTGGAGGGTGGCCTCGTGGTGGCGCCGCGATCGAGAATCACTAGCTAATGACATGGTTTCCACGCACTTAAATCGCTGTTAGCCGTTAGCATCACACGCTAACAAGTTTGTTCAAATGAGCTGAGATTTGGAGGGTGGCCTCGTGGTGGTGCCGCGATCGAGAATCACTAGCCGACCACATGGTTTCCACGCACTTAAATCGCTGTTAGCCGTTAGCATCGCACGCTAAAATGTTTGTTCAAATGAGCTGAGATTTGGAGGGTGGCCTCGTGCTGGCGCCGCGATCGAGAATCACTAGCTAAAGACAGGTGGCAGGTACAATAACATTTCCGCGGCAATTTTCTAGTTGTTTGCTTGTTGTTGTTTCCCTTCCTGTTTTGTTCGTTTTTGTTTGTTTGTTTGTTTGTTTTTTAAATGTCCTTTTGTGTTTGCTTTTGTTATACTTGTTTTGATTACTTTGATTTTTGCTCTGTTGTTGTTCAGGCTGGTTTAGTCACCGCGACGGAGTGCGAGCCAGACGTGCATCTGGACTGCGCGACGGAAGAGGAGGAGAAGCAGTTGATACTGAGAGCCAGCATCCCAGTCACGATCGCCCTGTTCTCAACATCGCTGACCAAAGAATTTGCTCGCCAAGCAGTGTTTTCTATTTTCTCTATAAAAGCAAATTGGAATGACTGTAATGTGTTTAAAACTGTCTTTCTTTCAATAAAGAGAAGAAAAAACAGGCGACGGTGCAAGGTCTGAAGGGGAGGGGGGAAGAGAGAGAGAGAGAGAGAGAGAGAGAGAGAGAGAGAGAGAGAGAGAGAGAGAGAGAGAGAGAGAGAGAGAGAGAGAGAGAGAGACGCCTTTTCTTGGTACATAACATGTTGTAATCTGTATTTCCGCCACTAGATGGTGGTGTTCTGACTGTGTGTGTGTGTGTGTGTGTGTGTGTGTGTGTGTGTGTGTGTGTGTGTGTGTGTGTGTGTGTGTGAGGCATCGGGGGAGAAAAATTAAACGCTGCAGAGCAAAGTTCTCAGACATTATTGCTTCAGATTTTTCTTTAACAGCTCACCGTGTGAAGAAGGAGATTAAATTAAAATGGAGCACAAAATAAAGAAATGGTAAGAAAAGAAGAATGGTAAGTATACAGGTAGGTAATTTATCAATAAAATAAGGATGAAATTTACAGGATTCACAGCCACACATTCATCGGCTCCCCATCATCGACAATCATCCTCGTAAACATCAACAACCGTCCTCCACGGAGACGGGACTCCTACGGACTGAGGAGCGGGGCTGGGAAGGACTACGGCGGCGGCGAGGAGGGCGAGGAGTGCGAGGAGGACGTCTCGGTCGCCTCCGGGCCTCGTGCCGCCTCGCCGCCTCGTGTCGCTTCGCCCCGCGAACCCCATCGGGGGCCGTCCAGCGGACACGGATACGGGACTCCTACGGACTGAGGAGCGGGTGTGCGGAGGACTACGGCGGCGGCGAGGAGGGCGAGGAGTGCGAGGAGGACGTCTCGGTCGCCTCCGGGCCTCGGGCCGCCTCGCCGCCTCGTGTCGCTTCGCCCCGCGAACCCCATCGGGGGCCGTCCAGCGGACACGGATACGGGACTCCTACGGACTGAGGAGCGGGTGTGCGGAGGACTACGGCGGCGGCGAGGAGGGCGAGGAGTGCGAGGAGGACGTCTCGGTCGCCTCCGGGCCTCGTGCCGCTTCGCCGCCTCGTGTCGCTTCGCCCCGCGAACCCCATCGGGGGCAGTCCAGCGGACACGGATACGGGACTCCTACGGACTGAGGAGCGGGTGTGCGGAGGACTACGGCGGCGGCGAGGAGTGCGAGGAGGACGTCTCGGTCGCCTCAGGGCCTCGGGCCGCCTCGCCGCCTCGTGTCGCTTCGCCCCGCGAACCCCATCGGGGGCAGTCCAGAGGACACGGATACGGGACTCCTACGGACTGAGGAGCGGGTGTGCGGAGGACTACGGCGGCGGCGAGGAGGGCGAGGAGTGCGAGGAGGACGTCTCGGTCGCCTCCGGGCCTCGGGCCGCCTCGCCGCCTCGTGTCGCTTCGCCCCGCGAACCCCATCGGGGGCCGTCCAGCGGACACGGATACGGGACTCCTACGGACTGAGGAGCGGGTGTGCGGAGGACTACGGCGGCGGCGAGGAGGGCGAGGAGTGCGAGGAGGACGTCTCGGTCGCCTCCGGGCCTCGGGCCGCCTCGTGTCGCTTCGCCCCGCGAACCCCATCGGGGGCAGTCCAGCGGACACGGATACGGGACTCCTACGGACTGAGGAGCGGGTGTGCGGAGGACTACGGCGGCGGCGAGGAGGGCGAGGAGTGCGAGGAGGACGTCTCGGTCGCCTCCGGGCCTCGGGCCGCCTCGCCGCCTCGTGTCGCTTCGCCCCGCGAACCCCATCGGGGGCAGTCCAGCGGACACGGATACGGGACTCCTACGGACTGAGGAGCGGGTGTGCGGAGGACTACGGCGGCGGCGAGGAGTGCGAGGAGTGCGAGGAGGACGTCTCGGTCGCCTCCGGGCCTCGGGCCGCCTCGCCGCCTCGTGTCGCTTCGCCCCGCGAACCCCATCGGGGGCCGTCCAGCGGACACGGATACGGGACTCCTACGGACTGAGGAGCGGGTGTGCGGAGGACTACGGCGGCGGCGAGGAGTGCGAGGAGGACGTCTCGGTCGCCTCCGGGCCTTGGGCCACCTCGCCGCCTCGTGTCGCTTCGCCCCGCGAACCCCATCGGGGGCAGTCCAGCGGACACGGATACGGGACTCCTACGGACTGAGGAGCGGGTGTGCGGAGGACTACGGCGGCGGCGAGGAGTGCGAGGAGTGCGAGGAGGACGTCTCGGTCGCCTCCGGGCCTCGGGCCGCCTCGCCGCCTCGTGTCGCTTCGCCCCGCGAACCCCATCGGGGGCGGTCCAGCGGACACGGATACGGGACTCCTACGGACTGAGGAGCGGGTGTGCGGAGGACTACGGCGGCGGCGAGGAGTGCGAGGAGGACGTCTCGGTCGCCTCCGGGCCTCGGGCCGCCTCGCCGCCTCGTGTCGCTTCGCCCCGCGTGAAGAAGAAGATTAAATTAAAATGGAGCACAAAATAAAGAAATGGTAAGAAAAGAAGAATGGTAAGTATACAGGTAGGTAATTTATCAATAAAATAGGGATGAAATTTACAGGATTAACCACAGCATTCATCGGCTCCCCATCATCGACAATCATCCTCGTAAACATCAACAACCGTCCTCCTCATCAGCCTCACCCTTACATCAGCCAGCTTCGTCACCTTCAACAATAAAGGGATCACGACAGCGTGAGGAAAGAACGATGACACTGCCGCTACGGCGAAAGCAACGAGACGACTATGGACTGAGAAGCAGGAGTCGGACACGGCCAGGGGCCGCAAGGGATTATGAGGATGAGGAGGACGATGACGAGGATGAGGAGGACGACGAGGACTTGTCCGTCGCCTCGGGGCCTCGGGCCTCCTCGCCGCCTCGTCTCTCGTCGCCCCGCGACCCCCGATCGGGGGCACCGCGGCGGGCACGGAGACGGGACTCCTACGGACTGAGGAGCGGGAGTAGGAAGGACTACGGCGGCGAGGACGAGGAGGACGACGAGGACGACGAGGACGACGAGGACTGGGCCGCATTGCCGCCTCGGGCAGCATTGCCGCCTCGGGCCGCGTGGCCGCCTCGGGTCGCCTCGATGCCTCGGGCCGCGTCGTCCCGCGAACCCCGATCGGGGGCACTGCAGCGGGCACGGAGACAGGACTCCTACGGACTGAGGAGCGGGAGTAGGTCGCGGTCAGAAGCCGTGAAGGACTACGGCGGCGGCGAGGACGGCCGCGAGGACGGCTGCGAGGACGGCTGCGAGGACGAGGAGGACGACGGTAAGGACGACAGCGAGGACGAGGACAACTTGTCCATCGCCTCGGGGCCCGTGGCCGCCTCGTCTCGCGAACCCCACTCTCACCCCCGGGAGGACGGAGCGGTAGAAGGGGGGACGACGGGACTGTGGCGGTGCGTCGAGCGACGGGAGGACTACGAACTGAGGAGCAGCAGGAGGAGGACACCGCCAGAGGTCGCGAGCGACTACGGCGGCGACGACAAAGACGACTTCTACGGCGACCTCTCCACCGCGCCGCGTTTTGCTGACACAGAGGTCCGAGGAGAGACCCGGTCCCCCGAACCTCACTCTGACTCGTATCAGGTGGAGAACGGCGAGAAGGCCAACGGGACAAAGCAAACGCGGCGCGAAGGGCGGGAGGAGGACGAGGAACGCGAGAACATCCTCTCCGCTGCAAAACGGAGCGCTACCGAAAGGGTCAGAGGAGGGACCCGATCCCGCGAACCTCGGCCCGACTCCCATGAGGAGGATGATGAGGATGATGATGATGATGATTATGATGAGGTGGAGGAGGAGGAGGACGAGAGAATGAAGCGAACGCGGTGGAAGGAGAGACAGGTAAGTTCCAAGCACAAAGTGGCTGCGGTGGCGGAGGATGAGGAGGAGGAGGAGGAGGAGGAGGAGCAGCAGCAGCAGCAGCAGCAGCAGCAGCAGCAGCAGCAGCAGGAGGAGAGCACCCGGAATTTTGCTGCGAAAAAGCTCCTACAAGAGATCTGGTTAGATGAGCCTGGCTCTGACTCAGACGAGGATGAGGATGAGTCGGAAGAAGGGGAAGAGTACATGCCACCAACCCAGGAAATTCTAACATCATCTTCAGAGGAAGAAGATGATGATGGTGATGGTGGTGATGATGATGATGCTGATGATGATGATGATCATGATGATGATCACGACGAAGCCGTACAGGTAGGAGGAGGCGGAGGAGGAGGAGGAGGTGGAGGAGGAGGAGTAGGAGGAGGTGGAGGAGGAGAAGGAGGAGGAGGAGGAGGAATCCCTCTTGTCGCACGAGAGACGTTCCCGTCAAAGAATGGGAAAATAACCTGGTCCTCTGCGCCGTACAAAACGACACCATCGTCGCAACAGCAACGGCGGCGACCCTGGCCTCCGGGACCCACGGCCCACGCCGTTTCTAACGCCCGAGACATCCTCTCGGCGTTCTACCTCTTTCTCACACCGGAAATGGATAGAATCATCCTCGACGAGACGAATCGAGAGGGCGTCAGGAAATACGGAAGAGAGGGCTGGAGGCGGATGGACGAGATCGACCTGCACGCCTACGTGGGGCTGCTCATCCTCGCCGGCGTGTACAGGTCACGTGGCGAGGCCGCCGCCAGCCTGTGGGACGCGGAGAGCGGACGGGCCATTTTCCGAGCCACAATGTCTCTCAAATCGTTTCACGTCTACTCGAAGCTGGTGCGGTTCGACGACCGAGAGACGAGAGCCGAGAGACGTGCCTCGGACAAACTGGCTGCCGTGAGAAAGGTGTGGGACGCCTGGGTCCGGCGGCTGCCGGCGCTCTACAACCCCGGGCCTCACGTCACGGTGGACGAGCAACTGGTACCGTTCAGAGGTGAGTGAACAAACAAAAAACACAAAAATAGAATAAAACAATACACCAACAGCTTTGTATTTTGCATATAAGTTTAATTTTACATAAAAAAAACATTTTTTTTTTCTGGAGAACCCAGTTCGTTGGTTTGTTTCGTTTGTGAGATTCATCCACTTCCCTCATTGATCCGACACCCACCGCTCCTCGGGTCTATCTGACCCGGCCGCTCCTCGGGTCTCTATGACCCCATTGCTCCTCGGGTCTCTCTGACCCAGGCTACACCTAGATCCTCTCCTTCCACATTCCTCCCCGGATCGATCTGACACCCACAGCTCCTCGGGTCTCTATGACCCCATTGCTCCTCGGGTCTCTCTGACCCAGGCTACACCTAGATCCTCTCCTTCCACATTCCTCCCCTGATCGATATGACACCCACAGCTCCTCGGGTCTGTTGGGGCCACTCAACCTCATGGAAGGGGGAGGGGAGACCACGTTTTGAGAACAAAGGACCACATGCCTACAACTGAAAAAGTCTGCCATTGGTCACGTGATCACCCCCTGGACCCCCCCTTCCAAGGTGCAATACTAGAGGCCAACGGCAGGGGGCGCACGAGAGCTCCCCCTCACCAGCTGGAATGTCCAGGGCGGGCCCTCCGTCAGGATTGGTCCACATGACCCAGAGCCGGCTGGTAACACGAAACCACAACAAGAGGTATAAAATACCCCCGCAGACGTGATTTCTGCCTCTCCAATGTTGAAACCTGCGTAAAGACGGACGCATCCGTTTCGCACGGAGACGAAGTGCCACGTGTGCCCGCTGACCGGGCCGGAGTTCCACACCCGGCCGGACGAGCCGACAACCACCGTGGAACTACTTCTACTTTTCCCTTTTTCCTTTTTTTTCTTCTTCACCGGAGTCCGAGTGTGCAGCTGCCACCGCACCGCCCTCCCGCATGCAGACCTGAAGCCGCTTCTTCTTCCCCCCTCCTCAAAAGAAGCGCTTGATCGTCCTGTGGACTTTTTCCTTGTCCACAGACCAGTTTTAGCTTGTTTTACCTGGGACGCCAGAGAAAACAAACTCGCAGCCGGGAAATCAACGCACTTTCCCCGGCCGCCGGCAGCACGTTCACCCTCATCAAACTGAGTAAGGCTTAGAGTCTGGGCAGGCAATGAGAATAACGTGACTGTAATATTGCTGTGTGTTTATTATTGTGTTGAAGTCAGGGACGCCGATCCCGTGTTTCCAACCAATCTGTGTCTGCGCGTTGGATTTACATCCACGCGAACCTCCGCACTGTGTAACCCGCTCTCTCTCTCTCTCTCTCTCGCTCTCTCCCTCAACTTGCACAGACCATTTCTAGATGACTGTGCAGTCCAGAGACAGTGTGCAGAGCTGAACATATTCTGTCCACTGCCCTTCTCCCTCCCTCCTTTTCAGTTTTCCTCTCCTCATAAACGATCGCGTAAAAGCAGCCGCGCGCTGCTGCACCCGCTTCTGTGACCGTGTGTAGTTCACTGTCCCTGGGATTTCTCAGCCACGAGCCCCCCAGGCGCGCTCCGAGCAGGCTCACGAGCCGTGCACGAGCACAGTGACGTCACGCTGTCCAGAAAGAGTACACTAAGCGCCTCTGGTGGCCGCGTTGGTGATTGCAATCTCTTGAAAGACCGCCACTCTGTGGACAAGTCGAGTCATTGCATTCTCCCTCCGTGCGCCGCCGCGCCCCTAGTGGTCGTTCCGGTTACTGCCTCGAACTAGACGCCTGCCGCCATCTAGTGTCCGTTCGAGGTCATTACACCCACACACACTGACCCTCCAACGCCTGCCGCCACCTGGTGGACGTTCGTGGTCATTACACCCCACTCAGGCTTCCACACACTCACTCATACACACTCTCACACACATACACACACACACACACACACACACACACCCTCTTTCTTTGTACATAGTGTTTGCTGTTTAATAGATTAGATCTTCGTGTTTGATTGTTTATTACTTAATTGTGTTGTTTTAATAAATGATTTATGAATTATTTTTGAATAAATACTTTTTGTTAATAAACGCATTTTAACTGAATTGATCGATTCTTGGTTATCATTGTGTATTTATTGTTGACAATTCACTGGTTTGTAACAGTCTGTGCTCGAATCTCACACCTTCCTTGTTATTTAACATTGTTATATTTACACAGAAATATTAACTTTACTTAAATAACCCTTTTTGACAAACGAGACTGAAATTTGGTATTAGCTATTTCCAGCTTAGCTGGTGGTGCCCCGATTTAATTATTATTTGATAAATAACCAATTTATGCAAATTAATAATTTTTATTAATAAATTATTTTTGATAATTTATTAACTTTTGAGTAATTACTCAATTACTCTAGGAGTTGCTGATGAGTAACTAACCGTTTACTTCATTAGTAATTCCAATTTTTCCTAAATTACTTTCAGTAATCTATTACTTTCAGTAATCCATTACTTACAGTAATTATTTATGCTAATTACCAACCATAAATCCCAACAGGTCTATCTGACCCTGCTGCTCCTCGGGTCTCTCTGACCCGGGTCCTACGTGCTCCTTTCCTTCCTCTCGTTTCTCCTTTTTTTCCCCTCCAAATCTGTTCTTACCACACACACACACACACACACACACACACACACACACACACACACACACACACACACACACACACACACACACACACGCACACACACACACACACACGCACACACACACACGCGCGCACGCACACGCACGCACAGAGATCTCAGAGAGGGGCCCGGAGTTCTCTGACCTGTCAGCAGGTACCAGTAAGCACACCACGCGAGGTTTGTATTCTTTCGGGCCGGGTGGAAGATCCACCGGTGGTGTTGGTGGCAGGTTGTGTTTTCACGATCAGACAGAGCGTGAGGTGGTCTGTAGCTAATGAGAGGCGGAGAAGACGATGTAACGTAGAAAGTTGAAATGGGACAAGAAGAAGGGAGTAGCGAGAGACGACTATGTTCGATCGAGGCGGTGGAGCGAGAAAAAAATAATACACACGTACAACACGCTCATAGTCACATTACACGGGTTGGAATGTTTTTTTTTTCCTTCTGTTGAGACTGAGGAAGAAAAAAAAAGATACCTCGGGTGGCGTTGGTTGTGATGCTGGAATGATAAAATAGACACAGATTCTAAAATGTTCCTCTCCCTGTATTTATCACCCCCACCCCCCACCCAGGCCGTTGTTCCTTTAGACAGTATATGCCGAGCAAGCCCGCCAAGTACAGGATCAAGTTTTGGGTGGCGTGCGACGCCAGATCCAGCTACGCTTGGAAAATGCGGGTTTACACGGGGAAGGTGGCTGCGGCCGCAGCCGCCGACGCGGACGACGCGACCTCCTCGGCTGTGCAGAGAGGAAAGAGCGGAAGGGGAAAGGGAAGCGTCTCCGGCTCCGAGAAGAATCAGGCGATGCGCGTGGTGCTCGACGTGACGGAGGGCCTCGCCGGTCGCAACGTCACCTGCGACAATTTCTTCACCTCTTACGAACTCGCGCAGCGGCTCCTCCGCGAGAGGAACGTCACTCTCCTGGGCACGATCAGAAAGAACAAACCCGAGCTCCCAGCGGACCTGCTCGCTCTCCCGGGGAGACGGGTCCTCTCCTCCGGTTCGCCTACACCCGGGACACGGCACTGGTGTCCTACCTGGCCAAGAAAAACAAAAACGTGCTGCTGCTCAGCACGTACCACGGGTCGCGGGGGACGGGGGACCCGGCCTGTGTCGGTGCCGGCGCGGTCGCAGTCCGACGTCCCGACGAGAAGCCCTCGGTCATCCTGGACTACAACGCCAACAAAGGCGACGTGGACAACCTGGACAAAGTGGTCGGCACCTACAGCTGCAGGAGGATGACCGCGCGCTGGCCACTCGTGGTGTTCCACAACATTCTCGACGTGTCCTCCTACAACGCCTTCGTGATATGGAGGGAGCTCAACCCGGACTGGATGCCCCGCAGGCTTAACAAGAGGAGAGTGTTTCTCGAGCAGCTGGGCAAGGCGCTCGTCGCGCCTCTCATAGAACGGAGAGCTCGCATGCCGAGATCCGAAGTGGCCGCGGCGGTCGTGAAAAACGTTCAGCTGGCGAACTCCGCGGCAGGAGGGGGAGGAGGAGGAGGGGGAGGAGGGGGAGGGAGACAGGTGGTTGCAGCTTCTTCTCCTCCTTCTGCTTCTTCTTCTTCTTCTTCTTCTTCTTCTTCTCGCGCGGCCCCTGCCAAACAACCCATCACCATCCCCGCCAGTAAGAGGAAGAGGTGTCAGGTCTGCCCCTCCAAGAAAGACTGTAAAACGTACAGCGTCTGCAGCCGATGCGAGAAATACATATGCAGAGGCTGCGCTCTCCTGTACTGCTCAGCATGTGCTGATCTCTTCCCCGCCAACACCGTCCCGGCCACCTCTTGCTCCTCCACATACATGTAGTGCGGGGTGGGTCAATGTGACCCGGCTAGGGACAATGTGACCCGGCTAGGACACTGGGTGTGTGGGGAATGTGGAGGGTTGCACGAGGGTTAAACTTGAATTGAGAAAGTACTAGTTTGTTCTCATGAAATAAAAACTTTTTCCTAAATCACTCTATATCTCCTGTGGAGCATCATTTCGGCCACTCCTGATGAAATGAAAATAGCAGTAACTCCACTTAATGAAACTGGTTGAAACTGCTTGAACCTGATAAACACATCATTTAAACTTGAATTGAGAAAGTACTAGATTGTTCTCATGAAATAAAAACTTTATTCCAAAATTACTCTATATCCCGTGTGGAGCATCATTTCGGCCACTCCTGACAAAATGAAAATAGCAGTTACTCCACTCAATATAGTTGGTTGAAAGTGGTTGCAACTGCTGAGTCCATCATGTTTAAACTTGAATTGAGAAAGTACTAGTTTGTTCTCGTGAAATAAAAACTTTATTCTAAAATCACTCTATATCTCGTGTGGAGCATCATTTCGGCCACCCCTGATGAAATGAAAATAGCAGTTGCTCCACTCAATATAGTTGGTTGAAAGTACTTGCAACTGCTAAGTCCATCATGTTTAAACTTGAATTGAGAAAGTACTAGTTTGTTCTCATGAAACAAAAACTTTTTCCAAAATCACTCTATATCGCGTGTGGAGCATCATTTCGGCCACTCCTGATGAAATGAAAATAGCAGTTACTCCACTCAATATAGTTTGTTGAAAGTGCTTGCAACTGCTAAGTCCATCATGTTTAAACTTGAATTGAGAAAGTACAAGTTTGTTCTCATGAAATAAAAACTTTCTTCCAAAATCACTCTATATCTCGTGTGGAGCATCATTTCGTCCACTCCTGATGAAATGAAAATAATAGTAACTCCACTTAATAAAACTGGTTGAAACTGCTTGAACCTGATAAACACATCATTTAAACTTGAATTGAGAAAGTATTAGTTTGTTCTCATGAAATAAAAACTTTTTCCAAAATCACTCTATATCCCGTGTGGAGCATCATTTCGGCCACTCATGATGAAATGAAAATAGCAGTTGCTCCACTAAATATAATTGTTTGAAAGTGCTTGCAATTGCTAAGTCCATCATGTTTAAACTTGAATTGAGAAAGTACTAGTTTGTTCTCATGAAATAAAAACTTTTTCCAAAATCACTCTATATCTCCTGTGGAGCATCATTTCGGCCACTCCTGATTAAATGAAAATAGCAGTAACTCCACTTAATAAAACTGGTTGAAAATGCTTGAGCCTGATAAAGACATAATTTAAAACTTGAATAGTGAGAGTACGAGTCTGTTCTCGTGAAATACAAACTTTGTTCTAAAAACACACTCAGTATCTCGTCTGAAGCATTTTTTTGGCCACAACTGATGAGAAGACCATAGCAGTCAACTCCAGCATAATAAAACAGGATGAAACTGCTTAAACCTGATAAACACTTCATGTTTAAACTTGAAGAGTGAAAGTACGACTATGAAAATACAAACTTTATTCTAAAAACCAACTCTCAAGCTCCTCATCCTATCTCTAAGGGTGCGCTCAGCCACCCTACGCAGGAAGCTCATTTCAACCGCTTTTATCTGGGATCTCGTTCTTTCGGTCATGACCCATAGTTCATGGCTGTGGTGGAGGCAATAACTCGGGTCTGGGAGGAGTTGGAAGAGGACTTTCGGTCGGCCCCGAGGAAATTCTGGCAAACCGACTCCATGCTCCAGGAGCATGGAGTCCGGGGCCCTTCATGGTTCAAGGTTCAAGGTGTTTTATTCGTCGTATCGCCAGTAAAAGCCAGGTTTCACGGAGAATGAAATTCTTATTTTGCTGTTCACTCTGAAGCCGACCTATATAAATAAGTATATGCACAAGAGAATAAAATATAGAAAATAAAAATAAAAATTTAATAAAATAAAGTAACAGAGTAGTGCAAAAAAATATTAGTGTGAAGTGAGATGTGTAAAGTAAACATGTCAGCATCTGTTCAAAATTCTGATGGCAACTTCATCCCTGCAACATCGCGTGACGCGGGGACGGTACCTCTGGACAGGCAGACTGGGGTGGTGGTCCCACTCTTCAAGGAGGGGGATCGGAGTGTGTTCCAACTACAGAGGGATCACACTCCTCAGCCTCCTCAGGAAAGTCTATTCCAGTGTACTGGAGTGGAGGGTCCGGCCGTTAGTCAAACCTTGGATCCAAGAGGAATAATGCGGTTTTCGTCCTGGTCGTGGAACACTGGAACAGCTCTATACCCTCCACCAGCTGCTCGAGGGTTCATGGGAGTTTGCCCAACCAGTCCACATGTGTTTTGTGGATCTGTAGAAGGCGTTCGACCGTGTCCCCCGAGACGTCCTGTGGGGGCTGCTCCGGGAGCTTGGAGTCCGGGGCCCTTTGTTAAGGGCTGTTCGGTCTTTGTATTCCCGGAACAGGAGTTTGGTTTGCATTGCCGGCAATAAGTCGGACCTCTTCACAGTGGTTTCACCTGATCCGCCAGTGGCAGACAGAAAAAAGCATTAGCCAAATCTATACAAGACAAAAATCTATGTTCAGGTGAGAGATGTGACAACGCAGTTTTGAGATGTCTGGAATCTCGTTTCTCTGCACAGGTTGCAGGTTGCAGAACAATGCGGTGCCATCTGTCACAGTGTACACTGGCGGGAGAACCACATCGCACTCTTCAGGAGACCTCCATCCATCTGAAGCAAGTTGCCCCTGGATCGGCTGATCCAGGAGACAGCTCCACACGTCAAAGGGCAGAATAATCTCTGTCACTTTGTCCCACAGAACGTCAAGCTCTGAGAAGAACCAGTTTGAAGCAGGTTTGGGAACAAAAGAATAGCAACTTCACCATAGCAACGCATACATCACGAGAAACTGACCAATGTGAGGTTGAGGTGGTGTATGCAAATGTATAAATATGAACCACGTGTTGCAGTTGTGCCCTTCTTCATTGTAAACCTGGCCTGCACACTTGGGTCTGCAAGGAAGAACGATCTGAGCTCGTATTATGTAATCTGATATATGCATTTTTGTAATCTCTTGTTTGTGTGATTATTAAATTCGCTATTGAAGAAATTAACTCTGTTTCTGCCTCTCCCGGATCAAACGAACAAGCAGGAATTCAGGTGAACACATGAACGAATTCCAACACTAAGCATCTCTACCTAAAGTCAGTAACACGATTTCTCTAGATTAAACCAGTCTGAGATGCTATAACTAAAGACAGTAATGGGATTTTTCTTGATTAAAACAGCCTGAACAGCTCTACATACAGGCAGGTGACATGATTTTTCTAGTTTAAACCAGCTAAGCATCTCTATCTAATGGCAGTAACACGATTTTTCGACATTAAACCAGCCTGAGATGCTATATCTAAAGACAGTAACGGGATTGATTTTTTTTATTTTATTTTTTTATTAAACCAGCCTGAGCAGCTCCATCTAGAGACAGTAACGTGATTTTCTAAATCACACCAGCCTGAGCAGCACCATCTAGAGACAGTAACATGATTTTCTAAATCAAACCAGCCTGAGCAGCACCATCTAGAGACAGTAACGTGATTTTCTAAATCAAACCAGCCTGATCAGCTCTATCTAAAGACAGTAATGTGATTTTCTAGGTCAAACCAGCCTGATCAGCTCTATCAAAAGGCAGTAACACGATTTGTCTAGATTAAATCAGCCTGAGCAGCTCTATCTAAAAACAGTAAGATGATTTCTCTAGATTAAACCAGCCTGAGCAGCTCTATCTTAAGACAATAACGTGATTTTTTTTTTCAATTAAACTAGCCTGAGCAGCTCTATCTTAAAGGTGTACAGGAGGATTTTCCCGAATTTTAGGAAAGAACCGCCTTCTCCACCTTTTGAAAAAATGCACATGCGCAAAGCTCTACCTGCTCCCGAGACGGAACGCCTACTAAAACGTGTGCGAGAGACATGCACGAGCCCAGTTCTCCTCGTGCACGCTCTGTTTACAAGTCACAAGT
Source organism: Blennius ocellaris (assembly GCF_963422515.1). Taxonomy (NCBI): domain Eukaryota; kingdom Metazoa; phylum Chordata; class Actinopteri; order Blenniiformes; family Blenniidae; genus Blennius; species Blennius ocellaris. Next base: position 613,657 of record NC_137663.1, on the reverse strand, counting down.
CGGCATCGCTTACACAAGCTCACTTTACAAGAAGATTTTCACTTTTTCCACTAATCAACCCTGGAAAGTTACAATATAGACGTAGATACCTTTTACTGGAAGTGATTTGAAATGGATTTCTCCAAATAGAATGCCAAACTTTACCTGTCGAGTCGAAACTTCGTGACTGAAGCATCAGTGGGAAGCCCAACCTGGGCTTTCAGCGCACGCCATCGTGTGAAAGAATCTCCCAAAAACACTCTGGTCTTGTTTCTCTCTTCCGAAACCTTTCTCTTCTTCTCATACACTTCGAAGACACTTTTTCTCTTGCGACCCTCTGCCAAGTACCCGGTGAGAACTGCAAGCTCGCTGAAGGCGTAGCTCACCATATACACGTGCATGCGCAGAAAGTGAAAACTAATAGATCCATGCTACCTGGGGACGCGCACGTACGACCGCGTATCTCTTCCGCGTCAGCTGGTTTAGGTTCTGTGAAAGTGGTCCTGCTGATGTTGAGCAGAACCTCACGGGAGTAGGTGTGTCTCAGGTGTCTCAGGTGTAGCGAGGACAACAGGGACGGGCATATGCACGTGTGTGCATAACACAAAAAACACAAAAATGCCGATTCGACGGGAGAGAGAGGAGCCGCTGCGTGTTCATGCGCCGCCATCTTAACAATTTAAGATGATACACACTCAGTAAGGTCTGAGTGTGTATCACATGTTTAGGTGTAACCAGGGTTGGGTAGTAATGGATTACATGTAATGTAATCCATTACTACCACATGTAATAATTAGGATACAAAAAACATAGAACTGTAATCCTTTACAGTACATAAAAAAATTTGTAATCTCGTTACAGTTAAGTGTTTAAAACAGCAGGGTTAATGATGGAGATAAAAGCATTTGAGGCGATCTCACCATGTAAAATCCTCCACTGAAGGTCTCCAGTCCGTTTCCTTAAGGGAGGTTTGTAGAAGATCCTCCACTGTGGACCAGGTCCACCCTGACCCAGTCTTTGTGACCACACAGTTGAGCGTCTGTTGCTCAGTCCACCCTTGTGGATGCTCTTCACACAGTTCTGATAAAATGTTCATTTGTCTGCCTTGTGTAGTGACAGTCTCTCAGGCTGTGTGGTTTCTAGGAGGGGGCCGGACAATCCCCCCAGCTCCAGGTTCAACAGGACCTCGGGGAAGGGGTCTGCAGCATCCAGGGAGAGGTCTCCTTGGTTGTACTTCCTCAGGAGGCTCCTGTCTCTGGCTGTGAGGACTTCCTTCCAGGTCTCCAGGAGCCTCTGGGACACCCGGACAGACTGCAGCTTCAGGAGAGAGCCCAGGGCCTTGATGTTGCTCAGGTCCGGCCCCACAGCATCCACAAGCTGACCCACGGTGAGGGTCCCAGACTGGATCAGGCTTCCCGTCAGCCCAGGAGTTGTTGCTCCGCTGATGTCCAGTCTGGCTCCGTGGATCAGGGGTTCTTTCAACAGCCAGTGCAGAGAGTCGGCTTTCAGGCACCTTCTATGGGTAAATAGAGCCCAGCATTTAAAAACACTTTGATAAAATGGAGGAAGCCCCTTGAGATTTAGTAATTTGGGATCAGTTAGGAACAGAACATTATCCAACCCCAACTTACTGGCACGCCTCAGGATGCAGCTGGCCATGCCTCTCCACACCAGATCTGCCGGGCCTGTGAGGAACCTCTGCAAGAACTAGAGTCTAAAAGTGGCAGTCCGGCTGGCCAAGTGGACAAGGCCCTGACCCCCCTCCTCTCTGTCTAAAAAGAGCACCTCCTGTGGCACCCAGTGCAGACCATCCCAGAAGAAATCTACTATTTTCTTTTGGATTTGAGCCAGGAGACCTGGAGGAGGGTCTACACAGGTGAGCCGATGCCACAGCTGGGATGCTGCAAGATTATTTAAAACAAGAACCCTGCCTCCGAGTGACATCTTCGGGAGGAGCCACCTCCACTTGGAGAGCTTACCCTCAATCTTTTCCGTGACGTTCTCCCAGTTCTTCTGAACAAAATGTTCTTCACCCACATGTATCCCTAAGTACTTTAAACCATTTCTTTTCCAGGTTAAATTCTGGGGAAGAACTGGGAGACCGCCATGCCACCTGCCGACAGCGAGGGCTTCACTTTTTTCCCAGTTGACCCTCGCTGCTGATGTCACATTAAAATCTCTGATTATTTTACTTAAAAGGTCTATTTCTTTCCGGTTCTTGAGAAAAGCAATGAGGTCATCCGCATAGGCAGATAAAATCATGCCTTCACTAAAACCCGGTAAACCCCCCCCCACCCCCCCCCCCCAACACTAGAACGTATCTTATTGAGGAGGGGTTCCAGAGAGAGTGCATAGAGCATCCCAGACAGAGCACAGCCCTGCCTGACACCTCTACACACTCTAAAAGGAGCACACAGACTGCCGTTGAACTTCAGCACACTCTCAATGTCTATGTACAGCACCTTGATTTTGGCTATAAAACCAGCGCTGAAACTGAAGCTTTCCATGACCCTCCAAAGCAAGACGTGTTCAACACGGTCAAAAGCCTTTTCCTGGTCTACTGAAATCAGACCAGCATCTATATCCAAACAACTACAGACTTCCAAAATACCCCGAATCAGGTGGATATTATCCACCATGGACCTGCCGGGGACACAGTAGGTCTGATCCCGGTGGATGACCTGCTCCATAGCTCTCCCCAGCCTGGCGGCCAGAACCTTGGAAAGGAGTTTGTAGTCCACACAGAGCAATGACACGGGGCGCCAGTTTTTTATGTCCTGCAGGTTCCCTTTCGTAGGGAACAGAGTAAGGACTGCCCTCCTGCAGGACACTGGCATGGAACCAGAGGCCAGACATTCGTTGAACACATCCAGGACATCCTTGCCCAGGATGTCCCAGAACGTTTTGTAAGATTCAGCGGTGAGCCCGTCAATCCCGGGAGACCTGCCCATTGGCATTGCCTGCAGTGTAGTGATGATCAAATTTGAACGAATCGTTCAAAACCCGCGAGTCACTTTACTGAACGGTGACTCACGAGTTTTCACGTTCATTAACTCGTTCACTGAGTCATTTTTGCTACAGCCTCCTTGTAGCTGGGCCGCTAAACACAGCAGCTTCCGGCTCCTGACATTCACATGAGGCTTTCAGCACACTCGAGTCAGCTTGTCGGTGTAGTTCAGCACGAATGACCGACTCACCTCCCCTCAATCGTTCAGCTCACATGCCCGAGTCAGCTCGCTCCAATCGTTCAGCTCACATGACCGACTCCCCTCGAAACTCGAAAGAGTCGTTCACTGAATCGGTCAGTAGCACTTCCACTGTATCGTTCACCTCATGAGCGGTGAGCCCTCCCCCCTCCCTCACCTGAAAATCTGCAGCGGCGCTCCGCTCAGAAAGTTTCTGAGTGACAGCGGAGAAGAAAAAAAAAATACATTGTTTGTTTCACAAAGCTTGAAGAAATAAATACACAATAAATTATGTTAAAAATACGACTTTGTTGCCTTCAATGCTGTCCCCTATAATTAGTTTCACCCTTTGAAAATCACGTTATTTATTAATAGAAGTAAAACTATTTTTGAGAGTTGTGAGAAGAAAATCAAAATGCTGGAAGTGAAAGGTTTCCTATCTGAGCAACTCCTTCCCCGAACGGCCGACCTTCTTGTGTGGTGGAGATCTCGTGCCCCAGTGTTCAAAAACACAGTGGAGGTTATGAAAACCAAACTGTGCATCGTGGCAACATCAGTGCCTTCAGAACGGATCTTTTCCATTTACTTTGGAAGATTGTTGACGAGATTTGCACTAATTCATAATTTGTGAAACGCCTTCATTTACATTTTGCACATAGTTATTTTATTCGTATTTATTCATTTAAGTGTAAGTTCCAGTTTCTGTTTACTTTCTATTACAAATTTTCGTTTTTGACGTTTCAATTGTGATGTTTCACATTTACCTTTGAGGTTGTGACAGAAAAAAAAAAAAACATTTGCATTTTAAGAATTTTTTATCTTTCTGTCTTTTTTCTGCTAAAAGCAGCTTGTAGCTGTAACGCCAGCTGCTAAGCACAGCAGCTTCCGGCTCCTGACATTCACATGAGGCTTTCAGCACACTCGAGTCAGCTTGGAGGTGTAGTTCAGCACGAATGACCGACTCACATCCCTTCAATCGTTCAGCTCACATGACCGACTGCCCTCGAAACTCGAAAGAGTCGTTCACTGAATCGGTCAGTAGCACTTCCGCTGTGTCGTTCACCTCATGAGCGGTGAGCGGTGAGCCCTCCCCCCCTCCCTCACCTGAAAATCTCCAAGTGACGGCGGAGAAAAAAATAATACATTGTTTGTTTCACAAAGCTTGTAGCGATAAATGCATGAATAATACATGGCTAAATACACAATAAACAATGTTAAAATACCAACCAAAAGAATTCAGGTTATTGCTTTGTTTAAAAAAACGGTATTCAAGCCAGAGTCTGGATTTGACATTGACTTGCCACACTTCCATGACATCCTGCCCTTCTTTGTTCTCCACCATGTTCCTCCTGCTGACGTAGATCGCCATCTTGGCCTCACCTGGGAGGAAGTTCAGGAGCTGCCATTTTTCTTTTGCACTTTTTTTTATAGCCAGCTCCCATAATCAAATTCCTCTCAGTAAAAACAACACTAAAAAGACTAAAAACCATTGTTAAAAGAGTGAAGAAACCTATGAGTCTCTTGCACCCGCTAAAAACATGGAAAACAGTCTCTCTCTGTGCACAAAATGGACAAGTGTTTAAAACAGCAGGGTTAATGATGGAGATAAAAGCATTTGAGGCGATCTCACCATGTAAAATCCTCCACTGAAGGTCTCCAGTCCGTTTCCTTAAGGGAGGTTTGTAGAAGATCCTCCACTGTGGACCAGGTCCACCCTGACCCAGTCTTTGTGACCACACAGTTGAGCGTCTGTTGCTCAGTCCACCCTTGTGGATGCTCTTCACACAGTTCTGATAAAATGTTCATTTGTCTGCCTTGTGTAGTGACAGTCTCTCAGGCTGTGTGGTTTCTAGGAGGGGGCCGGACAATCCCCCCAGCTCCAGGTTCAACAGGACCTCGGGGAAGGGGTCTGCAGCGTCCAGGGAGAGGTCTCCTTGGTTGTACTTCCTCAGGAGGCTCCTGTCTCTGGCTGTGAGGACTTCCTTCCAGGTCTCCAGGAGCCTCTGGGACACCCGGACAGACTGCAGCTTCAGGAGAGAGCCCAGGGCCTTGATGTTGCTCAGGTCCGGCCCCACAGCATCCACAAGCTGACCCACGGTGAGGGTCCCAGACTGGATCAGGCTTCCCGTCAGCCCAGGAGTTGTTGCTCCGCTGATGTCCAGTCTGGCTCCGTGGATCAGGGGTTCTTTCAACAGCCAGTGCAGAGAGTCGGCTTTCAGGCACCTTCTATGGGTAAATAGAGCCCAGCATTTAAAAACACTTTGATAAAATGGAGGAAGCCCCTTGAGATTTAGTAATTTGGGATCAGTTAGGAACAGAACATTATCCAACCCCAACTTACTGGCACGCCTCAGGATGCAGCTGGCCATGCCTCTCCACACCAGATCTGCCGGGCCTGTGAGGAACCTCTGCAAGAACTAGAGTCTAAAAGTGGCAGTCCGGCTGGCCAAGTGGACAAGGCCCTGACCCCCCTCCTCTCTGTCTAAAAAGAGCACCTCCTGTGGCACCCAGTGCAGACCATCCCAGAAGAAATCTACTATTTTCTTTTGGATTTGAGCCAGGAGACCTGGAGGAGGGTCTACACAGGTGAGCCGATGCCACAGCTGGGATGCTGCAAGATTATTTAAAACAAGAACCCTGCCTCCGAGTGACATCTTCGGGAGGAGCCACCTCCACTTGGAGAGCTTACCCTCAATCTTTTCCGTGACGTTCTCCCAGTTCTTCTGAACAAAATGTTCTTCACCCACATGTATCCCTAAGTACTTTAAACCATTTCTTTTCCAGGTTAAATTCTGGGGAAGAACTGGGAGACCGCCATGCCACCTGCCGACAGCGAGGGCTTCACTTTTTTCCCAGTTGACCCTCGCTGCTGATGTCACATTAAAATCTCTGATTATTTTACTTAAAAGGTCTATTTCTTTCCGGTTCTTGAGAAAAGCAATGAGGTCATCCGCATAGGCAGATAAAATCATGCCTTCACTAAAACCCGGTAAACCCCCCCCCACCCCCCCCCCCCCAACACTAGAACGTATCTTATTGAGGAGGGGTTCCAGAGAGAGTGCATAGAGCATCCCAGACAGAGCACAGCCCTGCCTGACACCTCTACACACTCTAAAAGGAGCACACAGACTGCCGTTGAACTTCAGCACACTCTCAATGTCTATGTACAGCACCTTGATTTTGGCTATAAAACCAGCGCTGAAACTGAAGCTTTCCATGACCCTCCAAAGCAAGACGTGTTCAACACGGTCAATAGCCTTTTCCTGGTCTACTGAAATCAGACCAGCATCTATATCCAAACAACTAGAGACTTCCAAAATACCCCGAATCAGGTGGATATTATCCACCATGGACCTGCCGGGGACACAGTAGGTCTGATCCCGGTGGATGACCTGCTCCATAGCTCTCCCCAGCCTGGCGGCCAGAACCTTGGAAAGGAGTTTGTAGTCCACACAGAGCAATGACACGGGGCGCCAGTTTTTTATGTCCTGCAGGTTCCCTTTCGTAGGGAACAGAGTAAGGACTGCCCTCCTGCAGGACACCTGCATGGAACCAGAGGCCAGACATTCGTTGAACACATCCAGGACATCCTTGCCCAGGATGTCCCAGAACGTTTTGTAAGATTCAGCGGTGAGCCCGTCAATCCCGGGAGACCTGCCCATTGGCATTGCCTGCAGTGTAGTGATGATCAAATTTGAACGAATCGTTCAAAACCCGCGAGTCACTTTACTGAACGGTGACTCACGAGTTTTCACGTTCATTAACTCGTTCACTGAGTCATTTTTGCTACAGCCTCCTTGTAGCTGGGCCGCTAAACACAGCAGCTTCCGGCTCCTGACATTCACATGAGGCTTTCAGCACACTCGAGTCAGCTTGTCGGTGTAGTTCAGCACGAATGACCGACTCACCTCCCCTCAATCGTTCAGCTCACATGCCCGAGTCAGCTCGCTCCAATCGTTCAGCTCACATGACCGACTCCCCTCGAAACTCGAAAGAGTCGTTCACTGAATCGGTCAGTAGCACTTCCACTGTATCGTTCACCTCATGAGCGGTGAGCCCTCCCCCCTCCCTCACCTGAAAATCTGCAGCGGCGCTCCGCTCAGAAAGTTTCTGAGTGACAGCGGAGAAGAAAAAAAAAATACATTGTTTGTTTCACAAAGCTTGAAGAAATAAATACACAATAAATTATGTTAAAAATACGACTTTGTTGCCTTCAATGCTGTCCCCTATAATTAGTTTCACCCTTTGAAAATCACGTTATTTATTAATAGAAGTAAAACTATTTTTGAGAGTTGTGAGAAGAAAATCAAAATGCTGGAAGTGAAAGGTTTCCTCTCTGAGCAACTCCTTCCCCGAACGGCCGACCTTCTTGTGTGGTGGAGATCTCGTGCCCCAGTGTTCAAAAACACAGTGGAGGTTATGAAAACCAAACTGCGCATCGTGGCAACATCAGTGCCTTCAGAACGGATCTTTTCCATTTACTTTGGAAGATTGTTTACGAGATTTGCACCAATTCATAATTTGTGAAACGCCTTCATTTACATTTTGCACATAGTTATTTTATTCGTATTTATTCATTTAAGTGTAAGTTCCAGTTTCTGTTTACTTTCTATTACAAATTTTCGTTTTTGACGTTTCAATTGTGATGTTTCACATTTACCTTTGAGGTTGTGACAGAAAAAAAAATAAACATTTGCATTTTAAGAATTTTTTATCTTTCTGTCTTTTTTCTGCTAAAAGCAGCTTGTAGCTGTAACGCCAGCTGCTAAGCACAGCAGCTTCCGGCTCCTGACATTCACATGAGGCTTTCAGCACACTCGAGTCAGCTTGGAGGTGTAGTTCAGCACGAATGACCGACTCACATCCCTTCAATCGTTCAGCTCACATGACCGACTCCCCTCGAAACTCGAAAGAGTCGTTCACTGAATCGGTCAGTAGCACTTCCGCTGTGTCGTTCACCTCATGAGCGGTGAGCGGTGAGCTCTCCCCCCCTCCCTCACCTGAAAATCTCCAAGTGACGGCGGAGAAAAAAATAATACATTGTTTGTTTCACAAAGCTTGTAGCGATAAATGCATGAATAATACATGGCTAAATACACAATAAACAATGTTAAAATACCACTGTAGCGTGTATTGTGTTACATTTAATATTGTCCCCTATAATTAGTTCTGCCCTATGAACAGAACATTATTCATTATTAGATTATTTATTAGATACTAGTAAAAAAAGAAAATCAGAATGTTGGAGGAAAAAAACTATAAAAACATATGTATACATTAATATATACTGTATATCTGCCATTCTGGATGCCAGGTATTTATTCAGTTTAATCATTTATTTAATTTATTTTCTGATTCAAATAAACCTCAAAAACAACACACATAATCTAGAATAAGGAGACCAGGATCACTAAAAACTAATGTGTACTTATTGTTTATTTTCCTCAGAAGTGTTTCATCATTTTACTATGAATACATGATTCTCCCCCTGGTTCATGTCGCAGTTCAGCTGAGCCTCCAGGTCCTGGAGCGGGTGGAAATAGTGCACATGCGCAACTGAATCAAATGACTCAAATGACTCAAATGACTCAAATGACCGATTCACTTGGATGAACGACTCAAAAACCCGTGAGTCCGTTCGAGGAGTCGGGTTTCTGATCACTACTGCAGTGCTGCCCGCAGCTCCTGCATTTCTAGGCAGGCCTCCAGATGTTCGTTGGTCTCCTCGGAGACTTGAGGCAGTTCCCTCAGGAACCCCTCGAGGAGACCTTGCTCCTCCTTGTACTCGCTGTTGTACAGGGACGCGTAAAAGCTCACCGCTCTCTTCCTCATCTGGCTTGGTTCCGAGATCTCCTGCCCCGTGTCTGAGAGCAGTGCGTGGACCACTTTCTCCTGGCCATTCTTTTTTTCCAGGCTGAAGAAGAAGCTAGAGGGAGCATCCATCTCATTTATATTTTGGTACCGGGACCGGACCAGTGCGCCCTGCACTTTAACGTTCAGCAGGTCGGCTAAAGCCATTTTTTTTACTTTTGAGACTTTCAAAATAGCCTCGATCTCCTGTGGACTCTCTTAAATTTTCCAGTTCCATTATCTCGGTCTCTAGTTTCTTCAAAGATCTGGTGATGTCACTTGTGACATTTAGGGTGTGCTGCTGACACAGGAGTTTGATTTGGGTCTTACCGTGGTCCCACCACTGCCTAAGACTGCTAAAATCACCTTTCCTCTGTCTAAAAACCTCCCAAAAAATGCTAAAGCCTCTCTAAAACTTCTGTCCAAGGTCAAAACTGAGTTAAAATGCCACTAGGCGCTTTTTGGTACAACATTCCGGATAAAGACACTATTTAAAAGTAAACAATGATCAGTAAAACCAATAGGTAAAATGTTATATTTCTCAAAAACATTAAAGTGATGTTTAAAACAATAAATACGATATAACCTGGCTGAGGAGATCCTGCTCTCTCTAAAGTGGGACCAGGTGTACTGACGGCAGTCTGGATGCATCCTTCTCCAAACGTCCACTATACCCTGAGAGTGGACCAGCTGCTTCAAGGCGTGCTGAGAGGCTGGATGAGGCTCTGCATGGTTGCGGTCTAAAGCCGCGTCTTCCGTACAGCTAAAATCCCCACCCAGGAACAAATAGTCCTCCGACCCACACCCACTTACCACCTCAGTTAACTTGAGGAAAAACTGCTTGCTCTCTGCACCGGCTGTTGGGGCATAACAATTAATAAAAACACATTTAAAATGGTGGAACTGAGCTTTAACTAAAAGCAACCTCCCCCCTACACAGTGCTGGACCTCCAGTGAGTTGGGGTTAAAAGCCCGGGAGAAGAGGAGGCCCACTCCTCCACTGAGAGGAGTGTGGTGACTCAAATAGGCCTCCCCTTTCCACTCCTGCCTCCACTCAGCCTCATTGCTAAAATCACTATGGGTTTCCGTAAGGAACAGGACGTCTATCTTTTTAAGTGTGGTTATCTCATAGATTGTTTGTCTTTTCCTCAGATCTCTGGCTCCGTTTACATTTAAAGTACCCAGTTTAAAAACATCCATAATAAAGGAGATGTTTAAAACCAGGATAAAAACAATAGCATTAGTTAAAATAAACTTGGCTGTCAGCTTCATCACTAAGCTGCTTTTTTGTTTTCAGCACAAGTTTTCTTAATCTAAAACCCTCCTGCTCTGTGAGGCCAGACTCCTGTCTGCTGCTCATATGGAGTCTGGCCGAGAAAATAAAAAGACTGAGGTCTGGGAAATGGTCCTCTATTTTCACTCCGTGCTGATTTTTGTCTGTTGTAAAAAGATTTTTAATTTTTCTGCACTGTATGGTATTTTTGTTGTTTTTTGTGAACTGTTAAAAGAAATATCTCTGCTGTCTGACACACATTCACTTTCACCGTCTTCTGACACTCTGTTCTCTCCACAGCTTTTCTTTGCATCTGTGTTTTTGTTTTTTTTCCTCCTTTTTGTGGGTTTGTTTTTTGCACTTTTTTCCTCCTCCATCTCTGCCTCCTCCACCTGTTCAGCCCAGGCTGCACTCTTTCCCGCCTCCTCCACCTGCTGCTCCTCAACAAGCTCACTTTTTTTGTTGTCTCCTACTTTTTCTCCTTTTCTTTTTTCTCCCTCCACCTCACCAGTGATATTTACAATTGTTTCATCCACGCTGCATTCAGTGCCATTCACTCTTTCTCCCTCCTCCCCAGCCCCACCCGACACACTCTCCTCACGCACGCTAACATTCACACATTCACCCGGTGTATTTACATCACTCACCCCGTGCTTGATGCTCTCCTGGTCGGTCACAGCAGCGCGTCTCCTCGGTGAAGCCCGGACCGCGGAGTCACCGCCAGGGGACTCTGCAGAGCCGGGTTGAGTCGACTCAGCCCACAGCGGACAGGATTTCACCGTGTGCCCCTCCTCACCGCAGCCGAAACATTTCATTACAGCTGAGCTCGCGAAGACAATGTAGTCATTATCATTTACTCTCACACATAAACGGAGGCTGAGCTCCTCACACCGGTTGTTGAGTATCATAAATACTTGTCTTCTGAAACATGTCGTGTGTTTCAGCAGCGGAGACTTAATTCCAGAGGCGATGTCTTTGTAGCCGGACACTACTTTGCCAAATCTGGAAAGCTCCTTAGTTAGGAGCTCGTCTGGCGCATAAGGAGGGACATTGGACAGGATGACCCGGACAGCCGGCTGAGACAGCGGCTGTACCTGGACAAACCTGTCCGACACGGTGATTCCCGTCTCCACCACGGAGTTGGCCTTCTCCACCTGGTCCACAAAGACCACCACGGCGCCGTTCATCCGGGCCGCCGCCTTCACGCTGCTGTAACAAACCTTTTCCCCCACAGCCAGAGCAACCTGCTCCACGTTGCAGGGGAAAGGTGCAGAGATGCGCACCCCGTGTTTGCGGGTGAGCTTCCTGAGGTCCGACATGGCGGCAGCCAGTCCCCGGCAAACACGGACCACACAAACCCACCGAACCCCAAGAAAGATTGAAATAAAACAAAAGGTGCTCTGTGATTATTAAACTACAGTGATTGTGAACATTAACAAAGAACAGAACAAGAAAAAAATCACATAAAACTGTGACAAACGCTCCCCGCTCACACACGCTCCCAGCCCTTCCGCACTCCCAGCATGCATCGAGAGAGAGAGAGAGAGAGAGAGAGACAGATTTGATGAGAAGATGAGAAATGAGAGGTTCCTTTTACATTTCATCATTTCTTATTTCACAACAACCCGCGAAAGAAACAGAATGACCAATTCACATTTTTCCACAAAACAAACATGCCAAAACTTAGATTAACATATGCATTTACTCAACATACTGGTTTCAATACTTTTTTGAAGATAAATGGGATTTTGATTCTTTAGTTTCTTTGTTCAGATTACTCCATAAACTGATTCATCTCACTGTAACACATTGCTCCTTAAAGTTGAGTTCTGACTCTTGGATTTTTAAATATTTCAAATCCTTTTGAATTATAATAACTTCCTCTTTTTTTTCTGGATGTTGGTTGGTAAAAGGTTCTTATGAGCTAAATACATAATCTGCAACATCTTGAAATCTAATATCATATTGAATTTTAACAACTGCAATTTAACAAACAGTGTGTTTGAAGGATCTCTGTAATGACTTCTACCAAAAACTTGTATTGATCCTTTTTGTAAAGTAAAAATTCCATCATTTATTTACATCACACCACTGTCTACATTTTTTTCATTTCTTTTCTGACCACCACCAACGCACATTCAAGATTTTCTCCAGTATAAAAAAAAGGTGGTATCATATTTTGAGACATTAACAATATCATTCATATACAAAATAAACAGTTTTGGTCCCAGAACAGAGCCCTGGGGCACCCCACAGCTGCATGTTTCCGATCATACATTATTCATTTGAACAAACTGATTTCTGTTAATAACTTGTCACCCCTCTGATACCATATTCGCTTAGTTTTTTTAAAAGTAGAATTGTATGGTCTATAGTTTCAAATGCCTTTTTGAGCTCTACAAAAATGCCAAGCGAAACTTGGTTCTTATCTATTGCAGTGGATATTTCATCTGTCAGTTCCATAAGTGTCATTGATGTTGAGTAGTTGGTCCTGAATCCATACTGACTACTGCTCAAAATATTGTATCTATTAAGGAATTTGTCCAGTCTGATTACAAATAATTTTTCAAATACTTTTGAAAATTGTGAAAGCAAAGAAACTGGCCTATAATTGGAGATATGTTTATCGCCATTTTTATATAGTGGAATTACTTTTGCTGTTTTCATTTTTTCCAGAAATACTCCTGTATAAAATGATAGATTGCAGATATAGGTGTAAGGCTCTATTACGCTTTCTATTTATTACTTTGTGGCGACCGTGAGGCCTCGGGCCTCTCACCCAGCAGGATGATGAGAAAAGGGGCGTGGTTTTCTCCTCTCCTTGCCTAGTTTCGGGGCCGGCTCAGCCATGGACTTGATGGACAACATGCTGTCGCTGTTGGGCTTATACGAGGGTGGATTCCTTTTACCCCTCTTGCGCCGCCAGCTTCTGCTGTCAGAAGCTGGGTGGCCTAGTTCTGAGCCAATGGGAGTCGGGCTGACGACTTGGGACCAAAGGCGCCGTTTGGTGGCAGCGAGTTGGTTTAGGATGTCCTGACCAATAAGCAGTTCCTCTGTGTCTAGATCAGTGACGTGGATGGGATGCGTCGCTGACATGTCCTGGAAAGCTGTTGACCAAAACACATTGAGTGATGTGGTGCAAGTCCTGAGTGAAGCCTCGGATGTTTATGCTACACTATTCCACCTGAAGTGGCTTTCCTTAAGTGGCATGCGCAAGCATGGTTCTAGCAACCCGTGCGAAGGTGTCTGAACACATGAGGGTGATTTTTGACCCAAGCAGTGAGAGAGTGTAAACAACCCCTACCACCACTGAAGTGTATCTGTGGTTGGCATAGCCAAGATTACCCTAGAATGTCAAATGGGCCTCTTTGACCTCCTGGATCTCCTCCTCCTGCCAAAATGAACTTTGTGTGCAGAGGGGAGTGGCCAAGTCATGCGGTCAGGGGGAACCAGGTCCCTTCTTACCAGGCGGGTTCAGGTGCTGCTTCACCTCTTTGATGCAGGTTTTAATCCGCTGTGGGACATCTGCATCCCAGTTGTTTTGAGTCTGACCTCAGCCTCGGTGTTTAGACTTACCTCTCCTCACCTGAGACCTCAGGACACCTGCATCACTATCATAGTTTTCACCTGAACGGTGGGGAAGCTCCCACACCATCTGCGCATGTTTGCGGAGGTTTTCATGGTGGGGTTTTTGGTCCTGCACAAAAGGGCGACATCGATCAACACACTGTTGTGGAGGTTGTTAACGAAGAGGGACTTTTAAGTCTGGTCTTTGTCCAATCCTGGTGCATTGTGGCCTTGGAAGTAGGCAGCCCTTAGGCACCTATAAATACTCTCTGGGAGTCTCCGCCCCCTTTTGAGTGATTGTAAATGCACCAAAGTTTGCAGAGGCAGGATCATTGTACAGATGATCCTGCTTCCCTAAGTGCGACGTGTGTAGTAATGGTCTCTGATGGCAGATGGGAGGGACTCTATGTAAACATGGACACTCCTGGATGTCATCTTCCAGAGAAGCGCAAGCTTCTCTCGGGACGAAGGATGAGGCAGGTTGAAGAGGCAGCGTTACATCTCCCCCAGGTAGTTCGCTATACGAATCTCCGGGTTGTTCGGTTCGAACTGCTCTATGTCCTCTGCAAAGGACTCTAACTGGCTGGTCCAAAGACCAGGTACCCTTGGGATATCGGAATGGTCAGAGTCATCTGAGCTGGAACATCCTGGTTCTCTCTGGTGGAGAGAGCTAGGGAGCTGATAGCACTGTGAGGTGCTGGAAAATGACAATGTTCCTTCTCCTGAAAAGGAGTGAAAGAGCCGCGAGACCACGTGGTGGTGCGGCTGAGAGCACTGATGGATGTTAGTCATAGTAACTCGCTGTTGAGGTTTCTTCTCTCCTGTGTAGACAGGCATAGAAGACCGGCGACAACAGTCTGCAACTGGGTCATGTGGCTCCCGAGGTATCTTTGCTCCGAGCACGCAGTGTCTCTGACGACTCATGGTAGGAGTCACGCAAAAGCTGTGTTTCGAAAAGTGCGAAAATGTTGTTAATGCACAGGTGATGGTTACACCTGTGGCTTTCACTTCTGTAGTCTATACAAATTGTAACCTCGCAACTGCAATACGGTGTTTCTAGCACCTTGGGTGAGCAATAGTTGTGTTAGTGTAATTTATCTGGGTAAGATACTTGAAAAGTGAAAGTACGAGTTAATCACAATGAAATTAAAACTTTATTATAAAAACACACTCAGTATCTCCTCTGAAGCATCTTTTCGGCCACAACTGATGAAAAGACCTTAACAGTCAAATCCAGCAAAATAAAAGAGGTTGAAACTGCTTTAACCTAATAAACACTTCATGTTTAAACTTGAATTGAGAAAGTACTAGTTTGTTCTCATGAAATAAAAACTTTTTCCAAAATCACTCTATATCTCGTGTGGAGCATCATTTCGGCCACCCCTGATGAAATGAAAATAGCAGTTGCTCCACTCAATATAGTTGGTTGAAAGTGCTTGCAACTGCTAAGTCCATCATGTTTAAACTTGAATTGAGAAAGTACTAGTTTGTTCTCATGAAATAAAAACTTTATTCCAAAATCACTCTATATCGCGTGTGGAGCATCATTTCGGCCACTCCTGATGAATTGAAAATAGCAGAAACTCCACTTAATAAAACTGGTTGAAACTGCTTGAACCTGATAAACACATCATTTAAACTTTAATAGTGAAAGTACTAGTTTGTTCTCATGAAATAAAAACTTTTTCCAAAATCACTCTATATCCCGTGTGGAGCATCATTTCGGCCACTCATGATGAAATGAAAATAACAGTTACTCCACTAAATATAATTGTTTGAAAGTGCTTGCAATTGCTAAGTCCATCATGTTTAAACTTGAATTGAGAAAGTACTAGTTTGTTCTCATGAAATAAAAACTTTATTCCAAAATTACTCTATATCCCGTGTGGAGCATCATTTCGGCCACCCCTGATGAAATGAAAATAGCAGTTACTCCACTCAATATAGTTGGTTGAAAGTGCTTGCAACTGCTAAGTCCATCATGTTTAAACTTTAATAGTGAAAGTACTAGTTTGTTCTCATGAAATAAAAACTTTTGCACCAGTGGGTGTTGTTGATTGTTTTTCCAAGGAAACCACACACAGGTGAACAGACGAGTTCAGGGACATTCGTATGGACAAAAGACCAAGTTGTATTGCTGTTCCAGGTGACTGCCGACTATAAAACTAGCAGGTTCCAGGAGAATATGGTCTGGGAGTCATGACACTCTGGAAGCCACCATTGTTTTAGTGTCCATCTACTTACACACTTACAGAAGAACTATTTCCTATGGCCATGGTCAGAATTGCCACTGTAACTTTCTAAACGTTTTTAACTCAGCAGTCAAATCCTTTTTTATGCAGCTGCAGCAGGAGATGAGCAGCCAAGATTTGATTAATCAGTAAAGGTATGTATTCTGTCTACACGAGTATCTGTCATTGATGCAATGGCTCTTCACACTGCATTTCTGAAAATAACATGTTTCTATAGCGATAAAGAAGTTGTTGAGGGGTGGATTGATTCAAACGGTGCACCAGTGAAGACCGAGGTCTGAAATGCACAAAACAACCTTCACACACCAGAGAGGAGATTTATGTAATGAGAAATGTTTATTATTCTCAAAACACTTTTTTTTTTTTTTTTGATTTTAAACAATTAAAAGTGACAATGGCTGTCCAGCCTCCTCTTCTTGGCGGGGGGGAGGTCAGTCTCTGTGTTTGTCTTGACTCTCTTCCTCTTCCTTAAGTTCATCTGACTGCTGCTCTCTTCTGAAAAACAGAATGTTTGAGATGAAACAATGCAGGTGAAACATCTCACCTCACATGGCAGATTTAAATCACTAAAGTGAAATAATTCTCATCCAACTGATCAAATCTTGCTCGACATCGGTGGACTTACCAGACATGCTCTTCCTCGCGGTCTCATCAGTGCAGAGTCTCCGAAGTTTTCTGGGTGGAGACCGGCACTCAGGCGTCTTTCGAAGTGTCACGCCATCATGTTGTTGTGCAGCGCTTTCATAAACACAACAACAACAAACAATTAGATTCACAAAATATCATGCATTGAAGAATCGCCAAAGGAAAAAAAGTTCAAAATACCCAGGGTCGTCACTGTCCCGGTATCTCTTCCGTCCTGACAGGTGGTCTTTTGTGGACGGACACGCTCTGCTGTGTTGCTCAGGGCTGCTGTTGCCCGAGGGAAGAACTTGTTGTCCAATAACTGGCCAGTATGGACAAACTTCCATCAGTTTGATGGACCGCTGTAGACTGGAGGACAATAAATCATTGAGTTTAACAACTTTGTCTGTGTGCCGGCTGATGAAGTACCAAACATCTGAGAGCCTCTTACTAGTTGTCGTAGCGGCTGTCCAGGTGACCGAGCGTCAAAAATGGATGCTGGAGGACACCTAAGGCTGATATCCGCTGGTGAGGGTCGGTGTTTAGCATCTGCTCGATGAGATCAAGAAATAACGCTCGGTCACGTGCTTCAGCTGGGACGTCCTCCAGTGGAGTTCCTTCAGGAACCTTGCGGGTACAGAAGAAAACAAATAGAAGTGAGAAAAACACATAAACCCGTATGTTCAAATCACAACAACAGGTGTTTTCCAGGAGATTTTACTCACCTTCAAAAGCTCTGCCAGACTTTTGATTGGACACCGCTGGATCTTCTTGATTGACTGAAGAGAGGAAAGATTTCATTCAGTCGACATGTAGGTGATGGTAGTTCCAAGAAAAGAAACAACAATCTAGTCTGACCCAACACTGTTTAGACGGAAACCATGAATCATACCTTCAGAGACCAAGGGGCGGGCTGATCAAACGACGGTAACTTCTCAAAAAACTTATTTGTCCGACATCCTGAGTCCATCACGTGGTCGGGGACGTCTCCGCGAAGTGAAATGAGGTTTCTCACCTGTGGGCGAAGCACAATGTTGCATTACACATTCAAACAAACCACAAAAGTTCTGATTTCATTAAAAGTTATCCTTAAGCACTAAAATTCAGTGACCGTACACTGCAACTCTGAGTCAAAGGAGATGAAGTGATCTATTTGTATTCAATGTAACACTTACAATTTCAGCTTCTCGTTTCCCGGCCATCAGAATATCTCCGATCAGAAGTTCCGCCGCCACGCAGCCCAATGACCAAATGTCAATGGCGTGAGAAAACGGGGCTCCCATCAACATTTCCGGGGCTCTGAGGAGGAAACAAACACACTTTATTCACGATGGCTCGGTCACACATGAGCTTGACTAAAAAACTGAGACGTCAGCGTTCAGTGCTACACAGTTGTTCACATCCACAGAACAGAGTTTGGGTAATTACGTGTATGGAAGAGTTCCGATCATGTGACCGATCCTATTTTCCGGGTCATTAAGAGCCGTGCCGAAATCTATCAGTTTGGCTCTCCATGGTTCCTCTTCATGGTTGGCAAGCATGATGTTCTCTGGTTTGACGTCGGCATGGATCACATTGATGTGATGCAGGAAACAAAGAGCTTCGGCCATCTGAGACAAAGCAGAGAACAACACTAATAATCAAACAACTGAAGAGACAGCGAAACAAACTGTGTAATGATGTTTCAGCTTGAATTTTGAGTAAAACAACACGTTGAAAGAGAAACAGCGCAGCACACAAATAAGGAGATAAGAAAGTCAAACCTGCTGCATGATTGGCCGAATGTCCATCAGGCTGAGACGCGTGTCCTTGACGTGAGCCTTCATATGTTCATATATGTCCATGCCGAGCGTCTCAAATTCCAGGCATAGACCATGGCTGGACATGAAGGCGCCGGAATATTCAACAATGTTGAAGTTCCGAGAGCCCAAACCGGTCATCATGTCCAGGAAGTTGGCCTGGAATCACAGCAGATCATAGAAAAGCTCACGTTATACACAGTGTTTTTGAATTGTTGCGATGCAAGTGAAATACGAGTGACTGTTCTTGTACGGCACCTCGTTCTTGGAGCCAGCGATGGATTTTTCATCGTCGATGATTTTTAAGGCCACCAAGTGGTCGGTTTGACCCTTGCTGCAAAGGGCGACCTTCCCGAAGCTCCCACTGCCCAGGATCTTTATGACCTGGTAGTCACCGGTGGGCGAGGAAATGGTGTCTCCCAGCATTGTTCTGAATTATAGGAGAAGAGTTCATTAGGACTGTTTAACATCAAATCCTGTGTTTTAAGATTCTGAAATGTGGACTGGTCTACTGATTGCAGTGAAGCAGCAGGACACTCACCTCAATTAGCTGGATCCAACAAGTCAATTGAGAGTTGTAGATGGAACAGTGAAGGGATTCACAACGACCAGAACGTCTCTCAAAGCAGGCAGTCGACGATGAAAGCACCAAAACCAAACCGAGAACAAACGAAGAGCAAACCGAAACCAAACCAACACCAACCAAGACCAAACCACACAGAGAAACCCAGAACTGCTGGTGGATCACGTCACAAAAGTACAGAGGACTTCAAAGGACGAAATTAAAGGCAAGGAACAAACCAATCATAGGGATCAAAGGATCAAAGCACAGTTCATGGAATGGCCCAAATTATCAGGGGGGGGGGGGGGGGGGGGGGGGGGGAGGTGGAAATGGTTTGGTCCAGCTCCAGGTTTCGGCCTGTAAATGGAGAATTGTTCACTTTCCACCATCTCCTATGCTTCTCAAGTGGAATTTTTGTTTTTCTTTTTTAAAGTCCCTTGAGATGGTTGTGTTGTATTTGGCACTATATAAGTACATTGAAATTATAATTCACTATGTCAATAAATGTATGTATGTATGTTTGTATGTATGTAAATGAAATATTGAACCATAATCATAAAACACAAATATCTCAAACATTTACACCCTAATATCCAAGTCACTAACATTTAAAATATCACTTCGTCTGACCTCCATGAGTCATTTCATTTCATTTATTTATTTATTTAAATAGGGACAGTACATATTAATGAACATATAACATATGAATCTGACATATATCGCCATGGACTACTACACGTAATAGTATTTGCTAGTTCTTATATTTTTCTGTTAACACATCAAAGGTGATAAAACTGGTGTTTGCTGGCAAACAAGAAAAGTTTGTTCACTTCAAAAACTGTTTTTGAAAGAAATCAACCACCAAACGTTGTAGCTCTTTGTTTGGATAACAGAGTCCAGTGTTGGTTCCTCAGGTCGACCTTAAATTATTACTTTAGTTGTTAAGGTACCTTATTATCTCAGTATTTAATGTTCATGTTGATTTTCTCTGCTGTGGGTCTTTGCTGTTCAATGAGCTGCTCCTCGCAGACGTATGGATCTGATGATGATGATGATGATGATGGTGATGATGATGATGATGATGATGATGATGATGATGATGATGATGATGATGATGATGATGATGATGCCGCCACCACCATGTCCTCAGCAGTGCCACACTTTCCACCAGAATCATCTTCTTCTGGCTGAAAAAGTGTTTGAAACAGCAGAAAGTGAGGCTGCGCCCTCTGAATGACACACAAGAGGTTTGATGTGAAAAACACTCCAGTTTTTCTTGACAATTATTCAATTTAATGTCTCATTACACTCTGACACGAAAGCAGAGAACAAATAAACAATTTGAGTTGAGAAAGAAATGATTTGTGAATCAAAATGTTTTTTAACCTTTTACTCATCAAAATTTCCACCTTTGGTATATTTGACAGCAAAACACAACTAATTTTTCCTTTTTCTTTTTCTTTTTAACAATAGAAACAAACATTCTTCATTATGCTGACATCATAAAATAGAATAGAATAGAATAGAATAGCAGCATTTCAAAAGGATGATTGTGTTGCTAGATTATCAGTAAGCGATTAATCATGTTATTGGTATATAAATATCCCAATAATTTGACTGATATATATGTGTTTTATATGTGATGAACTTGTTTGATTTGTAAACAGCCTGTATTTATTTCATATGTTGATTGGAAAAAGCTTCAGCTTCCAATAAGCCTCTGTTTCCAATAGTTTAGATGACTACTCCAAAAACATCTGGATTTTAATCATATATTCACTCACATCCAGGACTTTGACATGAATCAGGTCAAAAACAACTGTAATTTTGTTGATCTATCAATCATCCATTTCAATGGCATCTGTCTTTTTGTCCTTCAATCCATGCAGCCATTATTGATCCATCCTTCTACTGTTTGTCCTGTTTGTTCATTAATCCAAAGGTTTTTTTATGCCCATCGATAAATTCATTTGTCTATCAATACAACCATCCTCTGTCCCCCCACTGATCAAACAATGTCGATCTATTTATTAGCCTTTGGATCCATCCATCTATCCATCAGGTGGCGGGAGTCTAGTGTAGGAAACTCTCACTGAGAGGCAGGTGATGAAACTGCTGTTGTGTTATAATATATAAACAGTCAATTTCAGTTTGGTTTTCTTTGTTTATTGCAACTGTATAGTGGAAAGCAGGTCTCACACGAATGAGTTAAAGCACTGTACAAAGTTTGTCAAAGAGATTTACAGGAATTCTTGGAGGTAGAGCGCGTGTTGGGTGTGATCATGTGCACAGTACAGGAATACCGTCAAACCTGAGTTTCATCACATTCGGTTAAACGAACTAATGGCTGCCGGTGCCTGTCAATTCTGCATCAAAAGGTTGGCATGAATCTGAACACATGAGAATGACTTGTGGGGTTCTTCAGGGCTCCATCCTTGAGCCTCTTTCGTTCAACATCTACATGCTCCCTCTGGCTCAGATCATGAAATATTAAAACTTCTCCTATGATACTTATGCAGATGATAAATCAGTGTCAGTGAACATCAACAGCCCTTTTTACATGTGGAACAGTGGTGGGTCATGGATTTCACACCAAGGTCTTCAGTATTGCTCGGTCTTAATCAATCCACCCCTCAACTTGGCATGTCTGCATTTATGTGTGTGTGTGTCTGCATGTGTGCATGTGTGTTCATTTGCTTTTATTCATCTATTGCATCTTTGCACTGTTTTTAATTCTTGTTAAAGCACTTTGTATTACATCACTGTGTAAAAAAGTGCTGTCTAAAAAAAGTTGATTAATTGATTGAATAACTATTTAATGGCTATAAAAACACGTTATATACATTATAATGAAGAAACGCAGCGTAAAGATCTGTTGCATCACATTTAATCATCTTGCCAGAATAAATGCTTTTACTTTACAATCTAACCCAGAGTGAACAACTCTCCTTCTGCTGCTGCGACAGCTGCATAAAAAAGCATCAATGACCTCATAAAATTGCCCCATTATTTTGAAAAATTGCAACATTTTATTCACCAAAAATCCAGATTATTTGTACACAAAATTCAGCTTCTTTTCTTTCCTCAATCAGTGTTGAATGACTCTTTTTCTGAGCTTGCATGTCTTATTCTGGCAGAAGTTTTAAATCACATCAGGGCTGAAATGTCCACTGGACAGAAGCAGTGGACAAGGGAATGGTCACAGATCCCTCATGCTCTCAATCAGACTTTTCTGCTGAAGGAAATCCAGGAGATCAGAGGGAGATTTTCATGTAAAATCTTCTGTGGCATACATGGCAGTCAGTTCTGTACTCAACCAAGACAAATCCAAAAGTACTTGATGGATCTGAGTTCAGCTGGAGGAGGCTGCATGCAGGAATTATTTCTGCTATTCCTGAAACTTCTGGGAGTCCATGAGGGTGACAAACATCTTTTTTTTCTTTAAATGATCCTGAAATCTTGTCAAACAACGACATTATTTGTCTGCTGTGGAGTAGGTGGTAGCAGACGTTGGATCTTTTTGTGTTTGGAGTGTCTGCAGTGCACCAGTGGGTGTTGTTGATTGTTTTTCCAAGGAAACCACACACAGGTGAACAGACGAGTTCAGGGACATTCGTAGGGACAAAAGACCAAGTTGTATTGCTGTTCCAGGTGACTGCCGACTATAAAACTAGCAGGTTCCAGGAGAATATGGTGTGGGAGTCATGATACTCTGGAAGCCACCATTGTTTTAGTGTCCATCTACTTACACACATACAGAAGAACTATTTCCTATGGCCATGGTCAGAATTGCCACTGTAACTTTCTAAACTTTTTTAACTCAGCAGTCAAATCCTTTTTTATGCAGCTGCAGCAGGAGATGAGCAGCCAAGATTTGATTAATCAGTAAAGGTATGTATTCTGTCTACATGAGTATCTGTCATTGATGCAATGGCTCTTCACACTGCATTTCTGCAAAATAACATGTTTCTATAGCGATAAAGAAGTTGTTGAGGGGTGGATTCATTCAAACGGTGCACCAGTGAAGACCGAGGTCTGAAATGCACAAAACAACCTTCACACACCAGAGAGGAGATGTATGTAATGAGAAATGTTTATTATTCTCAAACACTTTTTTTTTTTTTTTTGGATTTTAAATAATTAAAAGTGACAATGGCTGTCCAGCCTCCTCTTCTTGGCGGGGGGGAGGTCAGTCTCTGTGTTTGTCTCGACTCTCTTCCTCTTCCTTAAGTTCATCTGACTGCTGCTCTCTTCTGAAAAACAGAATGTTTGAGATGAAACAATGCAGGTGAAACATCTCACCTCACACGGCAGATTTAAATCACTAAAGTGAAATAATTCTCATCCAACTGATCAAATCTTGCTCGACATCGGTGGACTTACCAGACATGCTCTTCCTCGCGGTCTCATCAGTGCAGAGTCTCCGAAGTTTTCTGGGTGGAGACCGGCACTCAGGCGTCTTTCGAAGTGTCACGCCATCATGTTGTTGTGCAGCGCTTTCATAAACACAACAACAACAAACAATTAGATTCACAAAATATCATGCATTGAAGAATCGCCAAAGGAAAAAAAGTTCAAAATACCCAGGGTCGTCACTGTCCCGGTATCTCTTCCGTCCTGACAGGTGGTCTTTTGTGGACGGACACGCTCTGCTGTGTTGCTCAGGGCTGCTGTTGCCCGAGGGAAGAACTTGTTGTCCAATAACTGGCCAGTATGGACAAACTTCCATCAGTTTGATGGACCGCTGTAGACTGGAGGACAATAAATCATTGAGTTTAACAACTTTGTCTGTGTGCCGGCTGATGAAGTACCAAACATCTGAGAGCCTCTTACTAGTTGTCGTAGCGGCTGTCCAGGTGACCGAGCGTCAAAAATGGATGCTGGAGGACACCTAAGGCTGATATCCGCTGGTGAGGGTCGGTGTTTAGCATCTGCTCGATGAGATCAAGAAATAACGCTCGGTCACGTGCTTCAGCTGGGACGTCCTCCAGTGGAGTTCCTTCAGGAACCTTGCGGGTACAGAAGAAAACAAATAGAAGTGAGAAAAACACATAAACCCGTATGTTCAAATCACAACAACAGGTGTTTTCCAGGAGATTTTACTCACCTTCAAAAGCTCTGCCAGACTTTTGATTGGACACCGCTGGATCTTCTTGATTGACTGAAGAGAGGAAAGATTTCATTCAGTCGACATGTAGGTGATGGTCGTTCCAAGAAAAGAAACAACAATCTAGTCTGACCCAACACTGTTTAGACGGAAACCATGAATCATACCTTCAGAGACCAAGGGGCGGGCTGTTCAAACGACGGTAACTTCTCAAAAAACTTATTTGTCCGACATCCTGAGTCCATCACGTGGTCGGGGACGTCTCCGCGAAGTGAAATGAGGTTTCTCACCTGTGGGCGAAGCACAATGTTGCATTACACATTCAAACAAACCACAAAAGTTCTGATTTCATTAAAAGTTATCCTTAAGCACTAAAATTCAGTGACCGTACACTGCAACTCTGAGTCAAAGGAGATGAAGTGATCTATTTGTATTCAATGTAACACTTACAATTTCAGCTTCTCGTTTCCCGGCCATCAGAATATCTCCGATCAGAAGTTCCGCCGCCACGCAGCCCAATGACCAAATGTCAATGGCGTGAGAAAACGGGGCTCCCATCAACATTTCCGGGGCTCTGAGGAGGAAACAAACACACTTTATTCACGATGGCTCGGTCACACATGAGCTTGACTAAAAAACTGAGACGTCAGCGTTCAGTGCTACACAGTTGTTCACATCCACAGAACAGAGTTTGGGTAATTACGTGTATGGAAGAGTTCCGATCATGTGACCGATCCTATTTTCCGGGTCATTAAGAGCCGTGCCGAAATCTATCAGTTTGGCTCTCCATGGTTCCTCTTCATGGTTGGCAAGCATGATGTTCTCTGGTTTGACGTCGGCATGGATCACATTGATGTGATGCAGGAAACAAAGAGCTTCGGCCATCTGAGACAAAGCAGAGAACAACACTAATAATCAAACAACTGAAGAGACAGCGAAACAAACTGTGTAATGATGTTTCAGCTTGAATTTTGAGTAAAACAACACGTTGAAAGAGAAACAGCGCAGCACACAAATAAGGAGATAAGAAAGTCAAACCTGCTGCATGATTGGCCGAATGTCCATCAGGCTGAGACGCGTGTCCTTGACGTGAGCCTTCATATGTTCATATATGTCCATGCCGAGCGTCTCAAATTCCAGGCATAGACCATGGCTGGACATGAAGGCGCCGGAATATTCAACAATGTTGAAGTTCCGAGAGCCCAAACCGGTCATCATGTCCAGGAAGTTGGCCTGGAATCACAGCAGATCATAGAAAAGCTCACGTTATACACAGTGTTTTTGAATTGTTGCGATGCAAGTGAAATACGAGTGACTGTTCTTGTACGGCACCTCGTTCTTGGAGCCAGCGATGGATTTTTCATCGTCGATGATTTTTAAGGCCACCAAGTGGTCGGTTTGACCCTTGCTGCAAAGGGCGACCTTCCCGAAGCTCCCACTGCCCAGGATCTTTATGACCTGGTAGTCACCGGTGGGCGAGGAAATGATGTCTCCCAGCATTGTTCTGAATTATAGGAGAAGAGTTCATTAGGACTGTTTAACATCAAATCCTGTGTTTTAAGATTCTGAAATGTGGACTGGTCTACTGATTGCAGTGAAGCAGCAGGACACTCACCTCAATTAGCTGGATCCAACAAGTCAATTGAGAGTTGTAGATGGAACAGTGAAGGGATTCACAATGACCAGAACGTCTCTCAAAGCAGGCAGTCGACGATGAAAGCACCAAAACCAAACCGAGAACAAACGAAGAGCAAACCGAAACCAAACCAACACCAACCAAGACCAAACCACACAGAGAAACCCAGAACTGCTGGTGGATCACGTCACAAAAGTACAGAGGACTTCAAAGGACGAGATTAAAGGCAAGAAAAAAACCAATCATAGGGATCAAAGGATCAAAGCACAGTTCATGGAATGGCCCAAATTATCAGGGGGGGGGGGGGGGGGTGGAAATGGTTTGGTCCAGCTCCAGGTTTCGGCCTGTAAATGGAGAATTGTTCACTTTCCACCATCTCCTATGCTTCTCAAGTGGAATTTTTGTTTTTCTTTTTTAAAGTCCCTTGAGATGGTTGTGTTGTATTTGGCACTATATAAGTACATTGAAATTATAATTCACTATGTCAATAAATGTATGTATGTATGTTTGTATGTATGTAAATGAAATATTGAACCATAATCATAAAACACAAATATCTCAAACATTTACACCCTAATATCCAAGTCACTAACATTTAAAATATCACTTCGTCTGACCTCCATGAGTCATTTCATTTCATTTATTTATTTATTTAAATAGGGACAGTACATATTAATGAACATATAACATATGAATCTGACATATATCGCCATGGACTACTACACGTAATAGTATTTGCTAGTTCTTATATTTTTCTGTTAACACATCAAAGGTGATAAAACTGGTGTTTGCTGGCAAACAAGAAAAGTTTGTTCACTTTAAAAACTGTTTTTGAAAGAAATCAACCACCAAACGTTGTAGCTCTTTGTTTGGATAACAGAGTCCAGTGTTGGTTCCTCAGGTCGACCTTAAATTATTACTTTAGTTGTTAAGGTACCTTATTATCTCAGTATTTAATGTTCATGTTGATTTTCTCTGCTGTGGGTCTTTGCTGTTCAATGAGCTGCTCCTCGCAGACGTATGGATCTGATGATGATGATGATGATGATGGTGATGATGATGATGATGATGATGATGATGATGATGATGATGATGATGATGATGATGCCGCCACCACCATGTCCTCAGCAGTGCCACACTTTCCACCAGAATCACCTTCTTCTGGCTGAAAAAGTGCTTGAAACAGCAGAAAGTGAGGCTGCGCCCTCTGAATGACACACAAGAGGTTTGATGTGAAAAACACTC
Source organism: Blennius ocellaris (assembly GCF_963422515.1). Classification (NCBI taxonomy): domain Eukaryota; kingdom Metazoa; phylum Chordata; class Actinopteri; order Blenniiformes; family Blenniidae; genus Blennius; species Blennius ocellaris. The sequence goes on along the minus strand of NC_137663.1, from coordinate 586,578 downwards.
CAGTTTTTCTTGACAATTATTCAATTTAATGTCTCATTACACTCTGACACGAAAGCAGAGAACAAATAAACAATTTGAGTTGAGAAAGAAATCGATTTGTGAATCAAAATGTTTTTTAACCTTTTACTCATCAAAATTTCCACCTTTGGTATATTTGACAGCAAAACACAACTAATTTTTCCTTTTTCTTTTTCTTTTTAACAATAGAAACAAACATTCTTCATTATGCTGACATCATAAAATAGAATAGAATAGAATAGAATAGCAGCATTTCAAAAGGATGATTGTGTTGCTAGATTATCAGTAAGCGATTAATCATGTTATTGGTGTATAAATATCCCAATAATTTGACTGATATATATTTGTTTTATATGTGATGAACTTGTTTGATTTGTAAACAGCCTGTATTTCTTTCATATGTTGATTGGAAAAAGCTTCAGCTTCCAATAAGCCTCTGTTTCCAATAGTTTAGATGACTACTCCAAAAACATCTGGATTTTAATCATATATTCACTCACATCCAGGACTTTGACATGAATCAGGTCAAAAACAACTGTAATTTTGTTGATCTATCAATCATCCATTTCAATGGCATCTGTCTTTTTGTCCTTCAATCCATGCAGCCATTATTGATCCATCCTTCTACTGTTTGTCCTGTTTGTTCATTAATCCAAAGGTTTTTTTATGCCCATCGATAAATTCATTTGTCTATCAATACAACCATCCTCTGTCCCCCCACTGATCAAACAATGTCGATCTATTTATTAGCCTTTGGATCCATCCATCTATCCATCAGGTGGCGGGAGTCTAGTGTAGGAAACTCTCACTGAGAGGCAGGTGATGAAACTGCTGTTGTGTTATAATATATAAACAGTCAATTTCAGTTTGGTTTTCTTTGTTTATTGCAACTGTATAGTGGAAAGCAGGTCTCACACGAATGAGTTAAAGCACTGTACAAAGTTTGTCAAAGAGATTTACAGGAATTCTTGGAGGTAGAGCGCGTGTTGGGTGTGATCATGTGCACAGTACAGGAATACCGTCAAACCTGAGTTTCATCACATTCGGTTAAACGAACTAATGGCTGCCGGTGCCTGTCAATTCTGCATCAAAAGGTTGGCATGAATCTGAACACATGAGAATGACTTGTGGGGTTCTTCAGGGCTCCATCCTTGAGCCTCTTTCGTTCAACATCTACATGCTCCCTCTGGCTCAGATCATGAAATATTAAAACTTCTCCTATGATACTTATGCAGATGATAAATCAGTGTCAGTGAACATCAACAGCCCTTTTTACATGTGGAACAGTGGTGGGTCATGGATTTCACACCAAGGTCTTCAGTATTGCTCGGTCTTAATCAATCCACCCCTCAACTTGGCATGTCTGCATTTATGTGTGTGTGTGTCTGCATGTGTGCATGTGTGTTCATTTGCTTTTATTCATCTATTGCATCTTTGCACTGTTTTTAATTCTTGTTAAAGCACTTTGTATTACATCACTGTGTAAAAAAGGGCTGTCTAAAAAAAGTTGATTAATTGATTGAATAACTATTTAATGGCTATAAAAACACGTTATATACATTATAATGAAGAAACGCAGCGTAAAGATCTGTTGCATCACATTTAATCATCTTGCCAGAATAAATGCTTTTACTTTACAATCTAACCCAGAGTGAACAACTCTCCTTCTGCTGCTGCGACAGCTGCATAAAAAAGCATCAATGACCTCATAAAATTGCCCCATTATTTTGAAAAATTGCAACATTTTATTCACCAAAAATCCAGATTATTTGTACACAAAATTCAGCTTCTTTTCTTTCCTCAATCAGTGTTGAATGACTCTTTTTCTGAGCTTGCATGTCTTATTCTGGCAGAAGTTTTAAATCACATCAGGGCTGAAATGTCCACTGGACAGAAGCAGTGGACAAGGGAATGGTCACAGATCCCTCATGCTCTCAATCAGACTTTTCTGCTGAAGGAAATCCAGGAGATCAGAGGGAGATTTTCATGTAAAATCTTCTGTGGCATACATGGCAGTCAGTTCTGTACTCAACCAAGACAAATCCAAAAGTACTTGATGGATCTGAGTTCAGCTGGAGGAGGCTGCATGCAGGAATTATTTCTGCTATTCCTGAAACTTCTGGGAGTCCATGAGGGTGACAAACATCTTTTTTTTCTTTAAATGATCCTGAAATCTTGTCAAACAACGACATTATTTGTCTGCTGTGGAGTAGGTGGTAGCAGACGTTGGATCTTTTTGTGTTTGGAGTGTCTGCAGTGCACCAGTGGGTGTTGTTGATTGTTTTTCCAAGGAAACCACACACAGGTGAACAGACGAGTTCAGGGACATTCGTATGGACAAAAGACCAAGTTGTATTGCTGTTCCAGGTGACTGCCGACTATAAAACTAGCAGGTTCCAGGAGAATATGGTGTGGGAGTTATGATACTCTGGAAGCCACCATTGTTTTAGTGTCCATCTACTTACACACATACAGAAGAACTATTTCCTATGGCCATGGTCAGAATTGCCACTGTAACTTTCTAAACTTTTTTAACTCAGCAGTCAAATCCTTTTTTATGCAGCTGCAGCAGGAGATGAGCAGCCAAGATTTGATTAATCAGTAAAGGTATGTATTCTGTCTACATGAGTATCTGTCATTGATGCAATGGCTCTTCACACTGCATTTCTGCAAAATAACATGTTTCTATAGCGATAAAGAAGTTGTTGAGGGGTGGATTCATTCAAACGGTGCACCAGTGAAGACCGAGGTCTGAAATGCACAAAACAACCTTCACACACCAGAGAGGAGATGTATGTAATGAGAAATGTTTATTATTCTCAAACACTTTTTTTTTTTTTTTGGATTTTAAATAATTAAAAGTGACAATGGCTGTCCAGCCTCCTCTTCTTGGCGGGGGGGAGGTCAGTCTCTGTGTTTGTCTCGACTCTCTTCCTCTTCCTTAAGTTCATCTGACTGCTGCTCTCTTCTGAAAAACAGAATGTTTGAGATGAAACAATGCAGGTGAAACATCTCACCTCACACGGCAGATTTAAATCACTAAAGTGAAATAATTCTCATCCAACTGATCAAATCTTGCTCGACATCGGTGGACTTACCAGACATGCTCTTCCTCGCGGTCTCATCAGTGCAGAGTCTCCGAAGTTTTCTGGGTGTAGACCGGCACTCAGGCGTCTTTCGAAGTGTCACGCCATCATGTTGTTGTGCAGCGCTTTCATAAACACAACAACAACAAACAATTAGATTCACAAAATATCATGCATTGAAGAATCGCCAAAGGAAAAAAAGTTCAAAATACCCAGGGTCGTCACTGTCCCGGTATCTCTTCCGTCCTGACAGGTGGTCTTTTGTGGACGGACACGCTCTGCTGTGTTGCTCAGGGCTGCTGTTGCCCGAGGGAAGAACTTGTTGTCCAATAACTGGCCAGTATGGACAAACTTCCATCAGTTTGATGGACCGCTGTAGACTGGAGGACAATAAATCATTGAGTTTAACAACTTTGTCTGTGTGCCGGCTGATGAAGTACCAAACATCTGAGAGCCTCTTACTAGTTGTCGTAGCGGCTGTCCAGGTGACCGAGCGTCAAAAATGGATGCTGGAGGACACCTAAGGCTGATATCCGCTGGTGAGGGTCGGTGTTTAGCATCTGCTCGATGAGATCCAGAAATAACGCTCGGTCACGTGCTTCAGCTGGGACGTCCTCCAGTGGAGTTCCTTCAGGAACCTTGCGGGTACAGAAGAAAACAAATAGAAGTGAGAAAAACACATAAACCCGTATGTTCAAATCACAACAACAGGTGTTTTCCAGGAGATTTTACTCACCTTCAAAAGCTCTGCCAGACTTTTGATTGGACACCGCTGGATCTTCTTGATTGACTGAAGAGAGGAAAGATTTCATTCAGTCGACATGTAGGTGATGGTCGTTCCAAGAAAAGAAACAACAATCTAGTCTGACCCAACACTGTTTAGACGGAAACCATGAATCATACCTTCAGAGACCAAGGGGCGGGCTGTTCAAACGACGGTAACTTCTCAAAAAACTTATTTGTCCGACATCCTGAGTCCATCACGTGGTCGGGGACGTCTCCGCGAAGTGAAATGAGGTTTCTCACCTGTGGGCGAAGCACAATGTTGCATTACACATTCAAACAAACCACAAAAGTTCTGATTTCATTAAAAGTTATCCTTAAGCACTAAAATTCAGTGACCGTACACTGCAACTCTGAGTCAAAGGAGATGAAGTGATCTATTTGTATTCAATGTAACACTTACAATTTCAGCTTCTCGTTTCCCGGCCATCAGAATATCTCCGATCAGAAGTTCCGCCGCCACGCAGCCCAATGACCAAATGTCAATGGCGTGAGAAAACGGGGCTCCCATCAACATTTCCGGGGCTCTGAGGAGGAAACAAACACACTTTATTCACGATGGCTCGGTCACACATGAGCTTGACTAAAAAACTGAGACGTCAGCGTTCAGTGCTACACAGTTGTTCACATCCACAGAACAGAGTTTGGGTAATTACGTGTATGGAAGAGTTCCGATCATGTGACCGATCCTATTTTCCGGGTCATTAAGAGCCGTGCCGAAATCTATCAGTTTGGCTCTCCATGGTTCCTCTTCATGGTTGGCAAGCATGATGTTCTCTGGTTTGACGTCGGCATGGATCACATTGATGTGATGCAGGAAACAAAGAGCTTCGGCCATCTGAGACAAAGCAGAGAACAACACTAATAATCAAACAACTGAAGAGACAGCGAAACAAACTGTGTAATGATGTTTCAGCTTGAATTTTGAGTAAAACAACACGTTGAAAGAGAAACAGCGCAGCACACAAATAAGGAGATAAGAAAGTCAAACCTGCTGCATGATTGGCCGAATGTCCATCAGGCTGAGACGCGTGTCCTTGACGTGAGCCTTCATATGTTCATATATGTCCATGCCGAGCGTCTCAAATTCCAGGCATAGACCATGGCTGGACATGAAGGCGCCGGAATATTCAACAATGTTGAAGTTCCGAGAGCCCAAACCGGTCATCATGTCCAGGAAGTTGGCCTGGAATCACAGCAGATCATAGAAAAGCTCACGTTATACACAGTGTTTTTGAATTGTTGCGATGCAAGTGAAATACGAGTGACTGTTCTTGTACGGCACCTCGTTCTTGGAGCCAGCGATGGATTTTTCATCGTCGATGATTTTTAAGGCCACCAAGTGGTCGGTTTGACCCTTGCTGCAAAGGGCGACCTTCCCGAAGCTCCCACTGCCCAGGATCTTTATGACCTGGTAGTCACCGGTGGGCGAGGAAATGGTGTCTCCCAGCATTGTTCTGAATTATAGGAGAAGAGTTCATTAGGACTGTTTAACATCAAATCCTGTGTTTTAAGATTCTGAAATGTGGACTGGTCTACTGATTGCAGTGAAGCAGCAGGACACTCACCTCAATTAGCTGGATCCAACAAGTCAATTGAGAGTTGTAGATGGAACAGTGAAGGGATTCACAACGACCAGAACGTCTCTCAAAGCAGGCAGTCGACGATGAAAGCACCAAAACCAAACCGAGAACAAACGAAGAGCAAACCGAAACCAAACCAACACCAACCAAGACCAAACCACACAGAGAAACCCAGAACTGCTGGTGGATCACGTCACAAAAGTACAGAGGACTTCAAAGGACGAGATTAAAGGCAAGAAAAAAACCAATCATAGGGATCAAAGGATCAAAGCACAGTTCATGGAATGGCCCAAATTATCAGGGGGGGGGGGGGGGGGGAGGTGGAAATGGTTTGGTCCAGCTCCAGGTTTCGGCCTGTAAATGGAGAATTGTTCACTTTCCACCATCTCCTATGCTTCTCAAGTGGAATTTTTGTTTTTCTTTTTTAAAGTCCCTTGAGATGGTTGTGTTGTATTTGGCACTATATAAGTACATTGAAATTATAATTCACTATGTCAATAAATGTATGTATGTATGTTTGTATGTATGTAAATGAAATATTGAACCATAATCATAAAACACAAATATCTCAAACATTTACACCCTAATATCCAAGTCACAAACATTTAAAATATCACTTCGTCTGACCTCCATGAGTCATTTCATTTCATTTATTTATTTATTTAAATAGGGACAGTACATATTAATGAACATATAACATATGAATCTGACATATATCGCCATGGACTACTACACGTAATAGTATTTGCTAGTTCTTATATTTTTCTGTTAACACATCAAAGGTGATAAAACTGGTGTTTGCTGGCAAACAAGAAAAGTTTGTTCACTTCAAAAACTGTTTTTGAAAGAAATCAACCACCAAACGTTGTAGCTCTTTGTTTGGATAACAGAGTCCAGTGTTGGTTCCTCAGGTCGACCTTAAATTATTACTTTAGTTGTTAAGGTACCTTATTATCTCAGTATTTAATGTTCATGTTGATTTTCTCTGCTGTGGGTCTTTGCTGTTCAATGAGCTGCTCCTCGCAGACGTATGGATCTGATGATGATGATGATGATGATGGTGATGATGATGATGATGATGATGATGATGATGATGATGATGATGATGATGATGATGCCGCCACCACCATGTCCTCAGCAGTGCCACACTTTCCACCAGAATCATCTTCTTCTGGCTGAAAAAGTGCTTGAAACAGCAGAAAGTGAGGCTGCGCCCTCTGAATGACACACAAGAGGTTTGATGTGAAAAACACTCCAGTTTTTCTTGACAATTATTCAATTTAATGTCTCATTACACTCTGACACGAAAGCAGAGAACAAATAAACAATTTGAGTTGAGAAAGAAATCGATTTGTGAATCAAAATGTTTTTTAACCTTTTACTCATCAAAATTTCCACCTTTGGTATATTTGACAGCAAAACACAACTAATTTTTCCTTTTTCTTTTTCTTTTTAACAATAGAAACAAACATTCTTCATTATGCTGACATCATAAAATAGAATAGAATAGAATAGAATAGCAGCATTTCAAAAGGATGATTGTGTTGCTAGATTATCAGTAAGCGATTAATCATGTTATTGGTATATAAATATCCCAATAATTTGACTGATATATATTTGTTTTATATGTGATGAACTTGTTTGATTTGTAAACAGCCTGTATTTCTTTCATATGTTGATTGGAAAAAGCTTCAGCTTCCAATAAGCCTCTGTTTCCAATAGTTTAGATGACTACTCCAAAAACATCTGGATTTTAATCATATATTCACTCACATCCAGGACTTTGACATGAATCAGGTCAAAAACAACTGTAATTTTGTTGATCTATCAATCATCCATTTCAATGGCATCTGTCTTTTTGTCCTTCAATCCATGCAGCCATTATTGATCCATCCTTCTACTGTTTGTCCTGTTTGTTCATTAATCCAAAGGTTTTTTTATGCCCATCGATAAATTCATTTGTCTATCAATACAACCATCCTCTGTCCCCCCACTGATCAAACAATGTCGATCTATTTATTAGCCTTTGGATCCATCCATCTATCCATCAGGTGGCGGGAGTCTAGTGTAGGAAACTCTCACTGAGAGGCAGGTGATGAAACTGCTGTTGTGTTATAATATATAAACAGTCAATTTCAGTTTGGTTTTCTTTGTTTATTGCAACTGTATAGTGGAAAGCAGGTCTCACACGAATGAGTTAAAGCACTGTACAAAGTTTGTCAAAGAGATTTACAGGAATTCTTGGAGGTAGAGCGCGTGTTGGGTGTGATCATGTGCACAGTACAGGAATACCGTCAAACCTGAGTTTCATCACATTCGGTTAAACGAACTAATGGCTGCCGGTGCCTGTCAATTCTGCATCAAAAGGTTGGCATGAATCTGAACACATGAGAATGACTTGTGGGGTTCTTCAGGGCTCCATCCTTGAGCCTCTTTCGTTCAACATCTACATGCTCCCTCTGGCTCAGATCATGAAATATTAAAACTTCTCCTATGATACTTATGCAGATGATAAATCAGTGTCAGTGAACATCAACAGCCCTTTTTACATGTGGAACAGTGGTGGGTCATGGATTTCACACCAAGGTCTTCAGTATTGCTCGGTCTTAATCAATCCACCCCTCAACTTGGCATGTCTGCATTTATGTGTGTGTGTGTCTGCATGTGTGCATGTGTGTTCATTTGCTTTTATTCATCTATTGCATCTTTGCACTGTTTTTAATTCTTGTTAAAGCACTTTGTATTACATCACTGTGTAAAAAAGGGCTGTCTAAAAAAAGTTGATTAATTGATTGAATAACTATTTAATGGCTATAAAAACACGTTATATACATTATAATGAAGAAACGCAGCGTAAAGATCTGTTGCATCACATTTAATCATCTTGCCAGAATAAATGCTTTTACTTTACAATCTAACCCAGAGTGAACAACTCTCCTTCTGCTGCTGCGACAGCTGCATAAAAAAGCATCAATGACCTCATAAAATTGCCCCATTATTTTGAAAAATTGCAACATTTTATTCACCAAAAATCCAGATTATTTGTACACAAAATTCAGCTTCTTTTCTTTCCTCAATCAGTGTTGAATGACTCTTTTTCTGAGCTTGCATGTCTTATTCTGGCAGAAGTTTTAAATCACATCAGGGCTGAAATGTCCACTGGACAGAAGCAGTGGACAAGGGAATGGTCACAGATCCCTCATGCTCTCAATCAGACTTTTCTGCTGAAGGAAATCCAGGAGATCAGAGGGAGATTTTCATGTAAAATCTTCTGTGGCATACATGGCAGTCAGTTCTGTACTCAACCAAGACAAATCCAAAAGTACTTGATGGATCTGAGTTCAGCTGGAGGAGGCTGCATGCAGGAATTATTTCTGCTATTCCTGAAACTTCTGGGAGTCCATGAGGGTGACAAACATCTTTTTTTTCTTTAAATGATCCTGAAATCTTGTCAAACAACGACATTATTTGTCTGCTGTGGAGTAGGTGGTAGCAGACGTTGGATCTTTTTGTGTTTGGAGTGTCTGCAGTGCACCAGTGGGTGTTGTTGATTGTTTTTCCAAGGAAACCACACACAGGTGAACAGACGAGTTCAGGGACATCCGTATGGACAAAAGACCAAGTTGTATTGCTGTTCCAGGTGACTGCCGACTATAAAACTAGCAGGTTCCAGGAGAATATGGTCTGGGAGTCATGATACTCTGGAAGCCACCATTGTTTTAGTGTCCATCTACTTACACACATACAGAAGAACTATTTCCTATGGCCATGGTCAGAATTGCCACTGTAACTTTCTAAACTTTTTTAACTCAGCAGTCAAATCCTTTTTTATGCAGCTGCAGCAGGAGATGAGCAGCCAAGATTTGATTAATCAGTAAAGGTATGTATTCTGTCTACATGAGTATCTGTCATTGATGCAATGGCTCTTCACACTGCATTTCTGCAAAATAACATGTTTCTATAGCGATAAAGAAGTTGTTGAGGGGTGGATTCATTCAAACGGTGCACCAGTGAAGACCGAGGTCTGAAATGCACAAAACAACCTTCACACACCAGAGAGGAGATGTATGTAATGAGAAATGTTTATTATTCTCAAACACTTTTTTTTTTTTTTTGGATTTTAAATAATTAAAAGTGACAATGGCTGTCCAGCCTCCTCTTCTTGACGGGGGGGAGGTCAGTCTCTGTGTTTGTCTCGACTCTCTTCCTCTTCCTTAAGTTCATCTGACTGCTGCTCTCTTCTGAAAAACAGAATGTTTGAGATGAAACAATGCAGGTGAAACATCTCACCTCACACGGCAGATTTAAATCACTAAAGTGAAATAATTCTCATCCAACTGATCAAATCTTGCTCGACATCGGTGGACTTACCAGACATGCTCTTCCTCGCGGTCTCATCAGTGCAGAGTCTCCGAAGCTTTCTGGGTGGAGACCGGCACTCAGGCGTCTTTCGAAGTGTCACGCCATCATGTTGTTGTGCAGCGCTTTCATAAACACAACAACAACAAACAATTAGATTCACAAAATATCATGCATTGAAGAATCGCCAAAGGAAAAAAAGTTCAAAATACCCAGGGTCGTCACTGTCCCGGTATCTCTTCCGTCCTGACAGGTGGTCTTTTGTGGACGGACACGCTCTGCTGTGTTGCTCAGGGCTGCTGTTGCCCGAGGGAAGAACTTGTTGTCCAATAACTGGCCAGTATGGACAAACTTCCATCAGTTTGATGGACCGCTGTAGACTGGAGGACAATAAATCATTGAGTTTAACAACTTTGTCTGTGTGCCGGCTGATGAAGTACCAAACATCTGAGAGCCTCTTACTAGTTGTCGTAGCGGCTGTCCAGGTGACCGAGCGTCAAAAATGGATGCTGGAGGACACCTAAGGCTGATATCCGCTGGTGAGGGTCGGTGTTTAGCATCTGCTCGATGAGATCAAGAAATAACGCTCGGTCACGTGCTTCAGCTGGGACGTCCTCCAGTGGAGTTCCTTCAGGAACCTTGCGGGTACAGAAGAAAACAAATAGAAGTGAGAAAAACACATAAACCCGTATGTTCAAATCACAACAACAGGTGTTTTCCAGGAGATTTTACTCACCTTCAAAAGCTCTGCCAGACTTTTGATTGGACACCGCTGGATCTTCTTGATTGACTGAAGAGAGGAAAGATTTCATTCAGTCGACATGTAGGTGATGGTCGTTCCAAGAAAAGAAACAACAATCTAGTCTGACCCAACACTGTTTAGACGGAAACCATGAATCATACCTTCAGAGACCAAGGGGCGGGCTGTTCATACGACGGTAACTTCTCAAAAAACTTATTTGTCCGACATCCTGAGTCCATCACGTGGTCGGGGACGTCTCCGCGAAGTGAAATGAGGTTTCTCACCTGTGGGCGAAGCACAATGTTGCATTACACATTCAAACAAACCACAAAAGTTCTGATTTCATTAAAAGTTATCCTTAAGCACTAAAATTCAGTGACCGTACACTGCAACTCTGAGTCAAAGGAGATGAAGTGATCTATTTGTATTCAATGTAACACTTACAATTTCAGCTTCTCGTTTCCCGGCCATCAGAATATCTCCGATCAGAAGTTCCGCCGCCACGCAGCCCAATGACCAAATGTCAATGGCGTGAGAAAACGGGGCTCCCATCAACATTTCCGGGGCTCTGAGGAGGAAACAAACACACTTTATTCACGATGGCTCGGTCACACATGAGCTTGACTAAAAAACTGAGACGTCAGCGTTCAGTGCTACACAGTTGTTCACATCCACAGAACAGAGTTTGGGTAATTACGTGTATGGAAGAGTTCCGATCATGTGACCGATCCTATTTTCCGGGTCATTAAGAGCCGTGCCGAAATCTATCAGTTTGGCTCTCCATGGTTCCTCTTCATGGTTGGCAAGCATGATGTTCTCTGGTTTGACGTCGGCATGGATCACATTGATGTGATGCAGGAAACAAAGAGCTTCGGCCATCTGAGACAAAGCAGAGAACAACACTAATAATCAAACAACTGAAGAGACAGCGAAACAAACTGTGTAATGATGTTTCAGCTTGAATTTTGAGTAAAACAACACGTGGAAAGAGAAACAGCGCAGCACACAAATAAGGAGATAAGAAAGTCAAACCTGCTGCATGATTGGCCGAATGTCCATCAGGCTGAGACGCGTGTCCTTGACGTGAGCCTTCATATGTTCATATATGTCCATGCCGAGCGTCTCAAATTCCAGGCATAGACCATGGCTGGACATGAAGGCGCCGGAATATTCAACAATGTTGAAGTTCCGAGAGCCCAAACCGGTCATCATGTCCAGGAAGTTGGCCTGGAATCACAGCAGATCATAGAAAAGCTCACGTTATACACAGTGTTTTTGAATTATTGCGATGCAAGTGAAATACGAGTGACTGTTCTTGTACGGCACCTCGTTCTTGGAGCCAGCGATGGATTTTTCATCGTCGATGATTTTTAAGGCCACCAAGTGGTCGGTTTGACCCTTGCTGCAAAGGGCGACCTTCCCGAAGCTCCCACTGCCCAGGATCTTTATGACCTGGTAGTCACCGGTGGGCGAGGAAATGGTGTCTCCCAGCATTGTTCTGAATTATAGGAGAAGAGTTCATTAGGACTGTTTAACATCAAATCCTGTGTTTTAAGATTCTGAAATGTGGACTGGTCTACTGATTGCAGTGAAGCAGCAGGACACTCACCTCAATTAGCTGGATCCAACAAGTCAATTGAGAGTTGTAGATGGAACAGTGAAGGGATTCACAACGACCAGAACGTCTCTCAAAGCAGGCAGTCGACGATGAAAGCACCAAAACCAAACCGAGAACAAACGAAGAGCAAACCGAAACCAAACCAACACCAACCAAGACCAAACCACACAGAGAAACCCAGAACTGCTGGTGGATCACGTCACAAAAGTACAGAGGACTTCAAAGGACGAGATTAAAGGCAAGAAAAAAACCAATCATAGGGATCAAAGGATCAAAGCACAGTTCATGGAATGGCCCAAATTATCAGGGGGGGGGGGGGGGGGGGGGGAGGTGGAAATGGTTTGGTCCAGCTCCAGGTTTCGGCCTGTAAATGGAGAATTGTTCACTTTCCACCATCTCCTATGCTTCTCAAGTGGAATTTTTGTTTTTCTTTTTTAAAGTCCCTTGAGATGGTTGTGTTGTATTTGGCACTATATAAGTACATTGAAATTATAATTCACTATGTCAATAAATGTATGTATGTATGTTTGTATGTATGTAAATGAAATATTGAACCATAATCATAAAACACAAATATCTCAAACATTTACACCCTAATATCCAAGTCACTAACATTTAAAATATCACTTCGTCTGACCTCCATGAGTCATTTCATTTCATTTATTTATTTATTTAAATAGGGACAGTACATATTAATGAACATATAACATATGAATCTGACATATATCGCCATGGACTACTACACGTAATAGTATTTGCTAGTTCTTATATTTTTCTGTTAACACATCAAAGGTGATAAAACTGGTGTTTGCTGGCAAACAAGAAAAGTTTGTTCACTTCAAAAACTGTTTTTGAAAGAAATCAACCACCAAACGTTGTAGCTCTTTGTTTGGATAACAGAGTCCAGTGTTGGTTCCTCAGGTCGACCTTAAATTATTACTTTAGTTGTTAAGGTACCTTATTATCTCAGTATTTAATGTTCATGTTGATTTTCTCTGCTGTGGGTCTTTGCTGTTCAATGAGCTGCTCCTCGCAGACGTATGGATCTGATGATGATGATGATGATGATGGTGATGATGATGATGATGATGATGATGATGATGATGATGATGATGATGATGCCGCCACCACCATGTCCTCAGCAGTGCCACACTTTCCACCAGAATCATCTTCTTCTGGCTGAAAAAGTGCTTGAAACAGCAGAAAGTGAGGCTGCGCCCTCTGAATGACACACAAGAGGTTTGATGTGAAAAACACTCCAGTTTTTCTTGACAATTATTCAATTTAATGTCTCATTACACTCTGACACGAAAGCAGAGAACAAATAAACAATTTGAGTTGAGAAAGAAATCGATTTGTGAATCAAAATGTTTTTTAACCTTTTACTCATCAAAATTTCCACCTTTGGTATATTTGACAGCAAAACACAACTAATTTTTCCTTTTTCTTTTTCTTTTTAACAATAGAAACAAACATTCTTCATTATGCTGACATCATAAAATAGAATAGAATAGAATAGAATAGCAGCATTTCAAAAGGATGATTGTGTTGCTAGATTATCAGTAAGCGATTAATCATGTTATTGGTATATAAATATCCCAATAATTTGACTGATATATATTTGTTTTATATGTGATGAACTTGTTTGATTTGTAAACAGCCTGTATTTCTTTCATATGTTGATTGGAAAAAGCTTCAGCTTCCAATAAGCCTCTGTTTCCAATAGTTTAGATGACTACTCCAAAAACATCTGGATTTTAATCATATATTCACTCACATCCAGGACTTTGACATGAATCAGGTCAAAAACAACTGTAATTTTGTTGATCTATCAATCATCCATTTCAATGGCATCTGTCTTTTTGTCCTTCAATCCATGCAGCCATTATTGATCCATCCTTCTACTGTTTGTCCTGTTTGTTCATTAATCCAAAGGTTTTTTTATGCCCATCGATAAATTCATTTGTCTATCAATACAACCATCCTCTGTCCCCCCACTGATCAAACAATGTCGATCTATTTATTAGCCTTTGGATCCATCCATCTATCCATCAGGTGGCGGGAGTCTAGTGTAGGAAACTCTCACTGAGAGGCAGGTGATGAAACTGCTGTTGTGTTATAATATATAAACAGTCAATTTCAGTTTGGTTTTCTTTGTTTATTGCAACTGTATAGTGGAAAGCAGGTCTCACACGAATGAGTTAAAGCACTGTACAAAGTTTGTCAAAGAGATTTACAGGAATTCTTGGAGGTAGAGCGCGTGTTGGGTGTGATCATGTGCACAGTACAGGAATACCGTCAAACCTGAGTTTCATCACATTCGGTTAAACGAACTAATGGCTGCCGGTGCCTGTCAATTCTGCATCAAAAGGTTGGCATGAATCTGAACACATGAGAATGACTTGTGGGGTTCTTCAGGGCTCCATCCTTGAGCCTCTTTCGTTCAACATCTACATGCTCCCTCTGGCTCAGATCATGAAATATTAAAACTTCTCCTATGATACTTATGCAGATGATAAATCAGTGTCAGTGAACATCAACAGCCCTTTTTACATGTGGAACAGTGGTGGGTCATGGATTTCACTCCAAGGTCTTCAGTATTGCTCGGTCTTTATCAATCCACCCCTCAACTTGGCATGTCTGCATTTATGTGTGTGTGTGTCTGCATGTGTGCATGTGTGTTCATTTGCTTTTATTCATCTATTGCATCTTTGCACTGTTTTTAATTCTTGTTAAAGCACTTTGTATTACATCACTGTGTAAAAAAGTGCTGTCTAAAAAAAGTTGATTAATTGATTGAATAACTATTTAATGGCTATAAAAACACGTTATATACATTATAATGAAGAAACGCAGCGTAAAGATCTGTTGCATCACATTTAATCATCTTGCCAGAATAAATGCTTTTACTTTACAATCTAACCCAGAGTGAACAACTCTCCTTCTGCTGCTGCGACAGCTGCATAAAAAAGCATCAATGACCTCATAAAATTGCCCCATTATTTTGAAAAATTGCAACATTTTATTCACCAAAAATCCAGATTATTTGTACACAAAATTCAGCTTCTTTTCTTTCCTCAATCAGTGTTGAATGACTCTTTTTCTGAGCTTGCATGTCTTATTCTGGCAGAAGTTTTAAATCACATCAGGGCTGAAATGTCCACTGGACAGAAGCAGTGGACAAGGGAATGGTCACAGATCCCTCATGCTCTCAATCAGACTTTTCTGCTGAAGGAAATCCAGGAGATCAGAGGGAGATTTTCATGTAAAATCTTCTGTGGCATACATGGCAGTCAGTTCTGTACTCAACCAAGACAAATCCAAAAGTACTTGATGGATCTGAGTTCAGCTGGAGGAGGCTGCATGCAGGAATTATTTCTGCTATTCCTGAAACTTCTGGGAGTCCATGAGGGTGACAAACATCTTTTTTTTCTTTAAATGATCCTGAAATCTTGTAAAACAACGACATTATTTGTCTGCTGTGGAGTAGGTGGTAGCAGACGTTGGATCTTTTTGTGTTTGGAGTGTCTGCAGTGCACCAGTGGGTGTTGTTGATTGTTTTTCCAAGGAAACCACACACAGGTGAACAGACGAGTTCAGGGACATCCGTATGGACAAAAGACCAAGTTGTATTGCTGTTCCAGGTGACTGCCGACTATAAAACTAGCAGGTTCCAGGAGAATATGGTCTGGGAGTCATGATACTCTGGAAGCCACCATTGTTTTAGTGTCCATCTACTTACACACATACAGAAGAACTATTTCCTATGGCCATGGTCAGAATTGCCACTGTAACTTTCTAAACTTTTTTAACTCAGCAGTCAAATCCTTTTTTATGCAGCTGCAGCAGGAGATGAGCAGCCAAGATTTGATTAATCAGTAAAGGTATGTATTCTGTCTACATGAGTATCTGTCATTGATGCAATGGCTCTTCACACTGCATTTCTGCAAAATAACATGTTTCTATAGCGATAAAGAAGTTGTTGAGGGGTGGATTCATTCAAACGGTGCACCAGTGAAGACCGAGGTCTGAAATGCACAAAACAACCTTCACACACCAGAGAGGAGATGTATGTAATGAGAAATGTTTATTATTCTCAAACACTTTTTTTTTGGGGGGGGATTTTAAATAATTAAAAGTGACAATGGCTGTCCAGCCTCCTCTTCTTGGCGGGGGGGAGGTCAGTCTCTGTGTTTGTCTCGACTCTCTTCCTCTTCCTTAAGTTCATCTGACTGCTGCTCTCTTCTGAAAAACAGAAT
Organism: Blennius ocellaris; assembly: GCF_963422515.1. Lineage (NCBI taxonomy): Eukaryota > Metazoa > Chordata > Actinopteri > Blenniiformes > Blenniidae > Blennius > Blennius ocellaris. The sequence continues at coordinate 570,130 of NC_137663.1, read as the reverse complement.
GTTTGAGATGAAACAATGCAGGTGAAACATCTCACCTCACATGGCAGATTTAAATCACTAAAGTGAAATAATTCTCATCCAACTGATCAAATCTTGCTCGACATCGGTGGACTTACCAGACATGCTCTTCCTCGCGGTCTCATCAGTGCAGAGTCTCCGAAGTTTTCTGGGTGGAGACCGGCACTCAGGCGTCTTTCGAAGTGTCACGCCATCATGTTGTTGTGCAGCGCTTTCATAAACACAACAACAACAAACAATTAGATTCACAAAATATCATGCATTGAAGAATCGCCAAAGGAAAAAAAGTTCAAAATACCCAGGGTCGTCACTGTCCCGGTATCTCTTCCGTCCTGACAGGTGGTCTTTTGTGGACGGACACGCTCTGCTGTGTTGCTCAGGGCTGCTGTTGCCCGAGGGAAGAACTTGTTGTCCAATAACTGGCCAGTATGGACAAACTTCCATCAGTTTGATGGACCGCTGTAGACTGGAGGACAATAAATCATTGAGTTTAACAACTTTGTCTGTGTGCCGGCTGATGAAGTACCAAACATCTGAGAGCCTCTTACTAGTTGTCGTAGCGGCTGTCCAGGTGACCAAGCGTCAAAAATGGATGCTGGAGGACACCTAAGGCTGATATCCGCTGGTGAGGGTCGGTGTTTAGCATCTGCTCGATGAGATCAAGAAATAACGCTCGGTCACGTGCTTCAGCTGGGACGTCCTCCAGTGGAGTTCCTTCAGGAACCTTGCGGGTACAGAAGAAAACAAATAGAAGTGAGAAAAACACATAAACCCGTATGTTCAAATCACAACAACAGGTGTTTTCCAGGAGATTTTACTCACCTTCAAAAGCTCTGCCAGACTTTTGATTGGACACCGCTGGATCTTCTTGATTGACTGAAGAGAGGAAAGATTTCATTCAGTCGACATGTAGGTGATGGTCGTTCCAAGAAAAGAAACAACAATCTAGTCTGACCCAACACTGTTTAGACGGAAACCATGAATCATACCTTCAGAGACCAAGGGGCGGGCTGTTCAAACGACGGTAACTTCTCAAAAAACTTATTTGTCCGACATCCTGAGTCCATCACGTGGTCGGGGACGTCTCCGCGAAGTGAAATGAGGTTTCTCACCTGTGGGCGAAGCACAATGTTGCATTACACATTCAAACAAACCACAAAAGTTCTGATTTCATTAAAAGTTATCCTTAAGCACTAAAATTCAGTGACCGTACACTGCAACTCTGAGTCAAAGGAGATGAAGTGATCTATTTGTATTCAATGTAACACTTACAATTTCAGCTTCTCGTTTCCCGGCCATCAGAATATCTCCGATCAGAAGTTCCGCCGCCACGCAGCCCAATGACCAAATGTCAATGGCGTGAGAAAACGGGGCTCCCATCAACATTTCCGGGGCTCTGAGGAGGAAACAAACACACTTTATTCACGATGGCTCGGTCACACATGAGCTTGACTAAAAAACTGAGACGTCAGCGTTCAGTGCTACACAGTTGTTCACATCCACAGAACAGAGTTTGGGTAATTACGTGTATGGAAGAGTTCCGATCATGTGACCGATCCTATTTTCCGGGTCATTAAGAGCCGTGCCGAAATCTATCAGTTTGGCTCTCCATGGTTCCTCTTCATGGTTGGCAAGCATGATGTTCTCTGGTTTGACGTCGGCATGGATCACATTGATGTGATGCAGGAAACAAAGAGCTTCGGCCATCTGAGACAAAGCAGAGAACAACACTAATAATCAAACAACTGAAGAGACAGCGAAACAAACTGTGTAATGATGTTTCAGCTTGAATTTTGAGTAAAACAACACGTTGAAAGAGAAACAGCGCAGCACACAAATAAGGAGATAAGAAAGTCAAACCTGCTGCATGATTGGCCGAATGTCCATCAGGCTGAGACGCGTGTCCTTGACGTGAGCCTTCATATGTTCATATATGTCCATGCCGAGCGTCTCAAATTCCAGGCATAGACCATGGCTGGACATGAAGGCGCCGGAATATTCAACAATGTTGAAGTTCCGAGAGCCCAAACCGGTCATCATGTCCAGGAAGTTGGCCTGGAATCACAGCAGATCATAGAAAAGCTCACGTTATACACAGTGTTTTTGAATTGTTGCGATGCAAGTGAAATACGAGTGACTGTTCTTGTACGGCACCTCGTTCTTGGAGCCAGCGATGGATTTTTCATCGTCGATGATTTTTAAGGCCACCAAGTGGTCGGTTTGACCCTTGCTGCAAAGGGCGACCTTCCCGAAGCTCCCACTGCCCAGGATCTTTATGACCTGGTAGTCACCGGTGGGCGAGGAAATGGTGTCTCCCAGCATTGTTCTGAATTATAGGAGAAGAGTTCATTAGGACTGTTTAACATCAAATCCTGTGTTTTAAGATTCTGAAATGTGGACTGGTCTACTGATTGCAGTGAAGCAGCAGGACACTCACCTCAATTAGCTGGATCCAACAAGTCAATTGAGAGTTGTAGATGGAACAGTGAAGGGATTCACAACGACCAGAACGTCTCTCAAAGCAGGCAGTCGACGATGAAAGCACCAAAACCAAACCGAGAACAAACGAAGAGCAAACCGAAACCAAACCAACACCAACCAAGACCAAACCACACAGAGAAACCCAGAACTGCTGGTGGATCACGTCACAAAAGTACAGAGGACTTCAAAGGACGAGATTAAAGGCAAGAAAAAAACCAATCATAGGGATCAAAGGATCAAAGCACAGTTCATGGAATGGCCCAAATTATCAGGGGGGGGGGGGGGGGGGAGGTGGAAATGGTTTGGTCCAGCTCCAGGTTTCGGCCTGTAAATGGAGAATTGTTCACTTTCCACCATCTCCTATGCTTCTCAAGTGGAATTTTTGTTTTTCTTTTTTAAAGTCCCTTGAGATGGTTGTGTTGTATTTGGCACTATATAAGTACATTGAAATTATAATTCACTATGTCAATAAATGTATGTATGTATGTTTGTATGTATGTAAATGAAATATTGAACCATAATCATAAAACACAAATATCTCAAACATTTACACCCTAATATCCAAGTCACTAACATTTAAAATATCACTTCGTCTGACCTCCATGAGTCATTTCATTTCATTTATTTATTTATTTAAATAGGGACAGTACATATTAATGAACATATAACATATGAATCTGACATATATCGCCATGGACTACTACACGTAATAGTATTTGCTAGTTCTTATATTTTTCTGTTAACACATCAAAGGTGATAAAACTGGTGTTTGCTGGCAAACAAGAAAAGTTTGTTCACTTCAAAAACTGTTTTTGAAAGAAATCAACCACCAAACGTTGTAGCTCTTTGTTTGGATAACAGAGTCCAGTGTTGGTTCCTCAGGTCGACCTTAAATTATTACTTTAGTTGTTAAGGTACCTTATTATCTCAGTATTTAATGTTCATGTTGATTTTCTCTGCTGTGGGTCTTTGCTGTTCAATGAGCTGCTCCTCGCAGACGTATGGATCTGATGATGATGATGATGATGATGGTGATGATGATGATGATGATGATGATGATGATGATGATGATGATGATGATGATGATGATGATGATGATGATGATGATGATGATGCCACCACCACCATGTCCTCAGCAGTGCCACACTTTCCACCAGAATCATCTTCTTCTGGCTGAAAAAGTGCTTGAAACAGCAGAAAGTGAGGCTGCGCCCTCTGAATGACACACAAGAGGTTTGATGTGAAAAACACTCCAGTTTTTCTTGACAATTATTCAATTTAATGTCTCATTACACTCTGACACGAAAGCAGAGAACAAATAAACAATTTGAGTTGAGAAAGAAATCGATTTGTGAATCAAAATGTTTTTTAACCTTTTACTCATCAAAATTTCCACCTTTGGTATATTTGACAGCAAAACACAACTAATTTTTCCTTTTTCTTTTTCTTTTTAACAATAGCAACAAACATTCTTCATTATGCTGACATCATAAAATAGAATAGAATAGAATAGAATAGCAGCATTTCAAAAGGATGATTGTGTTGCTAGATTATCAGTAAGCGATTAATCATGTTATTGGTATATAAATATCCCAATAATTTGACTGATATATATTTGTTTTATATGTGATGAACTTGTTTGATTTGTAAACAGCCTGTATTTCTTTCATATGTTGATTGGAAAAAGCTTCAGCTTCCAATAAGCCTCTGTTTCCAATAGTTTAGATGACTACTCCAAAAACATCTGGATTTTAATCATATATTCACTCACATCCAGGACTTTGACATGAATCAGGTCAAAAACAACTGTAATTTTGTTGATCTATCAATCATCCATTTCAATGGCATCTGTCTTTTTGTCCTTCAATCCATGCAGCCATTATTGATCCATCCTTCTACTGTTTGTCCTGTTTGTTCATTAATCCAAAGGTTTTTTTATGCCCATCGATAAATTCATTTGTCTATCAATACAACCATCCTCTGTCCCCCCACTGATCAAACAATGTCGATCTATTTATTAGCCTTTGGATCCATCCATCTATCCATCAGGTGGCGGGAGTCTAGTGTAGGAAACTCTCACTGAGAGGCAGGTGATGAAACTGCTGTTGTGTTATAATATATAAACAGTCAATTTCAGTTTGGTTTTCTTTGTTTATTGCAACTGTATAGTGGAAAGCAGGTCTCACACGAATGAGTTAAAGCACTGTACAAAGTTTGTCAAAGAGATTTACAGGAATTCTTGGAGGTAGAGCGCGTGTTGGGTGTGATCATGTGCACAGTACAGGAATACCGTCAAACCTGAGTTTCATCACATTCGGTTAAACGAACTAATGGCTGCCGGTGCCTGTCAATTCTGCATCAAAAGGTTGGCATGAATCTGAACACATGAGAATGACTTGTGGGGTTCTTCAGGGCTCCATCCTTGAGCCTCTTTCGTTCAACATCTACATGCTCCCTCTGGCTCAGATCATGAAATATTAAAACTTCTCCTATGATACTTATGCAGATGATAAATCAGTGTCAGTGAACATCAACAGCCCTTTTTACATGTGGAACAGTGGTGGGTCATGGATTTCACACCAAGGTCTTCAGTATTGCTCGGTCTTAATCAATCCACCCCTCAACTTGGCATGTCTGCATTTATGTGTGTGTGTGTCTGCATGTGTGCATGTGTGTTCATTTGCTTTTATTCATCTATTGCATCTTTGCACTGTTTTTAATTCTTGTTAAAGCACTTTGTATTACATCACTGTGTAAAAAAGGGCTGTCTAAAAAAAGTTGATTAATTGATTGAATAACTATTTAATGGCTATAAAAACACGTTATATACATTATAATGAAGAAACGCAGCGTAAAGATCTGTTGCATCACATTTAATCATCTTGCCAGAATAAATGCTTTTACTTTACAATCTAACCCAGAGTGAACAACTCTCCTTCTGCTGCTGCGACAGCTGCATAAAAAAGCATCAATGACCTCATAAAATTGCCCCATTATTTTGAAAAATTGCAACATTTTATTCACCAAAAATCCAGATTATTTGTACACAAAATTCAGCTTCTTTTCTTTCCTCAATCAGTGTTGAATGACTCTTTTTCTGAGCTTGCATGTCTTATTCTGGCAGAAGTTTTAAATCACATCAGGGCTGAAATGTCCACTGGACAGAAGCAGTGGACAAGGGAATGGTCACAGATCCCTCATGCTCTCAATCAGACTTTTCTGCTGAAGGAAATCCAGGAGATCAGAGGGAGATTTTCATGTAAAATCTTCTGTGGCATACATGGCAGTCAGTTCTGTACTCAACCAAGACAAATCCAAAAGTACTTGATGGATCTGAGTTCAGCTGGAGGAGGCTGCATGCAGGAATTATTTCTGCTATTCCTGAAACTTCTGGGAGTCCATGAGGGTGACAAACATCTTTTTTTTCTTTAAATGATCCTGAAATCTTGTCAAACAACGACATTATTTGTCTGCTGTGGAGTAGGTGGTAGCAGACGTTGGATCTTTTTGTGTTTGGAGTGTCTGCAGTGCACCAGTGGGTGTTGTTGATTGTTTTTCCAAGGAAACCACACACAGGTGAACAGACGAGTTCAGGGACATCCGTATGGACAAAAGACCAAGTTGTATTGCTGTTCCAGGTGACTGCCGACTATAAAACTAGCAGGTTCCAGGAGAATATGGTGTGGGAGTCATGATACTCTGGAAGCCACCATTGTTTTAGTGTCCATCTACTTACACACATACAGAAGAACTATTTCCTATGGCCATGGTCAGAATTGCCACTGTAACTTTCTAAACTTTTTTAACTCAGCAGTCAAATCCTTTTTTATGCAGCTGCAGCAGGAGATGAGCAGCCAAGATTTGATTAATCAGTAAAGGTATGTATTCTGTCTACATGAGTATCTGTCATTGATGCAATGGCTCTTCACACTGCATTTCTGCAAAATAACATGTTTCTATAGCGATAAAGAAGTTCTTGAGGGGTGGATTCATTCAAACGGTGCACCAGTGAAGACCGAGGTCTGAAATGCACAAAACAACCTTCACACACCAGAGAGGAGATGTATGTAATGAGAAATGTTTATTATTCTCAAACACTTTTTTTTTTTTTTTGGATTTTAAATAATTAAAAGTGACAATGGCTGTCCAGCCTCCTCTTCTTGGCGGGGGGGAGGTCAGTCTCTGTGTTTGTCTCGACTCTCTTCCTCTTCCTTAAGTTCATCTGACTGCTGCTCTCTTCTGAAAAACAGAATGTTTGAGATGAAACAATGCAGGTGAAACATCTCACCTCACACGGCAGATTTAAATCACTAAAGTGAAATAATTCTCATCCAACTGATCAAATCTTGCTCGACATCGGTGGACTTACCAGACATGCTCTTCCTCGCGGTCTCATCAGTGCAGAGTCTCCGAAGTTTTCTGGGTGTAGACCGGCACTCAGGCGTCTTTCGAAGTGTCACGCCATCATGTTGTTGTGCAGCGCTTTCATAAACACAACAACAACAAACAATTAGATTCACAAAATATCATGCATTGAAGAATCGCCAAAGGAAAAAAAGTTCAAAATACCCAGGGTCGTCACTGTCCCGGTATCTCTTCCGTCCTGACAGGTGGTCTTTTGTGGACGGACACGCTCTGCTGTGTTGCTCAGGGCTGCTGTTGCCCGAGGGAAGAACTTGTTGTCCAATAACTGGCCAGTATGGACAAACTTCCATCAGTTTGATGGACCGCTGTAGACTGGAGGACAATAAATCATTGAGTTTAACAACTTTGTCTGTGTGCCGGCTGATGAAGTACCAAACATCTGAGAGCCTCTTACTAGTTGTCGTAGCGGCTGTCCAGGTGACCGAGCGTCAAAAATGGATGCTGGAGGACACCTAAGGCTGATATCCGCTGGTGAGGGTCGGTGTTTAGCATCTGCTCGATGAGATCAAGAAATAACGCTCGGTCACGTGCTTCAGCTGGGACGTCCTCCAGTGGAGTTCCTTCAGGAACCTTGCGGGTACAGAAGAAAACAAATAGAAGTGAGAAAAACACATAAACCCGTATGTTCAAATCACAACAACAGGTGTTTTCCAGGAGATTTTACTCACCTTCAAAAGCTCTGCCAGACTTTTGATTGGACACCGCTGGATCTTCTTGATTGACTGAAGAGAGGAAAGATTTAATTCAGTCGACATGTAGGTGATGGTCGTTCCAAGAAAAGAAACAACAATCTAGTCTGACCCAACACTGTTTAGACGGAAACCATGAATCATACCTTCAGAGACCAAGGGGCGGGCTGTTCAAACGACGGTAACTTCTCAAAAAACTTATTTGTCCGACATCCTGAGTCCATCACGTGGTCGGGGACGTCTCCGCGAAGTGAAATGAGGTTTCTCACCTGTGGGCGAAGCACAATGTTGCATTACACATTCAAACAAACCACAAAAGTTCTGATTTCATTAAAAGTTATCCTTAAGCACTAAAATTCAGTGACCGTACACTGCAACTCTGAGTCAAAGGAGATGAAGTGATCTATTTGTATTCAATGTAACACTTACAATTTCAGCTTCTCGTTTCCCGGCCATCAGAATATCTCCGATCAGAAGTTCCGCCGCCACGCAGCCCAATGACCAAATGTCAATGGCGTGAGAAAACGGGGCTCCCATCAACATTTCCGGGGCTCTGAGGAGGAAACAAACACACTTTATTCACGATGGCTCGGTCACACATGAGCTTGACTAAAAAACTGAGACGTCAGCGTTCAGTGCTACACAGTTGTTCACATCCACAGAACAGAGTTTGGGTAATTACGTGTATGGAAGAGTTCCGATCATGTGACCGATCCTATTTTCCGGGTCATTAAGAGCCGTGCCGAAATCTATCAGTTTGGCTCTCCATGGTTCCTCTTCATGGTTGGCAAGCATGATGTTCTCTGGTTTGACGTCGGCATGGATCACATTGATGTGATGCAGGAAACAAAGAGCTTCGGCCATCTGAGACAAAGCAGAGAACAACACTAATAATCAAACAACTGAAGAGACAGCGAAACAAACTGTGTAATGATGTTTCAGCTTGAATTTTGAGTAAAACAACACGTTGAAAGAGAAACAGCGCAGCACACAAATAAGGAGATAAGAAAGTCAAACCTGCTGCATGATTGGCCGAATGTCCATCAGGCTGAGACGCGTGTCCTTGACGTGAGCCTTCATATGTTCATATATGTCCATGCCGAGCGTCTCAAATTCCAGGCATAGACCATGGCTGGACATGAAGGCGCCGGAATATTCAACAATGTTGAAGTTCCGAGAGCCCAAACCGGTCATCATGTCCAGGAAGTTGGCCTGGAATCACAGCAGATCATAGAAAAGCTCACGTTATACACAGTGTTTTTGAATTGTTGCGATGCAAGTGAAATACGAGTGACTGTTCTTGTACGGCACCTCGTTCTTGGAGCCAGCGATGGATTTTTCATCGTCGATGATTTTTAAGGCCACCAAGTGGTCGGTTTGACCCTTGCTGCAAAGGGCGACCTTCCCGAAGCTCCCACTGCCCAGGATCTTTATGACCTGGTAGTCACCGGTGGGCGAGGAAATGGTGTCTCCCAGCATTGTTCTGAATTATAGGAGAAGAGTTCATTAGGACTGTTTAACATCAAATCCTGTGTTTTAAGATTCTGAAATGTGGACTGGTCTACTGATTGCAGTGAAGCAGCAGGACACTCACCTCAATTAGCTGGATCCAACAAGTCAATTGAGAGTTGTAGATGGAACAGTGAAGGGATTCACAACGACCAGAACGTCTCTCAAAGCAGGCAGTCGACGATGAAAGCACCAAAACCAAACCGAGAACAAACGAAGAGCAAACCGAAACCAAACCAACACCAACCAAGACCAAACCACACAGAGAAACCCAGAACTGCTGGTGGATCACGTCACAAAAGTACAGAGGACTTCAAAGGACGAGATTAAAGGCAAGAAAAAAACCAATCATAGGGATCAAAGGATCAAAGCACAGTTCATGGAATGGCCCAAATTATCAGGGGGGGGGGGGGGGGGGAGGTGGAAATGGTTTGGTCCAGCTCCAGGTTTCGGCCTGTAAATGGAGAATTGTTCACTTTCCACCATCTCCTATGCTTCTCAAGTGGAATTTTTGTTTTTCTTTTTTAAAGTCCCTTGAGATGGTTGTGTTGTATTTGGCACTATATAAGTACATTGAAATTATAATTCACTATGTCAATAAATGTATGTATGTATGTTTGTATGTATGTAAATGAAATATTGAACCATAATCATAAAACACAAATATCTCAAACATTTACACCCTAATATCCAAGTCACTAACATTTAAAATATCACTTCGTCTGACCTCCATGAGTCATTTCATTTCATTTATTTATTTATTTAAATAGGGACAGTACATATTAATGAACATATAACATATGAATCTGACATATATCGCCATGGACTACTACACGTAATAGTATTTGCTAGTTCTTATATTTTTCTGTTAACACATCAAAGGTGATAAAACTGGTGTTTGCTGGCAAACAAGAAAAGTTTGTTCACTTCAAAAACTGTTTTTGAAAGAAATCAACCACCAAACGTTGTAGCTCTTTGTTTGGATAACAGAGTCCAGTGTTGGTTCCTCAGGTCGACCTTAAATTATTACTTTAGTTGTTAAGGTACCTTATTATCTCAGTATTTAATGTTCATGTTGATTTTCTCTGCTGTGGGTCTTTGCTGTTCAATGAGCTGCTCCTCGCAGACGTATGGATCTGATGATGATGATGATGATGATGGTGATGATGATGATGATGATGATGATGATGATGATGATGATGATGATGATGATGATGATGATGATGATGGTGGTGATGATGATGATGATGATGATGATGATGATGATGATGGTGATGGTGATGATGATGATGATGATGATGATGATGATGATGATGATGATGATGATGCCGCCACCACCATGTCCTCAGCAGTGCCACACTTTCCACCAGAATCATCTTCTTCTGGCTGAAAAAGTGCTTGAAACAGCAGAAAGTGAGGCTGCGCCCTCTGAATGACACACAAGAGGTTTGATGTGAAAAACACTCCAGTTTTTCTTGACAATTATTCAATTTAATGTCTCATTACACTCTGACACGAAAGCAGAGAACAAATAAACAATTTGAGTTGAGAAAGAAATCGATTTGTGAATCAAAATGTTTTTTAACCTTTTACTCATCAAAATTTCCACCTTTGGTATATTTGACAGCAAAACACAACTAATTTTTCCTTTTTCTTTTTCTTTTTAACAATAGAAACAAACATTCTTCATTATGCTGACATCATAAAATAGAATAGAATAGAATAGAATAGCAGCATTTCAAAAGGATGATTGTGTTGCTAGATTATCAGTAAGCAATTAATCATGTTATTGGTATATAAATATCCCAATAATTTGACTGATATATATTTGTTTTATATGTGATGAACTTGTTTGATTTGTAAACAGCCTGTATTTCTTTCATATGTTGATTGGAAAAAGCTTCAGCTTCCAATAAGCCTCTGTTTCCAATAGTTTAGATGACTACTCCAAAAACATCTGGATTTTAATCATATATTCACTCACATCCAGGACTTTGACATGAATCAGGTCAAAAACAACTGTAATTTTGTTGATCTATCAATCATCCATTTCAATGGCATCTGTCTTTTTGTCCTTCAATCCATGCAGCCATTATTGATCCATCCTTCTACTGTTTGTCCTGTTTGTTCATTAATCCAAAGGTTTTTTTATGCCCATCGATAAATTCATTTGTCTATCAATACAACCATCCTCTGTCCCCCCACTGATCAAACAATGTCGATCTATTTATTAGCCTTTGGATCCATCCATCTATCCATCAGGTGGCGGGAGTCTAGTGTAGGAAACTCTCACTGAGAGGCAGGTGATGAAACTGCTGTTGTGTTATAATATATAAACAGTCAATTTCAGTTTGGTTTTCTTTGTTTATTGCAACTGTATAGTGGAAAGCAGGTCTCACACGAATGAGTTAAAGCACTGTACAAAGTTTGTCAAAGAGATTTACAGGAATTCTTGGAGGTAGAGCGCGTGTTGGGTGTGATCATGTGCACAGTACAGGAATACCGTCAAACCTGAGTTTCATCACATTCGGTTAAACGAACTAATGGCTGCCGGTGCCTGTCAATTCTGCATCAAAAGGTTGGCATGAATCTGAACACATGAGAATGACTTGTGGGGTTCTTCAGGGCTCCATCCTTGAGCCTCTTTCGTTCAACATCTACATGCTCCCTCTGGCTCAGATCATGAAATATTAAAACTTCTCCTATGATACTTATGCAGATGATAAATCAGTGTCAGTGAACATCAACAGCCCTTTTTACATGTGGAACAGTGGTGGGTCATGGATTTCACTCCAAGGTCTTCAGTATTGCTCGGTCTTAATCAATCCACCCCTCAACTTGGCATGTCTGCATTTATGTGTGTGTGTGTCTGCATGTGTGCATGTGTGTTCATTTGCTTTTATTCATCTATTGCATCTTTGCACTGTTTTTAATTCTTGTTAAAGCACTTTGTATTACATCACTGTGTAAAAAAGTGCTGTCTAAAAAAAGTTGATTAATTAATTGAATAACTATTTAATGGCTATAAAAACACGTTATATACATTATAATGAAGAAACGCAGCGTAAAGATCTGTTGCATCACATTTAATCATCTTGCCAGAATAAATGCTTTTACTTTACAATCTAACCCAGAGTGAACAACTCTCCTTCTGCTGCTGCGACAGCTGCATAAAAAAGCATCAATGACCTCATAAAATTGCCCCATTATTTTGAAAAATTGCAACATTTTATTCACCAAAAATCCAGATTATTTGTACACAAAATTCAGCTTCTTTTCTTTCCTCAATCAGTGTTGAATGACTCTTTTTCTGAGCTTGCATGTCTTATTCTGGCAGAAGTTTTAAATCACATCAGGGCTGAAATGTCCACTGGACAGAAGCAGTGGACAAGGGAATGGTCACAGATCCCTCATGCTCTCAATCAGACTTTTCTGCTGAAGGAAATCCAGGAGATCAGAGGGAGATTTTCATGTAAAATCTTCTGTGGCATACATGGCAGTCAGTTCTGTACTCAACCAAGACAAATCCAAAAGTACTTGATGGATCTGAGTTCAGCTGGAGGAGGCTGCATGCAGGAATTATTTCTGCTATTCCTGAAACTTCTGGGAGTCCATGAGGGTGACAAACATCTTTTTTTTCTTTAAATGATCCTGAAATCTTGTCAAACAACGACATTATTTGTCTGCTGTGGAGTAGGTGGTAGCAGACGTTGGATCTTTTTGTGTTTGGAGTGTCTGCAGTGCACCAGTGGGTGTTGTTGATTGTTTTTCCAAGGAAACCACACACAGGTGAACAGACGAGTTCAGGGACATCCGTATGGACAAAAGACCAAGTTGTATTGCTGTTCCAGGTGACTGCCGACTATAAAACTAGCAGGTTCCAGGAGAATATGGTGTGGGAGTCATGATACTCTGGAAGCCACCATTGTTTTAGTGTCCATCTACTTACACACATACAGAAGAACTATTTCCTATGGCCATGGTCAGAATTGCCACTGTAACTTTCTAAACTTTTTTAACTCAGCAGTCAAATCCTTTTTTATGCAGCTGCAGCAGGAGATGAGCAGCCAAGATTTGATTAATCAGTAAAGGTATGTATTCTGTCTACATGAGTATCTGTCATTGATGCAATGGCTCTTCACACTGCATTTCTGCAAAATAACATGTTTCTATAGCGATAAAGAAGTTCTTGAGGGGTGGATTCATTCAAACGGTGCACCAGTGAAGACCGAGGTCTGAAATGCACAAAACAACCTTCACACACCAGAGAGGAGATGTATGTAATGAGAAATGTTTATTATTCTCAAACACTTTTTTTTTTTTTTTGGATTTTAAATAATTAAAAGTGACAATGGCTGTCCAGCCTCCTCTTCTTGGCGGGGGGGAGGTCAGTCTCTGTGTTTGTCTCGACTCTCTTCCTCTTCCTTAAGTTCATCTGACTGCTGCTCTCTTCTGAAAAACAGAATGTTTGAGATGAAACAATGCAGGTGAAACATCTCACCTCACACGGCAGATTTAAATCACTAAAGTGAAATAATTCTCATCCAACTGATCAAATCTTGCTCGACATCGGTGGACTTACCAGACATGCTCTTCCTCGCGGTCTCATCAGTGCAGAGTCTCCGAAGTTTTCTGGGTGTAGACCGGCACTCAGGCGTCTTTCGAAGTGTCACGCCATCATGTTGTTGTGCAGCGCTTTCATAAACACAACAACAACAAACAATTAGATTCACAAAATATCATGCATTGAAGAATCGCCAAAGGAAAAAAAGTTCAAAATACCCAGGGTCGTCACTGTCCCGGTATCTCTTCCGTCCTGACAGGTGGTCTTTTGTGGACGGACACGCTCTGCTGTGTTGCTCAGGGCTGCTGTTGCCCGAGGGAAGAACTTGTTGTCCAATAACTGGCCAGTATGGACAAACTTCCATCAGTTTGATGGACCGCTGTAGACTGGAGGACAATAAATCATTGAGTTTAACAACTTTGTCTGTGTGCCGGCTGATGAAGTACCAAACATCTGAGAGCCTCTTACTAGTTGTCGTAGCGGCTGTCCAGGTGACCGAGCGTCAAAAATGGATGCTGGAGGACACCTAAGGCTGATATCCGCTGGTGAGGGTCGGTGTTTAGCATCTGCTCGATGAGATCAAGAAATAACGCTCGGTCACGTGCTTCAGCTGGGACGTCCTCCAGTGGAGTTCCTTCAGGAACCTTGCGGGTACAGAAGAAAACAAATAGAAGTGAGAAAAACACATAAACCCGTATGTTCAAATCACAACAACAGGTGTTTTCCAGGAGATTTTACTCACCTTCAAAAGCTCTGCCAGACTTTTGATTGGACACCGCTGGATCTTCTTGATTGACTGAAGAGAGGAAAGATTTAATTCAGTCGACATGTAGGTGATGGTCGTTCCAAGAAAAGAAACAACAATCTAGTCTGACCCAACACTGTTTAGACGGAAACCATGAATCATACCTTCAGAGACCAAGGGGCGGGCTGTTCAAACGACGGTAACTTCTCAAAAAACTTATTTGTCCGACATCCTGAGTCCATCACGTGGTCGGGGACGTCTCCGCGAAGTGAAATGAGGTTTCTCACCTGTGGGCGAAGCACAATGTTGCATTACACATTCAAACAAACCACAAAAGTTCTGATTTCATTAAAAGTTATCCTTAAGCACTAAAATTCAGTGACCGTACACTGCAACTCTGAGTCAAAGGAGATGAAGTGATCTATTTGTATTCAATGTAACACTTACAATTTCAGCTTCTCGTTTCCCGGCCATCAGAATATCTCCGATCAGAAGTTCCGCCGCCACGCAGCCCAATGACCAAATGTCAATGGCGTGAGAAAACGGGGCTCCCATCAACATTTCCGGGGCTCTGAGGAGGAAACAAACACACTTTATTCACGATGGCTCGGTCACACATGAGCTTGACTAAAAAACTGAGACGTCAGCGTTCAGTGCTACACAGTTGTTCACATCCACAGAACAGAGTTTGGGTAATTACGTGTATGGAAGAGTTCCGATCATGTGACCGATCCTATTTTCCGGGTCATTAAGAGCCGTGCCGAAATCTATCAGTTTGGCTCTCCATGGTTCCTCTTCATGGTTGGCAAGCATGATGTTCTCTGGTTTGACGTCGGCATGGATCACATTGATGTGATGCAGGAAACAAAGAGCTTCGGCCATCTGAGACAAAGCAGAGAACAACACTAATAATCAAACAACTGAAGAGACAGCGAAACAAACTGTGTAATGATGTTTCAGCTTGAATTTTGAGTAAAACAACACGTTGAAAGAGAAACAGCGCAGCACACAAATAAGGAGATAAGAAAGTCAAACCTGCTGCATGATTGGCCGAATGTCCATCAGGCTGAGACGCGTGTCCTTGACGTGAGCCTTCATATGTTCATATATGTCCATGCCGAGCGTCTCAAATTCCAGGCATAGACCATGGCTGGACATGAAGGCGCCGGAATATTCAACAATGTTGAAGTTCCGAGAGCCCAAACCGGTCATCATGTCCAGGAAGTTGGCCTGGAATCACAGCAGATCATAGAAAAGCTCACGTTATACACAGTGTTTTTGAATTGTTGCGATGCAAGTGAAATACGAGTGACTGTTCTTGTACGGCACCTCGTTCTTGGAGCCAGCGATGGATTTTTCATCGTCGATGATTTTTAAGGCCACCAAGTGGTCGGTTTGACCCTTGCTGCAAAGGGCGACCTTCCCGAAGCTCCCACTGCCCAGGATCTTTATGACCTGGTAGTCACCGGTGGGCGAGGAAATGGTGTCTCCCAGCATTGTTCTGAATTATAGGAGAAGAGTTCATTAGGACTGTTTAACATCAAATCCTGTGTTTTAAGATTCTGAAATGTGGACTGGTCTACTGATTGCAGTGAAGCAGCAGGACACTCACCTCAATTAGCTGGATCCAACAAGTCAATTGAGAGTTGTAGATGGAACAGTGAAGGGATTCACAACGACCAGAACGTCTCTCAAAGCAGGCAGTCGACGATGAAAGCACCAAAACCAAACCGAGAACAAACGAAGAGCAAACCGAAACCAAACCAACACCAACCAAGACCAAACCACACAGAGAAACCCAGAACTGCTGGTGGATCACGTCACAAAAGTACAGAGGACTTCAAAGGACGAGATTAAAGGCAAGAAAAAAACCAATCATAGGGATCAAAGGATCAAAGCACAGTTCATGGAATGGCCCAAATTATCAGGGGGGGGGGGGGGGGAGGTGGAAATGGTTTGGTCCAGCTCCAGGTTTCGGCCTGTAAATGGAGAATTGTTCACTTTCCACCATCTCCTATGCTTCTCAAGTGGAATTTTTGTTTTTCTTTTTTAAAGTCCCTTGAGATGGTTGTGTTGTATTTGGCACTATATAAGTACATTGAAATTATAATTCACTATGTCAATAAATGTATGTATGTATGTTTGTATGTATGTAAATGAAATATTGAACCATAATCATAAAACACAAATATCTCAAACATTTACACCCTAATATCCAAGTCACTAACATTTAAAATATCACTTCGTCTGACCTCCATGAGTCATTTCATTTCATTTATTTATTTATTTAAATAGGGACAGTACATATTAATGAACATATAACATATGAATCTGACATATATCGCCATGGACTACTACACGTAATAGTATTTGCTAGTTCTTATATTTTTCTGTTAACACATCAAAGGTGATAAAACTGGTGTTTGCTGGCAAACAAGAAAAGTTTGTTCACTTCAAAAACTGTTTTTGAAAGAAATCAACCACCAAACGTTGTAGCTCTTTGTTTGGATAACAGAGTCCAGTGTTGGTTCCTCAGGTCGACCTTAAATTATTACTTTAGTTGTTAAGGTACCTTATTATCTCAGTATTTAATGTTCATGTTGATTTTCTCTGCTGTGGGTCTTTGCTGTTCAATGAGCTGCTCCTCGCAGACGTATGGATCTGATGATGATGATGATGATGATGATGATGATGATGATGATGATGATGATGATGATGATGATGATGATGATGATGATGATGATGATGATGATGATGATGATGATGATGATGATGATGCCACCACCACCATGTCCTCAGCAGTGCCACACTTTCCACCAGAATCATCTTCTTCTGGCTGAAAAAGTGCTTGAAACAGCAGAAAGTGAGGCTGCGCCCTCTGAATGACACACAAGAGGTTTGATGTGAAAAACACTCCAGTTTTTCTTGACAATTATTCAATTTAATGTCTCATTACACTCTGACACGAAAGCAGAGAACAAATAAACAATTTGAGTTGAGAAAGAAATCGATTTGTGAATCAAAATGTTTTTTAACCTTTTACTCATCAAAATTTCCACCTTTGGTATATTTGACAGCAAAACACAACTAATTTTTCCTTTTTCTTTTTCTTTTTAACAATAGCAACAAACATTCTTCATTATGCTGACATCATAAAATAGAATAGAATAGAATAGAATAGCAGCATTTCAAAAGGATGATTGTGTTGCTAGATTATCAGTAAGCGATTAATCATGTTATTGGTATATAAATATCCCAATAATTTGACTGATATATATTTGTTTTATATGTGATGAACTTGTTTGATTTGTAAACAGCCTGTATTTCTTTCATATGTTGATTGGAAAAAGCTTCAGCTTCCAATAAGCCTCTGTTTCCAATAGTTTAGATGACTACTCCAAAAACATCTGGATTTTAATCATATATTCACTCACATCCAGGACTTTGACATGAATCAGGTCAAAAACAACTGTAATTTTGTTGATCTATCAATCATCCATTTCAATGGCATCTGTCTTTTTGTCCTTCAATCCATGCAGCCATTATTGATCCATCCTTCTACTGTTTGTCCTGTTTGTTCATTAATCCAAAGGTTTTTTTATGCCCATCGATAAATTCATTTGTCTATCAATACAACCATCCTCTGTCCCCCCACTGATCAAACAATGTCGATCTATTTATTAGCCTTTGGATCCATCCATCTATCCATCAGGTGGCGGGAGTCTAGTGTAGGAAACTCTCACTGAGAGGCAGGTGATGAAACTGCTGTTGTGTTATAATATATAAACAGTCAATTTCAGTTTGGTTTTCTTTGTTTATTGCAACTGTATAGTGGAAAGCAGGTCTCACACGAATGAGTTAAAGCACTGTACAAAGTTTGTCAAAGAGATTTACAGGAATTCTTGGAGGTAGAGCGCGTGTTGGGTGTGATCATGTGCACAGTACAGGAATACCGTCAAACCTGAGTTTCATCACATTCGGTTAAACGAACTAATGGCTGCCGGTGCCTGTCAATTCTGCATCAAAAGGTTGGCATGAATCTGAACACATGAGAATGACTTGTGGGGTTCTTCAGGGCTCCATCCTTGAGCCTCTTTCGTTCAACATCTACATGCTCCCTCTGGCTCAGATCATGAAATATTAAAACTTCTCCTATGATACTTATGCAGATGATAAATCAGTGTCAGTGAACATCAACAGCCCTTTTTACATGTGGAACAGTGGTGGGTCATGGATTTCACTCCAAGGTCTTCAGTATTGCTCGGTCTTAATCAATCCACCCCTCAACTTGGCATGTCTGCATTTATGTGTGTGTGTGTCTGCATGTGTGCATGTGTGTTCATTTGCTTTTATTCATCTATTGCATCTTTGCACTGTTTTTAATTCTTGTTAAAGCACTTTGTATTACATCACTGTGTAAAAAAGTGCTGTCTAAAAAAAGTTGATTAATTGATTGAATAACTATTTAATGGCTATAAAAACACGTTATATACATTATAATGAAGAAACGCAGCGTAAAGATCTGTTGCATCACATTTAATCATCTTGCCAGAATAAATGCTTTTACTTTACAATCTAACCCAGAGTGAACAACTCTCCTTCTGCTGCTGCGACAGCTGCATAAAAAAGCATCAATGACCTCATAAAATTGCCCCATTATTTTGAAAAATTGCAACATTTTATTCACCAAAAATCCAGATTATTTGTACACAAAATTCAGCTTCTTTTCTTTCCTCAATCAGTGTTGAATGACTCTTTTTCTGAGCTTGCATGTCTTATTCTGGCAGAAGTTTTAAATCACATCAGGGCTGAAATGTCCACTGGACAGAAGCAGTGGACAAGGGAATGGTCACAGATCCCTCATGCTCTCAATCAGACTTTTCTGCTGAAGGAAATCCAGGAGATCAGAGGGAGATTTTCATGTAAAATCTTCTGTGGCATACATGGCAGTCAGTTCTGTACTCAACCAAGACAAATCCAAAAGTACTTGATGGATCTGAGTTCAGCTGGAGGAGGCTGCATGCAGGAATTATTTCTGCTATTCCTGAAACTTCTGGGAGTCCATGAGGGTGACAAACATCTTTTTTTTCTTTAAATGATCCTGAAATCTTGTCAAACAACGACATTATTTGTCTGCTGTGGAGTAGGTGGTAGCAGACGTTGGATCTTTTTGTGTTTGGAGTGTCTGCAGTGCACCAGTGGGTGTTGTTGATTGTTTTTCCAAGGAAACCACACACAGGTGAACAGACGAGTTCAGGGACATCCGTATGGACAAAAGACCAAGTTGTATTGCTGTTCCAGGTGACTGCCGACTATAAAACTAGCAGGTTCCAGGAGAATATGGTCTGGGACTCATGACACTCTGGAAGCCACCATTGTTTTAGTGTCCATCTACTTACACACATACAGAAGAACTATTTCCTATGGCCATGGTCAGAATTGCCACTGTAACTTTCTAAACTTTTTTAACTCAGCAGTCAAATCCTTTTTTATGCAGCTGCAGCAGGAGATGAGCAGCCAAGATTTGATTAATCAGTAAAGGTATGTATTCTGTCTACATGAGTATCTGTCATTGATGCAATGGCTCTTCACACTGCATTTCTGCAAAATAACATGTTTCTATAGCGATAAAGAAGTTCTTGAGGGGTGGATTCATTCAAACGGTGCACCAGTGAAGACCGAGGTCTGAAATGCACAAAACAACCTTCACACACCAGAGAGGAGATGTATGTAATGAGAAATGTTTATTATTCTCAAACACTTTTTTTTTTTTTTTGGATTTTAAATAATTAAAAGTGACAATGGCTGTCCAGCCTCCTCTTCTTGGCGGGGGGGAGGTCAGTCTCTGTGTTTGTCTCGACTCTCTTCCTCTTCCTTAAGTTCATCTGACTGCTGCTCTCTTCTGAAAAACAGAATGTTTGAGATGAAACAATGCAGGTGAAACATCTCACCTCACACGGCAGATTTAAATCACTAAAGTGAAATAATTCTCATCCAACTGATCAAATCTTGCTCGACATCGGTGGACTTACCAGACATGCTCTTCCTCGCGGTCTCATCAGTGCAGAGTCTCCGAAGTTTTCTGGGTGGAGACCGGCACTCAGGCGTCTTTCGAAGTGTCACACCATCATGTTGTTGTGCAGCGCTTTCATAAACACAACAACAACAAACAATTAGATTCACAAAATATCATGCATTGAAGAATCGCCAAAGGAAAAAAAGTTCAAAATACCCAGGGTCGTCACTGTCCCGGTATCTCTTCCGTCCTGACAGGTGGTCTTTTGTGGACGGACACGCTCTGCTGTGTTGCTCAGGGCTGCTGTTGCCCGAGGGAAGAACTTGTTGTCCAATAACTGGCCAGTATGGACAAACTTCCATCAGTTTGATGGACCGCTGTAGACTGGAGGACAATAAATCATTGAGTTTAACAACTTTGTCTGTGTGCCGGCTGATGAAGTACCAAACATCTGAGAGCCTCTTACTAGTTGTCGTAGCGGCTGTCCAGGTGACCGAGCGTCAAAAATGGATGCTGGAGGACACCTAAGGCTGATATCCGCTGGTGAGGGTCGGTGTTTAGCATCTGCTCGATGAGATCAAGAAATAACGCTCGGTCACGTGCTTCAGCTGGGACGTCCTCCAGTGGAGTTCCTTCAGGAACCTTGCGGGTACAGAAGAAAACAAATAGAAGTGAGAAAAACACATAAACCCGTATGTTCAAATCACAACAACAGGTGTTTTCCAGGAGATTTTACTCACCTTCAAAAGCTCTGCCAGACTTTTGATTGGACACCGCTGGATCTTCTTGATTGACTGAAGAGAGGAAAGATTTCATTCAGTCGACATGTAGGTGATGGTCGTTCCAAGAAAAGAAACAACAATCTAGTCTGACCCAACACTGTTTAGACGGAAACCATGAATCATACCTTCAGAGACCAAGGGGCGGGCTGTTCAAACGACGGTAACTTCTCAAAAAACTTATTTGTCCGACATCCTGAGTCCATCACGTGGTCGGGGACGTCTCCGCGAAGTGAAATGAGGTTTCTCACCTGTGGGCGAAGCACAATGTTGCATTACACATTCAAACAAACCACAAAAGTTCTGATTTCATTAAAAGTTATCCTTAAGCACTAAAATTCAGTGACCGTACACTGCAACTCTGAGTCAAAGGAGATGAAGTGATCTATTTGTATTCAATGTAACACTTACAATTTCAGCTTCTCGTTTCCCGGCCATCAGAATATCTCCGATCAGAAGTTCCGCCGCCACGCAGCCCAATGACCAAATGTCAATGGCGTGAGAAAACGGGGCTCCCATCAACATTTCCGGGGCTCTGAGGAGGAAACAAACACACTTTATTCACGATGGCTCGGTCACACATGAGCTTGACTAAAAAACTGAGACGTCAGCGTTCAGTGCTACACAGTTGTTCACATCCACAGAACAGAGTTTGGGTAATTACGTGTATGGAAGAGTTCCGATCATGTGACCGATCCTATTTTCCGGGTCATTAAGAGCCGTGCCGAAATCTATCAGTTTGGCTCTCCATGGTTCCTCTTCATGGTTGGCAAGCATGATGTTCTCTGGTTTGACGTCGGCATGGATCACATTGATGTGATGCAGGAAACAAAGAGCTTCGGCCATCTGAGACAAAGCAGAGAACAACACTAATAATCAAACAACTGAAGAGACAGCGAAACAAACTGTGTAATGATGTTTCAGCTTGAATTTTGAGTAAAACAACACGTTGAAAGAGAAACAGCGCAGCACACAAATAAGGAGATAAGAAAGTCAAACCTGCTGCATGATTGGCCGAATGTCCATCAGGCTGAGACGCGTGTCCTTGACGTGAGCCTTCATATGTTCATATATGTCCATGCCGAGCGTCTCAAATTCCAGGCATAGACCATGGCTGGACATGAAGGCGCCGGAATATTCAACAATGTTGAAGTTCCGAGAGCCCAAACCGGTCATCATGTCCAGGAAGTTGGCCTGGAATCACAGCAGATCATAGAAAAGCTCACGTTATACACAGTGTTTTTGAATTGTTGCGATGCAAGTGAAATACGAGTGACTGTTCTTGTACGGCACCTCGTTCTTGGAGCCAGCGATGGATTTTTCATCGTCGATGATTTTTAAGGCCACCAAGTGGTCGGTTTGACCCTTGCTGCAAAGGGCGACCTTCCCGAAGCTCCCACTGCCCAGGATCTTTATGACCTGGTAGTCACCGGTGGGCGAGGAAATGGTGTCTCCCAGCATTGTTCTGAATTATAGGAGAAGAGTTCATTAGGACTGTTTAACATCAAATCCTGTGTTTTAAGATTCTGAAATGTGGACTGGTCTACTGATTGCAGTGAAGCAGCAGGACACTCACCTCAATTAGCTGGATCCAACAAGTCAATTGAGAGTTGTAGATGGAACAGTGAAGGGATTCACAACGACCAGAACGTCTCTCAAAGCAGGCAGTCGACGATGAAAGCACCAAAACCAAACCGAGAACAAACGAAGAGCAAACCGAAACCAAACCAACACCAACCAAGACCAAACCACACAGAGAAACCCAGAACTGCTGGTGGATCACGTCACAAAAGTACAGAGGACTTCAAAGGACGAGATTAAAGGCAAGAAAAAAACCAATCATAGGGATCAAAGGATCAAAGCACAGTTCATGGAATGGCCCAAATTATCAGGGGGGGGGGGGGGGAGGTGGAAATGGTTTGGTCCAGCTCCAGGTTTCGGCCTGTAAATGGAGAATTGTTCACTTTCCACCATCTCCTATGCTTCTCAAGTGGAATTTTTGTTTTTCTTTTTTAAAGTCCCTTGAGATGGTTGTGTTGTATTTGGCACTATATAAGTACATTGAAATTATAATTCACTATGTCAATAAATGTATGTATGTATGTTTGTATGTATGTAAATGAAATATTGAACCATAATCATAAAACACAAATATCTCAAACATTTACACCCTAATATCCAAGTCACTAACATTTAAAATATCACTTCGTCTGACCTCCATGAGTCATTTCATTTCATTTATTTATTTATTTAAATAGGGACAGTACATATTAATGAACATATAACATATGAATCTGACATATATCGCCATGGACTACTACACGTAATAGTATTTGCTAGTTCTTATATTTTTCTGTTAACACATCAAAGGTGATAAAACTGGTGTTTGCTGGCAAACAAGAAAAGTTTGTTCACTTCAAAAACTGTTTTTGAAAGAAATCAACCACCAAACGTTGTAGCTCTTTGTTTGGATAACAGAGTCCAGTGTTGGTTCCTCAGGTCGACCTTAAATTATTACTTTAGTTGTTAAGGTACCTTATTATCTCAGTATTTAATGTTCATGTTGATTTTCTCTGCTGTGGGTCTTTGCTGTTCAATGAGCTGCTCCTCGCAGACGTATGGATCTGATGATGATGATGATGATGATGGTGATGATGATGATGATGATGATGATGATGATGATGATGATGATGATGATGATGATGATGATGGTGGTGATGATGATGATGATGATGATGATGATGATGATGATGGTGATGGTGATGATGATGATGATGATGATGATGATGATGATGATGATGATGATGATGATGATGATGATGGTGGTGATTATGATGATGATGATGATGATGATGATGATGATGGTGATGATGATGATGATGGTGATGATGATGATGATGATGATGATGATGATGATGATGATGATGATGATGATGATGATGATGGTGGTGATGATGATGATGATGATGATGGTGATGGTGATGATGATGATGATGATGATGATGATGATGATGATGCCGCCACCACCATGTCCTCAGCAGTGCCACACTTTCCACCAGAATCATCTTCTTCTGGCTGAAAAAGTGCTTGAAACAGCAGAAAGTGAGGCTGCGCCCTCTGAATGACACACAAGAGGTTTGATGTGAAAAACACTCCAGTTTTTCTTGACAATTATTCAATTTAATGTCTCATTACACTCTGACACGAAAGCAGAGAACAAATAAACAATTTGAGTTGAGAAAGAAATCGATTTGTGAATCAAAATGTTTTTTAACCTTTTACTCATCAAAATTTCCACCTTTGGTATATTTGACAGCAAAACACAACTAATTTTTCCTTTTTCTTTTTCTTTTTAACAATAGAAACAAACATTCTTCATTATGCTGACATCATAAAATAGAATAGAATAGAATAGAATAGCAGCATTTCAAAAGGATGATTGTGTTGCTAGATTATCAGTAAGCAATTAATCATGTTATTGGTATATAAATATCCCAATAATTTGACTGATATATATTTGTTTTATATGTGATGAACTTGTTTGATTTGTAAACAGCCTGTATTTCTTTCATATGTTGATTGGAAAAAGCTTCAGCTTCCAATAAGCCTCTGTTTCCAATAGTTTAGATGACTACTCCAAAAACATCTGGATTTTAATCATATATTCACTCACATCCAGGACTTTGACATGAATCAGGTCAAAAACAACTGTAATTTTGTTGATCTATCAATCATCCATTTCAATGGCATCTGTCTTTTTGTCCTTCAATCCATGCAGCCATTATTGATCCATCCTTCTACTGTTTGTCCTGTTTGTTCATTAATCCAAAGGTTTTTTTATGCCCATCGATAAATTCATTTGTCTATCAATACAACCATCCTCTGTCCCCCCACTGATCAAACAATGTCGATCTATTTATTAGCCTTTGGATCCATCCATCTATCCATCAGGTGGCGGGAGTCTAGTGTAGGAAACTCTCACTGAGAGGCAGGTGATGAAACTGCTGTTGTGTTATAATATATAAACAGTCAATTTCAGTTTGGTTTTCTTTGTTTATTGCAACTGTATAGTGGAAAGCAGGTCTCACACGAATGAGTTAAAGCACTGTACAAAGTTTGTCAAAGAGATTTACAGGAATTCTTGGAGGTAGAGCGCGTGTTGGGTGTGATCATGTGCACAGTACAGGAATACCGTCAAACCTGAGTTTCATCACATTCGGTTAAACGAACTAATGGCTGCCGGTGCCTGTCAATTCTGCATCAAAAGGTTGGCATGAATCTGAACACATGAGAATGACTTGTGGGGTTCTTCAGGGCTCCATCCTTGAGCCTCTTTCGTTCAACATCTACATGCTCCCTCTGGCTCAGATCATGAAATATTAAAACTTCTCCTATGATACTTATGCAGATGATAAATCAGTGTCAGTGAACATCAACAGCCCTTTTTACATGTGGAACAGTGGTGGGTCATGGATTTCACTCCAAGGTCTTCAGTATTGCTCGGTCTTAATCAATCCACCCCTCAACTTGGCATGTCTGCATTTATGTGTGTGTGTGTCTGCATGTGTGCATGTGTGTTCATTTGCTTTTATTCATCTATTGCATCTTTGCACTGTTTTTAATTCTTGTTAAAGCACTTTGTATTACATCACTGTGTAAAAAAGTGCTGTCTAAAAAAAGTTGATTAATTGATTGAATAACTATTTAATGGCTATAAAAACACGTTATATACATTATAATGAAGAAACGCAGCGTAAAGATCTGTTGCATCACATTTAATCATCTTGCCAGAATAAATGCTTTTACTTTACAATCTAACCCAGAGTGAACAACTCTCCTTCTGCTGCTGCGACAGCTGCATAAAAAAGCATCAATGACCTCATAAAATTGCCCCATTATTTTGAAAAATTGCAACATTTTATTCACCAAAAATCCAGATTATTTGTACACAAAATTCAGCTTCTTTTCTTTCCTCAATCAGTGTTGAATGACTCTTTTTCTGAGCTTGCATGTCTTATTCTGGCAGAAGTTTTAAATCACATCAGGGCTGAAATGTCCACTGGACAGAAGCAGTGGACAAGGGAATGGTCACAGATCCCTCATGCTCTCAATCAGACTTTTCTGCTGAAGGAAATCCAGGAGATCAGAGGGAGATTTTCATGTAAAATCTTCTGTGGCATACATGGCAGTCAGTTCTGTACTCAACCAAGACAAATCCAAAAGTACTTGATGGATCTGAGTTCAGCTGGAGGAGGCTGCATGCAGGAATTATTTCTGCTATTCCTGAAACTTCTGGGAGTCCATGAGGGTGACAAACATCTTTTTTTTCTTTAAATGATCCTGAAATCTTGTCAAACAACGACATTATTTGTCTGCTGTGGAGTAGGTGGTAGCAGACGTTGGATCTTTTTGTGTTTGGAGTGTCTGCAGTGCACCAGTGGGTGTTGTTGATTGTTTTTCCAAGGAAACCACACACAGGTGAACAGACGAGTTCAGGGACATCCGTATGGACAAAAGACCAAGTTGTATTGCTGTTCCAGGTGACTGCCGACTATAAAACTAGCAGGTTCCAGGAGAATATGGTCTGGGACTCATGACACTCTGGAAGCCACCATTGTTTTAGTGTCCATCTACTTACACACATACAGAAGAACTATTTCCTATGGCCATGGTCAGAATTGCCACTGTAACTTTCTAAACTTTTTTAACTCAGCAGTCAAATCCTTTTTTATGCAGCTGCAGCAGGAGATGAGCAGCCAAGATTTGATTAATCAGTAAAGGTATGTATTCTGTCTACATGAGTATCTGTCATTGATGCAATGGCTCTTCACACTGCATTTCTGCAAAATAACATGTTTCTATAGCGATAAAGAAGTTCTTGAGGGGTGGATTCATTCAAACGGTGCACCAGTGAAGACCGAGGTCTGAAATGCACAAAACAACCTTCACACACCAGAGAGGAGATGTATGTAATGAGAAATGTTTATTATTCTCAAACACTTTTTTTTTTTTTTTGGATTTTAAATAATTAAAAGTGACAATGGCTGTCCAGCCTCCTCTTCTTGGCGGGGGGGAGGTCAGTCTCTGTGTTTGTCTCGACTCTCTTCCTCTTCCTTAAGTTCATCTGACTGCTGCTCTCTTCTGAAAAACAGAATGTTTGAGATGAAACAATGCAGGTGAAACATCTCACCTCACACGGCAGATTTAAATCACTAAAGTGAAATAATTCTCATCCAACTGATCAAATCTTGCTCGACATCGGTGGACTTACCAGACATGCTCTTCCTCGCGGTCTCATCAGTGCAGAGTCTCCGAAGTTTTCTGGGTGGAGACCGGCACTCAGGCGTCTTTCGAAGTGTCACACCATCATGTTGTTGTGCAGCGCTTTCATAAACACAACAACAACAAACAATTAGATTCACAAAATATCATGCATTGAAGAATCGCCAAAGGAAAAAAAGTTCAAAATACCCAGGGTCGTCACTGTCCCGGTATCTCTTCCGTCCTGACAGGTGGTCTTTTGTGGACGGACACGCTCTGCTGTGTTGCTCAGGGCTGCTGTTGCCCGAGGGAAGAACTTGTTGTCCAATAACTGGCCAGTATGGACAAACTTCCATCAGTTTGATGGACCGCTGTAGACTGGAGGACAATAAATCATTGAGTTTAACAACTTTGTCTGTGTGCCGGCTGATGAAGTACCAAACATCTGAGAGCCTCTTACTAGTTGTCGTAGCGGCTGTCCAGGTGACCGAGCGTCAAAAATGGATGCTGGAGGACACCTAAGGCTGATATCCGCTGGTGAGGGTCGGTGTTTAGCATCTGCTCGATGAGATCAAGAAATAACGCTCGGTCACGTGCTTCAGCTGGGACGTCCTCCAGTGGAGTTCCTTCAGGAACCTTGCGGGTACAGAAGAAAACAAATAGAAGTGAGAAAAACACATAAACCCGTATGTTCAAATCACAACAACAGGTGTTTTCCAGGAGATTTTACTCACCTTCAAAAGCTCTGCCAGACTTTTGATTGGACACCGCTGGATCTTCTTGATTGACTGAAGAGAGGAAAGATTTCATTCAGTCGACATGTAGGTGATGGTCGTTCCAAGAAAAGAAACAACAATCTAGTCTGACCCAACACTGTTTAGACGGAAACCATGAATCATACCTTCAGAGACCAAGGGGCGGGCTGTTCAAACGACGGTAACTTCTCAAAAAACTTATTTGTCCGACATCCTGAGTCCATCACGTGGTCGGGGACGTCTCCGCGAAGTGAAATGAGGTTTCTCACCTGTGGGCGAAGCACAATGTTGCATTACACATTCAAACAAACCACAAAAGTTCTGATTTCATTAAAAGTTATCCTTAAGCACTAAAATTCAGTGACCGTACACTGCAACTCTGAGTCAAAGGAGATGAAGTGATCTATTTGTATTCAATGTAACACTTACAATTTCAGCTTCTCGTTTCCCGGCCATCAGAATATCTCCGATCAGAAGTTCCGCCGCCACGCAGCCCAATGACCAAATGTCAATGGCGTGAGAAAACGGGGCTCCCATCAACATTTCCGGGGCTCTGAGGAGGAAACAAACACACTTTATTCACGATGGCTCGGTCACACATGAGCTTGACTAAAAAACTGAGACGTCAGCGTTCAGTGCTACACAGTTGTTCACATCCACAGAACAGAGTTTGGGTAATTACGTGTATGGAAGAGTTCCGATCATGTGACCGATCCTATTTTCCGGGTCATTAAGAGCCGTGCCGAAATCTATCAGTTTGGCTCTCCATGGTTCCTCTTCATGGTTGGCAAGCATGATGTTCTCTGGTTTGACGTCGGCATGGATCACATTGATGTGATGCAGGAAACAAAGAGCTTCGGCCATCTGAGACAAAGCAGAGAACAACACTAATAATCAAACAACTGAAGAGACAGCGAAACAAACTGTGTAATGATGTTTCAGCTTGAATTTTGAGTAAAACAACACGTTGAAAGAGAAACAGCGCAGCACACAAATAAGGAGATAAGAAAGTCAAACCTGCTGCATGATTGGCCGAATGTCCATCAGGCTGAGACGCGTGTCCTTGACGTGAGCCTTCATATGTTCATATATGTCCATGCCGAGCGTCTCAAATTCCAGGCATAGACCATGGCTGGACATGAAGGCGCCGGAATATTCAACAATGTTGAAGTTCCGAGAGCCCAAACCGGTCATCATGTCCAGGAAGTTGGCCTGGAATCACAGCAGATCATAGAAAAGCTCACGTTATACACAGTGTTTTTGAATTGTTGCGATGCAAGTGAAATACGAGTGACTGTTCTTGTACGGCACCTCGTTCTTGGAGCCAGCGATGGATTTTTCATCGTCGATGATTTTTAAGGCCACCAAGTGGTCGGTTTGACCCTTGCTGCAAAGGGCGACCTTCCCGAAGCTCCCACTGCCCAGGATCTTTATGACCTGGTAGTCACCGGTGGGCGAGGAAATGGTGTCTCCCAGCATTGTTCTGAATTATAGGAGAAGAGTTCATTAGGACTGTTTAACATCAAATCCTGTGTTTTAAGATTCTGAAATGTGGACTGGTCTACTGATTGCAGTGAAGCAGCAGGACACTCACCTCAATTAGCTGGATCCAACAAGTCAATTGAGAGTTGTAGATGGAACAGTGAAGGGATTCACAACGACCAGAACGTCTCTCAAAGCAGGCAGTCGACGATGAAAGCACCAAAACCAAACCGAGAACAAACGAAGAGCAAACCGAAACCAAACCAACACCAACCAAGACCAAACCACACAGAGAAACCCAGAACTGCTGGTGGATCACGTCACAAAAGTACAGAGGACTTCAAAGGACGAGATTAAAGGCAAGAAAAAAACCAATCATAGGGATCAAAGGATCAAAGCACAGTTCATGGAATGGCCCAAATTATCAGGGGGGGGGGGGGGGGGAGGTGGAAATGGTTTGGTCCAGCTCCAGGTTTCGGCCTGTAAATGGAGAATTGTTCACTTTCCACCATCTCCTATGCTTCTCAAGTGGAATTTTTGTTTTTCTTTTTTAAAGTCCCTTGAGATGGTTGTGTTGTATTTGGCACTATATAAGTACATTGAAATTATAATTCACTATGTCAATAAATGTATGTATGTATGTTTGTATGTATGTAAATGAAATATTGAACCATAATCATAAAACACAAATATCTCAAACATTTACACCCTAATATCCAAGTCACTAACATTTAAAATATCACTTCGTCTGACCTCCATGAGTCATTTCATTTCATTTATTTATTTATTTAAATAGGGACAGTACATATTAATGAACATATAACATATGAATCTGACATATATCGCCATGGACTACTACACGTAATAGTATTTGCTAGTTCTTATATTTTTCTGTTAACACATCAAAGGTGATAAAACTGGTGTTTGCTGGCAAACAAGAAAAGTTTGTTCACTTCAAAAACTGTTTTTGAAAGAAATCAACCACCAAACGTTGTAGCTCTTTGTTTGGATAACAGAGTCCAGTGTTGGTTCCTCAGGTCGACCTTAAATTATTACTTTAGTTGTTAAGGTACCTTATTATCTCAGTATTTAATGTTCATGTTGATTTTCTCTGCTGTGGGTCTTTGCTGTTCAATGAGCTGCTCCTCGCAGACGTATGGATCTGATGATGATGATGATGATGATGGTGATGATGATGATGATGATGATGATGATGATGATGATGATGATGATGATGATGATGATGATGATGATGGTGGTGATGATGATGATGATGATGATGATGATGATGATGATGGTGATGGTGATGATGATGATGATGATGATGATGATGATGATGATGATGATGATGATGATGATGATGATGGTGGTGATTATGATGATGATGATGATGATGATGATGATGATGGTGATGATGATGATGATGGTGATGATGATGATGATGATGATGATGATGATGATGATGATGATGATGATGATGATGATGGTGGTGATGATGATGATGATGATGATGATGATGATGATGATGGTGATGGTGATGATGATGATGATGATGATGATGATGATGATGATGATGCCGCCACCACCATGTCCTCAGCAGTGCCACACTTTCCACCAGAATCATCTTCTTCTGGCTGAAAAAGTGCTTGAAACCGCAGAAAGTGAGGCTGCGCCCTCTGAATGACACACAAGAGGTTTGATGTGAAAAACACTCCAGTTTTTCTTGACAATTATTCAATTTAATGTCTCATTACACTCTGACACGAAAGCAGAGAACAAATAAACAATTTGAGTTGAGAAAGAAATCGATTTGTGAATCAAAATGTTTTTTAACCTTTTACTCATCAAAATTTCCACCTTTGGTATATTTGACAGCAAAACACAACTAATTTTTCCTTTTTCTTTTTCTTTTTAACAATAGAAACAAACATTCTTCATTATGCTGACATCATAAAATAGAATAGAATAGAATAGAATAGCAGCATTTCAAAAGGATGATTGTGTTGCTAGATTATCAGTAAGCAATTAATCATGTTATTGGTATATAAATATCCCAATAATTTGACTGATATATATTTGTTTTATATGTGATGAACTTGTTTGATTTGTAAACAGCCTGTATTTCTTTCATATGTTGATTGGAAAAAGCTTCAGCTTCCAATAAGCCTCTGTTTCCAATAGTTTAGATGACTACTCCAAAAACATCTGGATTTTAATCATATATTCACTCACATCCAGGACTTTGACATGAATCAGGTCAAAAACAACTGTAATTTTGTTGATCTATCAATCATCCATTTCAATGGCATCTGTCTTTTTGTCCTTCAATCCATGCAGCCATTATTGATCCATCCTTCTACTGTTTGTCCTGTTTGTTCATTAATCCAAAGGTTTTTTTATGCCCATCGATAAATTCATTTGTCTATCAATACAACCATCCTCTGTCCCCCCACTGATCAAACAATGTCGATCTATTTATTAGCCTTTGGATCCATCCATCTATCCATCAGGTGGCGGGAGTCTAGTGTAGGAAACTCTCACTGAGAGGCAGGTGATGAAACTGCTGTTGTGTTATAATATATAAACAGTCAATTTCAGTTTGGTTTTCTTTGTTTATTGCAACTGTATAGTGGAAAGCAGGTCTCACACGAATGAGTTAAAGCACTGTACAAAGTTTGTCAAAGAGATTTACAGGAATTCTTGGAGGTAGAGCGCGTGTTGGGTGTGATCATGTGCACAGTACAGGAATACCGTCAAACCTGAGTTTCATCACATTCGGTTAAACGAACTAATGGCTGCCGGTGCCTGTCAGTTCTGCATCAAAAGGTTGGCATGAATCTGAACACATGAGAATGACTTGTGGGGTTCTTCAGGGCTCCATCCTTGAGCCTCTTTCGTTCAACATCTACATGCTCCTTCTGGCTCAGATCATGAAATATTAA
This sequence comes from Blennius ocellaris, assembly GCF_963422515.1. Taxonomy (NCBI): domain Eukaryota; kingdom Metazoa; phylum Chordata; class Actinopteri; order Blenniiformes; family Blenniidae; genus Blennius; species Blennius ocellaris. The sequence goes on along the minus strand of NC_137663.1, from coordinate 537,464 downwards.
AACTTCTCCTATGATACTTATGCAGATGATAAATCAGTGTCAGTGAACATCAACAGCCCTTTTTACATGTGGAACAGTGGTGGGTCATGGATTTCACACCAAGGTCTTCAGTATTGCTCGGTCTTAATCAATCCACCCCTCAACTTGGCATGTCTGCATTTATGTGTGTGTGTGTCTGCATGTGTGCATGTGTGTTCATTTGCTTTTATTCATCTATTGCATCTTTGCACTGTTTTTAATTCTTGTTAAAGCACTTTGTATTACATCACTGTGTAAAAAAGTGCTGTCTAAAAAAAGTTGATTAATTGATTGAATAACTATTTAATGGCTATACAAACACGTTATATACATTATAATGAAGAAATGCAGCGTAAAGATCTGTTGCATCACATTTAATCATCTTGCCAGAATAAATGCTTTTACTTTACAATCTAACCCAGAGTGAACAACTCTCCTTCTGCTGCTGCGACAGCTGCATAAAAAAGCATCAATGACCTCATAAAATTGCCCCATTATTTTGAAAAATTGCAACATTTTATTCACCAAAAATCCAGATTATTTGTACACAAAATTCAGCTTCTTTTCTTTCCTCAATCAGTGTTGAATGACTCTTTTTCTGAGCTTGCATGTCTTATTCTGGCAGAAGTTTTAAATCACATCAGGGCTGAAATGTCCACTGGACAGAAGCAGTGGACAAGGGAATGGTCACAGATCCCTCATGCTCTCAATCAGACTTTTCTGCTGAAGGAAATCCAGGAGATCAGAGGGAGATTTTCATGTAAAATCTTCTGTGGCATACATGGCAGTCAGTTCTGTACTCAACCAAGACAAATCCAAAAGTACTTGATGGATCTGAGTTCAGCTGGAGGAGGCTGCATGCAGGAATTATTTCTGCTATTCCTGAAACTTCTGGGAGTCCATGAGGGTGACAAACATCTTTTTTTTCTTTAAATGATCCTGAAATCTTGTCAAACAACGACATTATTTGTCTGCTGTGGAGTAGGTGGTAGCAGACGTTGGATCTTTTTGTGTTTGGAGTGTCTGCAGTGCACCAGTGGGTGTTGTTGATTGTTTTTCCAAGGAAACCACACACAGGTGAACAGACGAGTTCAGGGACATTCGTATGGACAAAAGACCAAGTTGTATTGCTGTTCCAGGTGACTGCCGACTATAAAACTAGCAGGTTCCAGGAGAATATGGTCTGGGACTCATGACACTCTGGAAGCCACCATTGTTTTAGTGTCCATCTACTTACACACATACAGAAGAACTATTTCCTATGGCCATGGTCAGAATTGCCACTGTAACTTTCTAAACTTTTTTAACTCAGCAGTCAAATCATTTTTTATGCAGCTGCAGCAGGAGATGAGCAGCCAAGATTTGATTAATCAGTAAAGGTATGTATTCTGTCTACATGAGTATCTGTCATTGATGCAATGGCTCTTCACACTGCATTTCTGCAAAATAACATGTTTCTATAGCGATAAAGAAGTTGTTGAGGGGTGGATTCATTCAAACGGTGCACCAGTGAAGACCGAGGTCTGAAATGCACAAAACAACCTTCACACACCAGAGAGGAGATGTATGTAATGAGAAATGTTTATTATTCTCAAACACTTTTTTTTTTTTTTTGGATTTTAAATAATTAAAAGTGACAATGGCTGTCCAGCCTCCTCTTCTTGGCGGGGGGGAGGTCAGTCTCTGTGTTTGTCTCGACTCTCTTCCTCTTCCTTAAGTTCATCTGACTGCTGCTCTCTTCTGAAAAACAGAATGTTTGAGATGAAACAATGCAGGTGAAACATCTCACCTCACACGGCAGATTTAAATCACTAAAGTGAAATAATTCTCATCCAACTGATCAAATCTTGCTCGACATCGGTGGACTTACCAGACATGCTCTTCCTCGCGGTCTCATCAGTGCAGAGTCTCCGAAGTTTTCTGGGTGGAGACCGGCACTCAGGTGTCTTTCGAAGTGTCACGCCATCATGTTGTTGTGCAGCGCTTTCATAAACACAACAACAACAAACAATTAGATTCACAAAATATCATGCATTGAAGAATCGCCAAAGGAAAAAAAGTTCAAAATACCCAGGGTCGTCACTGTCCCGGTATCTCTTCCGTCCTGACAGGTGGTCTTTTGTGGACGGACACGCTCTGCTGTGTTGCTCAGGGCTGCTGTTGCCCGAGGGAAGAACTTGTTGTCCAATAACTGGCCAGTATGGACAAACTTCCATCAGTTTGATGGACCGCTGTAGACTGGAGGACAATAAATCATTGAGTTTAACAACTTTGTCTGTGTGCCGGCTGATGAAGTACCAAACATCTGAGAGCCTCTTACTAGTTGTCGTAGCGGCTGTCCAGGTGACCGAGCGTCAAAAATGGATGCTGGAGGACACCTAAGGCTGATATCCGCTGGTGAGGGTCGGTGTTTAGCATCTGCTCGATGAGATCAAGAAATAACGCTCGGTCACGTGCTTCAGCTGGGACGTCCTCCAGTGGAGTTCCTTCAGGAACCTTGCGGGTACAGAAGAAAACAAATAGAAGTGAGAAAAACACATAAACCCGTATGTTCAAATCACAACAACAGGTGTTTTCCAGGAGATTTTACTCACCTTCAAAAGCTCTGCCAGACTTTTGATTGGACACCGCTGGATCTTCTTGATTGACTGAAGAGAGGAAAGATTTCATTCAGTCGACATGTAGGTGATGGTAGTTCCAAGAAAAGAAACAACAATCTAGTCTGACCCAACACTGTTTAGACGGAAACCATGAATCATACCTTCAGAGACCAAGGGGCGGGCTGTTCAAACGACGGTAACTTCTCAAAAAACTTATTTGTCCAACATCCTGAGTCCATCACGTGGTCGGGGACGTCTCCGCGAAGTGAAATGAGGTTTCTCACCTGTGGGCGAAGCACAATGTTGCATTACACATTCAAACAAACCACAAAAGTTCTGATTTCATTAAAAGTTATCCTTAAGCACTAAAATTCAGTGACCGTACACTGCAACTCTGAGTCAAAGGAGATGAAGTGATCTATTTGTATTCAATGTAACACTTACAATTTCAGCTTCTCGTTTCCCGGCCATCAGAATATCTCCGATCAGAAGTTCCGCCGCCACGCAGCCCAATGACCAAATGTCAATGGCATGAGAAAACGGGGCTCCCATCAACATTTCCGGGGCTCTGAGGAGGAAACAAACACACTTTATTCACGATGGCTCGGTCACACATGAGCTTGACTAAAAAACTGAGACGTCAGCGTTCAGTGCTACACAGTTGTTCACATCCACAGAACAGAGTTTGGGTAATTACGTGTATGGAAGAGTTCCGATCATGTGACCGATCCTATTTTTCGGGTCATTAAGAGCCGTGCCGAAATCTATCAGTTTGGCTCTCCATGGTTCCTCTTCATGGTTGGCAAGCATGATGTTCTCTGGTTTGACGTCGGCATGGATCACATTGATGTGATGCAGGAAACAAAGAGCTTCGGCCATCTGAGACAAAGCAGAGAACAACACTAATAATCAAACAACTGAAGAGACAGCGAAACAAACTGTGTAATGATGTTTCAGCTTGAATTTTGAGTAAAACAACACGTTGAAAGAGAAACAGCGCAGCACACAAATAAGGAGATAAGAAAGTCAAACCTGCTGCATGATTGGCCGAATGTCCATCAGGCTGAGACGCGTGTCCTTGACGTGAGCCTTCATATGTTCATATATGTCCATGCCAAGCGTCTCAAATTCCAGGCATAGACCATGGCTGGACATGAAGGCGCCGGAATATTCAACAATGTTGAAGTTCCGAGAGCCCAAACCGGTCATCATGTCCAGGAAGTTGGCCTGGAATCACAGCAGATCATAGAAAAGCTCACGTTATACACAGTGTTTTTGAATTGTTGCGATGCAAGTGAAATACGAGTGACTGTTCTTGTACGGCACCTCGTTCTTGGAGCCAGCGATGGATTTTTCATCGTCGATGATTTTTAAGGCCACCAAGTGGTCGGTTTGACCCTTGCTGCAAAGGGCGACCTTCCCGAAGCTCCCACTGCCCAGGATCTTTATGACCTGGTAGTCACCGGTGGGCGAGGAAATGGTGTCTCCCAGCATTGTTCTGAATTATAGGAGAAGAGTTCATTAGGACTGTTTAACATCAAATCCTGTGTTTTAAGATTCTGAAATGTGGACTGGTCTACTGATTGCAGTGAAGCAGCAGGACACTCACCTCAATTAGCTGGATCCAACAAGTCAATTGAGAGTTGTAGATGGAACAGTGAAGGGATTCACAACGACCAGAACGTCTCTCAAAGCAGGCAGTCGACGATGAAAGCACCAAAACCAAACCGAGAACAAACGAAGAGCAAACCGAAACCAAACCAACACCAACCAAGACCAAACCACACAGAGAAACCCAGAACTGCTGGTGGATCACGTCACAAAAGTACAGAGGACTTCAAAGGACGAGATTAAAGGCAAGAAACAAACCAATCATAGGGATCAAAGGATCAAAGCACAGTTCATGGAATGGCCCAAATTATCAGGGGGGGGGGGGGGGGGAGGTGGAAATGGTTTGGTCCAGCTCCAGGTTTCGGCCTGTAAATGGAGAATTGTTCACTTTCCACCATCTCCTATGCTTCTCAAGTGGAATTTTTGTTTTTCTTTTTTAAAGTCCCTTGAGATGGTTGTGTTGTATTTGGCACTATATAAGTACATTGAAATTATAATTCACTATGTCAATAAATGTATGTATGTATGTTTGTATGTATGTAAATGAAATATTGAACCATAATCATAAAACACAAATATCTCAAACATTTACACCCTAATATCCAAGTCACTAACATTTAAAATATCACTTCGTCTGACCGCCATGAGTCATTTCATATATTTATTTAAATAGGGACAGTACATATTAATGAACATATAACATATGAATCTGACATATATCGCCATGGACTACTACACGTAATAGTATTTGCTAGTTCTTATATTTTTCTGTTAACACATCAAAGATGATAAAACTGGTGTTTGCTGGCAAACAAGAAACGTTTGTTAACTTCAAAAACTGTTTTTGAAAGAAATCAACCACCAAACGTTGTAGCTCTTTGTTTGGATAACAGAGTCCAGTGTTGGTTCCTCAGGTCGACCTTAAATTATTACTTTAGTTGTTAAGGTACCTTATTATCTCAGTATTTAATGTTCATTTTGATTTTCTCTGCTGTGGGTCTTTGCTGTTCGATGAGCTGCTCCTCACAGACGTATGGATCTGATGATGATGATGATGATGATGATGATGATGATGATGATGATGATGATGATGATGATGATGATGATGATGATGATGATGATGATGATGATGATGCCGCCACCACCATGTCCTCAGCAGTGCCACACTTTCCACCAGAATCACCTTCTTCTGGCTGAAAAAGTGCTTGAAACAGCAGAAAGTGAGGCTGCGCCCTCTGAATGACACACAAGAGGTTTGATGTGAAAAACACTCCAGTTTTTCTTGACAATTATTCAATTTAATGTCTCATTACACTCTGACACGAAAGCAGAGAACAAATAAACAATTTGAGTTGAGAAAGAAATCGATTTGTGAATCAAAATGTTTTTTAACCTTTTACTCATCAAAATTTCCACCTTTGGTGTATTTGACAGCAAAACACAACAAATTTTTCTTTTTCTTTGTAACAATGGAAACAAATATTCTTCATTTTGTTGACATCATAGAATAGAATAGAATAGAATAGCAGCATTTCAAAAGGATGATTGTGTTGCTAGATTATCAGTAAAGCGATTAATCATGTTATTGGTGTATAAATATCCCAATACTTTGACTGATATATGTTTGTTTTATATGTGATGGACTTGTTTGGTTTGTAAACAGCCTGTATTTCTTTTTCCAATGTTGATTGGAAAAAGCTTCAGCTTCCAGTAAGTCTCTCTATCCAATAGTTTATTGACTACATGAAAAACAACTGGATTATAATAATATATTCACTCACATCCAGGAGTTTGACATGAATCAGGTCAAAATCAACTGTGATTTTCTCCTTGAAGTAAAAAAAAATTGGATTTTATTTACATTAAACAGTGAAAAAACAAAAATAGTGCGCATGTGGTGAAGTAGCGTCTTATTTACCAAAATTACTGAACTGTTTCAGACTCGAGCATCAAAAGAGGAAGTGTACGAGTGTCATATAAGAGAAAGCAGCACACATTGAATAACTGTCAATATCACATTAGTTGGGGCTGAATGAAGCCCCCCGCTGTGACTGTGGACACACATGTCACACCTACAGCTCCAGCAGAGGTTATGAATAGTTACACACACAAACGGCTCACTTCCTGTGCAAAGTGTCAAAAGGAAGCTCATGATAGCATTTCTCTGACGAGGCGAGTCAGGACCGACGCAAAACCAAAGGAGAAAAGTCGTCAAGCAGCATCATGGATGCGTCGCAGAGACGCTCTGAGGAGGAGACTGAGAGAGAAACGCCTGCAGGTGAGTTTTAAACGACATCTTCTCACATAATAGAGTTGTTTTAGTGACGATTTATGCAAAATAAAGTTCTAAAGTTTCTTTATTTGATGTTTAAATTAATTGATTGATTTGGAAAAGAGACAACAGACAAGAAAGTGAACACAAGCACCAGGGATGATATTTACATTTTCTTTATCGAACAGTTGGAGACAGAAGACAAATTTCTTTCTGCTCAGATGCTGGAAACTGTCCAACTCTGCAGTCGACACACCGACTGGTTGTTGCTATTGGAGCCGTCACTCTTTTTACCGGGTTAACTTTATTCTGCATTTTATTTGGTGAGTTAGGGTTACTTTGAACTTTGAAAGTGGACACACTCGTTAAATCATACTAGGGACCAGCCTTTCTAACTTCCTCTTGATCCGACCTCCATCAATGTGTGAAATTTCACTTGTTAGTCTCGAGGCGCGCCGAGCCTCGAGTGCTTCAGACATGTGAAGAGTCGAGGGCGAAGCTGCAGGAGTGTGAAAAACAACGGCAGGATCTCAGTCTCGTGCTGCTCTCCGTCACTCAAGGTGAATAGTGTTTCCTTTTCTGGTGCGGACAAGCATCAACTCATATATGTGGTGTCCTCAGAAGATTTGAAACACAATAATCCAGGTTTCCAGACTCATTAATTGATGTGAAGAGTGTCGCTTTGTCGCATCCACCGCTGCTGCTTGTGTTAATAACATTTATAATAGTTGAGTCTGTTTCCCTTCCCGAGGAGACTCCAGGTGCGGCTTGTGTCCTGACGGATGGCGCTGGTGGAGGCATCACTGCTACTTCTTCTCCTCCGGGCTGCAGGAGGACCTCCGGTGGAACGAGAGCGCCGACTTCTGCCTGAAACACAACGGCAGCCTGGCCGTGATCGAAGACCCTGCAGAGATGGTGACTGCGCTGCAGGGGATCGGGGGCCTCGTTTTGACACGATGACAAGCCAATTCATGAGTTCAGCTTGAGAATCATTGCCTCTGACAAGCTGAATGTAGACTTAAGTGTTGTCTGAGATCATAACCAGACAGTGTTTGTCACTCATCAAGGTCTTTCATCAGTATTCTCGGAATGATAATTCCTGTTCACACCCACAGGACTTTACTCAAGGAGTGATGAGGAATGTCTCCCGGCTTCCTTTCCTTTGGGTGGGACTGAGCGACTCTGAGCAGGAGGGTCAGTGGCTGTGGTGGGACGGGGCGGACATCCAGCACTACATGCCGTAAGTCCTGAATACAGACAGATCCCGGGTCTCCAGTCTGTAACACACGTCACTGCCTTTCTTGGGAGCTCGGGGACGAATCAGGTGTATTGAAGCAGGCAGACATGAAATACAGGATCATAGAAGGTGTTTGATTTATTCCTCAGGTTCTAAAATTTATCATTTTGAGCTGAATGCCAGGTTATGTAATGTTTTTCACATGTAGATAGTCTCCCTAACAGCTGCTTGGAGTCAAAAAAACATAATTATATACATTTGATCTGAGATATATCTTGTAAGTCTGGTTAAACCGCTACACAATTTTAATTAATTTCCAGTTTACTAAAAATATATTCAAATACAAAAATGTGATTTATTGAAAGGAAAAGCTGATTGTGATGTAAAAATCATCCATCCTGCACACTGTCCCTCAATTCTGAAGGTGAAAGTTTGACCACAGGAATCAAAAACATGTGATTTCACTTTGCTTTTATTACAGTATTTTAGCAAATTTACACAGACGTGTATATATTTATGCAACAATCAGAGACATTAATGTCCACTGATCCATGTGTTTCGTCACAATTAGAAACGCACTCGTCTTTTCTTAAATATATAAACGGTTTGAGTGTAAATGCTGTAAAATGTGTGTTAAAGGGTGACGGTGGAGTGGGACGCCGACCACCGGGACTGTGCAGACCTGAGGGGAGGAGGGAGGCTGTTCGCCGCCGACTGTGAGGCGTTCGGACCCTGGGTCTGCAAGAGGGGGACATGAGGCGCCGCACGTCTGCTCCGGCTGGAGCTCGTTCCACAAACGTACCAATGTGTGCAAAATGCAAAAGTGGTCACAAGGAAACCTTCAGAATAACATACATTTATTCATGTCAGATAGTAATTCTGTACAAAGGTGCACCGCAAAGTGCAAACAAATAGAAGATGCTCACAGAGTCCTATCTCTGAATACATGCAACTATCATGGAAATCCCCACATGGAAAGAACCTATATAAACATATATGTTTTAATATAGGCTTTGATATAGGTTTTTAATATATGTGACATGTATAAAACTGGCCATTTTCCTATATTATATGTACATAAATGCACATATATGTACACAAATATGTGCATACAGGTACCTATATAGATACATATATGCACGTATATATGTGTGCATATATGCACCTATATGTTCTTCTTGCATAATTGTTTTTTAGTTACTTCTTAGTTATTGCCTTGATAATGTATGACAGTTGCCAAAGTGAGATATGGCCTATATATATGTGGAAATAAAGAAGCAGGAGACCTATATGGCCTGTATATTCACATACATGCACCTCAATTTCGCCTATAAGTGGCATATATACGCAGATATGTGCATATAAGCTGCTTATAAGTTTCATATATGTGCTTATATCCTCGTATAGGTTCTTTCCATGTGGGTCTAAACAATTTTTTCCACTCTGTTTCGGCCGCTTGCTTCAATTTATGAAAAAGGTAATGTATTATTTCATGTTCATTTTCGCTTGAAATATTTTCACGTAAACCCACGGCCGAGTTTTTTTTTTTTTTCTTCAAATAAAGTCAATTTCATACAATCTGAGTCACAGTTGGAGTGGTGTGATTAGATAAATGTACTTTCTCTTTCTGTCAACACGACCATTAACTCTTCTTAGTTTAGGTTTCAACTGAAGCTCAACTTTCAAACAGATGGAGCAATTCGGCAGTAATGCTCCAGTAACATTAAGGGAAAATAGATTCTTAACCTCCTTTCGTGCTTTGTGGAGGTCGATCTGTGAAAAAGGCTTTAAAAAGGCCACGAGGTTCATTAAAAGGTGCAAACGTGCGCCGCTGTATTACAGCTACAATATAGAAACCAGTATCTGCAGACAGAGGATTGTGCATTTAGAGAACAAAGTCAAAAAAGAAAATGTCAAGATAATTCTTCTACGCCGTCCTGAACGTGCTTTTCTTCATTTAACAGAGATCCTGTGCGGCTCTCTGACGACCATCAGAGTGTGTCCGTCCATCGGGGCGAACAGCGGGTACAGCTTCCCCCTGAAGGCCCCCGTGAAGGTGTAGATGTGGGACTTGTTCTCGGCGTCGTAGAAGGAGATCTGTCCCTCCTCGTAGTCCAAGTAGACGCCGAGGCGGCGGGGCACGAGGCCGACGTGCAGCTCCGCCTCCGGCTTGCTGCAGGCGTAGAAGTGGTGCGCGCTGCGCCACAGCACCCAGTAGTTCTGCTTGGGCGTCATGGGGAAGTGCCCGTGGCGCTTGGAGCTGGCGCTGGTCATTCCCACTCGCCAGCAGCCGTTGTTGGGGAGGTCCACCTCCCAGTAGTGGCGGCCGCAGTCGTAGCCCTCCCTGCCCAGCACGCAGGGCCAGCTGTCGAAGCGCTGGGCGGAGTCGGGGAGGTCGGACACGAAGCGGGCCTCCTGGACCCGCCGCTGGTCGTCTGACAGCAGCAGCCAGGGGTTGTTGGTCGTGGGGTCGAGAATCACGTCGGCTACAAAGAGAGATGAGTGTGCTTGTTGTGGCGAAGTTGTAAATGGCACGTATGTTTAGGTTGTGTTCGATAAAGGGGAGGATATTTACCTGCTGCACTGCAAATCCAACTCCACACTGAAAAGAGAAATAACCAGAAAACTTTTGTATTGGAGGTTTAAAGAGGTCGTATTATGCAAAACCTTTCTAATGGTTTTCCAACAGTAAAACGCATCAGAAGTGAAGAAAGTGTGTCCTCTCCCTCCCGGGCTTGTTTCAGTTTGTAAAAAGTGTGTTGCTCCAACCAGCCAATCAGGAATCAAGCCCTATACAGTGTCATCTGGAGTTTAGCCAATCCCAGTCAAGATAGGCCCTTTGACTCCTCCCACAATTAGTCAGCTCTGCTCTGGCACATGGCACCACGAGAGGGAGTACTTCCTCCTCTTCCCATAGATGGGCATGTGTGGGCGGAGCCAGTCCAGCTCACACAAACACAGCCCAAAACTGAGGTCAAATAAAAATATTCATCTTGTCATTTTTCCTCTTAAATACTTGGACAAAGATCCATGAAGACCCACCTGACTTGGGGATGTATCTCGGAATTCCTGCTTTCCAGGTCCTTTGCTTGGCCAGGAGCCACATCTGAGGGACTTTTCCCTGCAAAGGATGAAAACATGTTGCTCATGTGTGGTCATTCCCTGTTATCCATTGACTTTACTTCAGTTTTCCTGCCAAGGCTTGTTTGAATAAACCTTAAAACTTCCTGCTGAGATTAAATTTATTTCTTTATCTCATCAGAGGTGAATTACGCTTCGTGTGGCAGATCACCGCCACATAAACTGAATCATCGAGTTTATTGAAACCGTGCGAAAGGTTCACTCACATGGCAGCTTTGCTAAAATGTGCTCGTAACTTGTCATACCTTGGCAGCGGGAAGAACGTTCTCATTTATGGCTTCAGCTATGTTTTTCCTCTCTTATCGACAGGAATAAAATCTTCATATTTGACTTGGAAAAGAGCCCCTTCAAATGTTGTCTACTGTTTTCAACTCACTTCTACGGAATAGACTGGGGAGTGTTTGTGACTCACCGAGCTGTCTTCCTTCAGCAGAGACCAGGTGATGAACTCCAGCAGCGGCGCCAGCCGGACCAGCAGCTTCTTCTTCTGGCTCAGCTGGTGCACGACTTTCCGCAGCTTGTTGCTCTGCATGCCGCAACTCTGCCAGCACAGGTCTTTTCAGTTCAGTTGAAATAACACGTGCCGTGCATGTCTTTGACTGCTATTTTGGGGGCTAAGTACCTCGGTGGCCACCTGCAGCTCTTTGGCCCACTCCATCATCTGCATCTGTGCTTCCTGGCGACCGGCCTCCTGCTCCCAGCCGTCCGGCGCCCAGGGAGTCTCCCTCAGCAGCTGAAGGACACCAGAGCAGTGTGAGTCAAGGGTTAGATTTTAAAGAAGCCCCTTCAGGCATGTGTTTCCTGAGGGCAAAGCGCCCATCGCGAGCTCCGCTGACCTCGTCGACGTGGTGGAGCTCGTCGGCCCACTCCAGGATGAGCTTCCTGCTCTCCTCCAGGCTGCGCTGGGCTCGTTTCTCCAACCGCCGGGCCTCCTGCTGACCGGCGCCCTCCCCGGCACCACCGCCGCCCTGTTGAAACACGACGCACACCGTCATACAAGAGGATCCCTCTTTAGTTCACTCCACTTTTGTGCCATGTTTCACGGTTCCACCTGACATGACCCAGCAGTTCCTATGTGCTCGGTTGAAAGGTCAATGTGTCCCTGAACATGAGTTATCTGAAGGTGTGTTAACCATGTCATCGGTCCACATATGAACATATGTTTACAATACCTGTGGTTGTAAATCCCTCACTTATCTGTATTCTGAAGGGGGGGGGGAATGCAGGAAAGCATATTTTCCTGATGAAACACAGCAAACCAGCAGTGAAATGATGAAGTATATAAACCTGAAACACAACGTTCTCTCATTTTCCCCCTTAAAAAAAAAATTGATCGTCTCCTTTGTTTTTTAAACTGGGATCCTCAGCCGGCCCCTTTGCCATGAGGGATACGGATAATAAGAGCAAACGCCAGAGCTTCCTCGTTCTAAAGCTTTTGTTCACTTTATATTAAGATGTTAAACTTATTTTAGTTGAGGGGGCGCAAAAGAAAACGTGGAAGCCAAACGGGGGCCAATAAGAAGGAGGAATGACATCTATTTTGATTTTTACAAAAAGAAAATAAGGAAAAATACAGGTTTCTTTGCCCACGGACTTCACGTTGTGATCATTCTAATTACTTTGAGAGTGAAAACAGACTATTTTCCCGCCACCTCCTCTCAAAGTTCACATCGACTTGCTGAGTTACTGTTTGAATCGTCTTGTTCGCAGGTCAAACCTTCGAGACTTGGTCCACCTGCGTGGACCATAAAGTGGTGGATAAACTGCACGCACTCCTGCAGACTGCTGAGATCCTTCAGGCTGGGCTTACGGATGTTTGGCTGCTGGAAATTCAACAAGTATGGCACACGTCAGTACGGGATGCTCCGCGTTCGGCCTTGTTTTTACACATTTGTGGCGTCGCATCGAAGTTTTTCCAAGCGACTGAGAGGGAAAGTTGTGTGGTTGACCTGTGGGCCTCTGGTGTGAGCGTTGAGGGACCTGCTGGGGGCCGAGCTGAACGGCTGCTCCAGGTCGGGAACGTCCCAGCGGACGGCGTCAATGGTGCTGCTCTGTTTGGCGGCGCTCTTCTCAAAGCGGAGGGTGCGCACCTCTGGGTGGAGGGAGAAGCAGAGGACAAGGTGGGGTTGGGATTCAGTCAAATTCTGAACTTCTCAATGGCTCACTGACACTGATCGCTCAGCAAGAAAGCATAAAAAAAACTGCAATAAATATTCCTTTCTTAGTGAGATTTGACCTATTTACAAGTCTTTGTTGCATCAGCTCAGGCTTGAGTATCATATAGGAGGACAGCTGAGGACTGTGAAAGGCAGACAGAATAAACAACAGACATGAAATGAACAAGTCAATAAAAAAAGACATACTTTGGGCAAACTTAAGGATGCCCTTCTTCTTTGCTGTCGAGGTTTCCATAATTGTTACTGTGGAGAAGAAAACGTCACATAATAAATACGATTTCTTAAAAACGACAACAACAAAAACTACAGATTTGGTAAGTAATTGAACATTCTCTCATTAAAAAAGACAAAAAAATGCAAAACATAGATTCACTTTAAATTACTTGATAATTAATTCGAGACATTCCAATAACAAACTCACTAACCCTACTAGTGTGGATTTAAAGGTACAATATAATCAATACGACACACAGACAACACGAGGTGCCAGTAGAATTAAAATCAGCTCTGATAAATATATTGATCGGTCGCGTCTCACCTTCAGCAGAGCTCAGGGTTGCAGCTCTTCTGCCAGAGGAAACTGAACCAGCTCTGCCGCCTGTCCAACCTTTTCCAATGCCTGAGCTTTACACTTTTTTTTTTTATATATACATCCACGTGAGATGGCAAGAGGAGGGCGGTGCGAAAGCAGAGCTCTCTGACAAGAATGGACGTGAGCTGCCCTGCAAAGACATGAGCAGGTTTTTTTTTTTTTTTTTACAACAGCAATAATCCTCCTGATATCAGCGGCGGTGACGCACACACTCCCTGACAGTATCAAGTGTTTCCACAATAGCAGAGGACAATTGTTCAGATATTAACAGTCGCTGTATTGGGGGTGATCCACTATCACCCCCAATACTATCAGCACTATCAGGTTCTTGATTCTGAAGAAGCAGAATCAAGATCGTTATGAAATGCTTCTTGAAGTGTGAAGATGGTGAAAAGCTGGCATGTTTGATCTCTTCTCAAAACAAACAAAAGAATCAAAATAAACTTTATTTATAGAGCACATTTCGTACATAGATGTAATACAAAACGCTTCACATAAAGACTTTTGTCTAGAAACACGTACACCCACACACCAACCCCGACTGCCTGTAACAGAATTTATATTAAAAAAACCTAGAATACCCCAAGATACCCCCCCCCCATCCATCCATCCATCCATCCATCCATCCATCCATCCATCCATCCATCCATCCATGAGGTAGAACATGAAAACTCCACCCACACAGACCTCCAAGAATGAATTTAACCCACCAAACTGTGATCGAGCACATCTTCCCAGAGTAAAGCATTATAAAGTCAAGTTAGATTTATATTGCATCTCTCAGTGTCATAAAGATTTGATTATATCAATACGATCAACTTTGTCTCTCCCCTTTCAATATTCAAACTCTGCACTCTGTGGTCCTCTTGAATTATTTAATGATCTTCTTGTCCAAATAAGATCCCACTGATTATAATAAATTGCTGTTTTTTGTTTTTTTTTACTCAACTCCTTATTTTCTCTGCTTGTAGTTTCTTCATCCTTTTATCATTTAAAATGGTCATTAATGGACTGTTAATAGGGAGGATTTCACATTTCACGTGTAATTCTGGATGATGGTTTATGCAAATGAAGAAAAACAAACCAATCAACTTCTCAGGGTGGATCGTCGTCGTCGAGCAGCCTTCTCTCATCAGCGGCAATAAACACGTGACATTATAAACGTGCAAGTCTGAATGCGTGTGCAGTGGCGAGTTCCTGCAGAGACTTTATACGGGGATATAAACACCAAATCAAATGAAACACTAGAATCATGCATCATGTTCTCCGCCTCAGTGTCCACGAACTGAAACCTCACTGCTTCTGATGTTTCAACACAGGAAGTATAATTCATGTGTGCCATAAGTTATGTGCATTTCAAACATTTTTGTTTTTCTGATCTACAAAAAAGATTTAATCTAAACTGCGTTTCATATCTAAGCTGTCAGTGCTCACACATCCACAGGCCACCGTAAAAAAAAAGGAAAATTAGAAATGTTTTTGTGTTATTTTACGTGTAATTAGAAACATTTGAGTCATCCAATAGAAGGTTTGACTTCAATTCCATGAATTTCATGTACTTTAAGAATAGGATTTGTATATTTCTAGGACTTGTTTGTTTGTTTGGCTTCACTGTATTGTATTGTCTAAACTGATAGTATTATTAAAAACACAAACTGAAAAGCTGTTTATTAAAATCTCTTGAACTCAAAGCTCCCATTGGAGCCGGAGCGTTTGCAGATTGTCATGATTGCAGGTAACTTTTGTGTCGCCGTGGCAGCAGAGGGCATAGTTTAGAAGAAATTATGTAAAAGCGAGTGTGAAGGGCGGTGACATTTCCTCCAGCGTATCGTCACTTAACAGAACAGACCTGAAAAAAAAAACCCCAGTGTTGAAAAGAAAAAAACGTAACCACGGTAACATTTCTAGTAAGCAGTTTCTGATTTATTTCTCAAATGCAGACAAACCTGTGACACTATTGAACAAATGTAGAAAAAAAAAAAATCAATTTATTCAAGGTTTTCGTTTTTATATCTCGAAATGTTTTCAGTTTTTATAAAAGTGGCATCAGATATCTGATTCTACCAGCGCAGGCTGCAGCATGCTCCGTCGGCACAGAATCTTACAAATATGTACATACTCGTAACAGCACATATATATATATATATATATATATATATATATAATCCCCAGTGTGTTTTCTATGTTGTTGTGGGTCAGGATATGCAGCTTTTAGCTCCAGTGCAGTTTTGGTTGAAGGCTCTGGTGAAACGTTCAGTTCCAGTTATTGAAGAATTGCTTGAAGATGATGGTCTCCTTCCCCTGCGGCAGGATCTCCACCTGAAACACACATAAACTTTACGGCCTGCAGTAAACGAGAGGCGTGAGCCACCGGGAAGTGAGATGGGTAAACACTCATTTTCCATCTCATAACGTGCTACTGCTCTCCGGTTACAGTTTGACTGAGCTTAGCAATGTTTACACTGCAGTCTGTTCTTTTTTTTTTTTTTCCTTTACCTGTGTTTTCATCCTGGGGTAATTCATTTTTTCGATGAAGCTGTCGGCCATCTGCAGGGCCTCCCTCTTCTCCTCTGCGTTCGCTCCGTTACCTGGTGGAGGATCAAACAAAAAAAACAGAAAGATTCACTTCCTGCTCTCGTCATACAATCTGTTTCTGGAAATGAGAACAACATATTTACTCGTCTAACTAAATATAGCAGCGCTTATAAAGCTGTATGTCACGACTGGAGGTATCCGAGATCCAATCTTGTGTTGGAGAGATAAAATATAAACTATTTACTTGCTTTATTTGCCAAAATTTTACCACAGTGGCATTTGAGATTGGTTGAATTGGAAATTTTGACCCTCAAAATTGATGAGTCGTCAACATTCAATGTGTCTAGTAGCTAATAATAATCAATTATGAGCTCAATTATGAGTTTTGTCAGTGATAGTTACGATGATATAATTTATGTTTGGTGAAGAATAAAACATGATTGACATATTTTGATGGAACTCGTTTTAGCTTGTGATAAGTTTGTTTGAACCGTCGGCACTGCGCAGCTGCTTCAGGGAGGAAAACAAGTGTCAAAGGTGTGTTTAAAATGAGGTCTTTGAGGCGTCATATCAGCGTAACACCGTCCATACGTTCGCCTGACTCCTCTGGCGTCCAGATAACAGACACTTCAGGGCTCGTGGCCTTGACCTCCCCTCATGTCGAAAGATTAAAACACGGAGGTTCAACCTGAGACTTGCTTGTTTGCTCTGATTGCAACAAGTGAAAGCGTCTCTGTCGTAATCTTGTCGGGTCAGAGGTCAGAGGTCGCCGGCTCCCTTCGGACTGTCACCCACCTTCAGAAAAAGAAGTGCCGACGTCTTTCATCGTTTCATCAAATCGGTTATCCAATATCTGCAGCGTCTCACAACTGTCACTTTTCCTCCGTGTGCGTGTCAGCGGGCGCCGGTTCGCTGGCCCGGGGCCAAGTGGCGTTTCCTCACCTTTCCACACGAAGATCTTCCCGTTGGCGCCGTTGTCCAGGATGAAGCAGTCGTCACGGACCAGCAGCTCCTTGCCAAACGGGCTCTTCTCGGACACCTTGGTCATCGTCATGGACCCCGTGGCGTCGGACACCTGGGGAGCGGACGGAGGCGAGGTCAGGCTTTCGGCGGGACGGGGGGGTAGGTTAGCGGGGGTTAAAGATGGAGTCCGACCTTATAAAGAGAGGCCGAGTTGGAAGCGTCCGCTTTGCTGTCCTCTTCCGGCGTGCTCGCCGCCAGCGTCGGCATCGTCCCCAAGACCTGCTCGGCAACACGGGAAACTTTTAGGACGATAAAAAACTTTTCCAGCTTCTCGATTGATTCGCGGCGGCGTTGTACATCCTGGACACTGTTGGGATTTATGGTTGGTAATTAGCATAAATAATTACTGTAAGTAATGGATTACTGAAAGTAATAGATTACTGAAAGTAATTTAGGAAAAATTGGAATTACTAATGAAGTAAACGGTTAGTTACTCATCAGCAACTCCTAGAGTAATTGAGTAATTACTCAAAAGTTAATAAATTATCAAAAATAATTTATTAATAAAAATTATTAATTTGAATAAATTGGTTATTTATCAAATAATAATTAAATCGGGGCACCACCAGCTAAGCTGGAAATAGCTAATACCAAATTTCAGTCTCGTTTGTCAAAAAGGGTTATTTAAGTAAAGTTAATATTTCTGTGTAAATATAACAATATTAAATAACAAGGAAGGTGTGAGATTCGAGCACAGACTGTTACAAACCAGTGAATTGTCAACAATAAATACACAATGATAACCAAGAATCGATCAATTCAGTTAAAATGCGTTTATTAACAAAAAGTATTTATTAAAAAATAATTCATAAATCATTTATTAAAACAACACAATTAAGTAATAAACAATCAAACACGAAGATCTAATCTATTAAACAGCAAACACTATGTACAAAGAAAGAGGGTGTGTGTGTGTGTGTATGTGTGTGAGAGTGTGTATGAGTGAGTGTGTGGAAGCCTGAGTGGGGTGTAATGACCACGAACGTCCACCAGGTGGCGGCAGGCATTGGAGGGTCAGTGTGTGTGGGTGTAATGATCTCGAACGGACACTAGATGGCGGCAGGCGTCTGGTTCGAGGCAGTAACCGGAACGACCACTAGGGGCGCGGCGGCGCACGGAGGGAGAATGCAATGACTCGACTTGTCCACCGAGTGGCGGTCTTTCAAGAGATTGCAATCACCAACGCGGCCACCAGAGGCGCTTGGCGCACTCTTCTGGACGGCGTGACGTCACTGTGCTCGTGCACGGCTCGTGAGCCTGCTTGGAGCGCGCCTGGGGGCTCGTGGTCGAGTTTTCCCAGGGACAGTGAACTACACACGGTCACAGAGCGCATGCAGCAGCACGCGGCTGCTGCGATTGTTAGTGAGGGAGAGAAAAAAAAGAAAGGAGAAGAGGAGGGAGAAGGGCAGTGGACAGAATATGTTCAGCTCTGCACACTGTCTTGGACTACACAAAGTCTAGAAATGGTCTGTGCAGGTTGAGAGAGAGCGAGAGAGAGAGAGAGAGAGGAGGTTCGCGTGGATGTAAATCCAACGCGCAGACACAGATGGGTTGGAAACAGGGATCAGGTCCCTGACTTCAACACAATAATAAACACACAGCAATATTACAGTCACGTTATTCTCATTGCCTGCCCAGACTCTAAGCCTTACTCAGTTTGATGAGGGTGAACGTGCTGCCGGCGGCCGGGAAAGTGCGTTGATTTCCCGGCTGGAGCTTGTTTTTCTCTCTGGCGTCCCAGGTAAACAAGCTAAACTGGTCTGTGGACAGGGAAAGGTCCACAGGATGATCCGAGGAGGATCAAGCGCTTCTTTTGAGGAGGGGGGAGAAGAAGCGGCTTCAGGTCTGCATGCGGGAGGACGGTGCGCTGCCAGCTGCACACTCGGACTCCGGTGAAGAAGGAAAAAAAGGAAAAAGGGAAAAGTAGAAGTAGTTCCACGGTGGTTGTCGGCTCATCCGGCTCGGTGTGGAACTCCGGGCCCGGTCAGCGGGCACACGTGGCACTTCGTCTCCGTGCGAAACGGATGCGTCCGTCTTTACGCAAGTTTCAACATTGGAGAGGAAGAAATCACCCCCGCGGGGGTGTTTTATACCTTTTGGCTGGTGTCGGGTTTCCAGCCGGCTCTGGGTCATGTGGACCAATCCTGACGGAGGGCCCGCCCTGGACATTCCAGCTGGTGAGGGAGCTCTCAGGCTCCCCCTGCCGTTGGCCTCTAGTATTGCACCTTGGACGGGGGGGGGGGGGGGTGATGGGGGCCATTGGTCACGTGATCACGTGACCAATGGCAGACTTTTTCAGTTGTAGGCATGTGGTCCTTTGTTCTCAAAACGTGGTCCCCCCCCTCCCCCTTCCATGAGGTTGAGTGGCCCCCAACATCCCCCCTTTGGTCCGAAGAGTGGGATGCGGATCTCAGGCTTTGGAGCAAACCTGGGCCGAAACGTCTATGAGTCTGTGAATGTCCCAATGTCCTGTGGAACACAAGGTCATTTCTGTCCAACAGTTCATACAGGAGGTTATTGTCCGAGCAGGGCAAGGCTAGTCTGGGCAGGGTAAGGCTAGTCTGGGCAGACCTACTATTCCTGTTCTAACTATCTAAGCCTTCATACCTTTCATTTCTTACAAGTGCATCACCAGTGAAAATGAAAGAGGTAGGAAAGGGCAGGAAAGTTGAAGAACAGGAGGGAAATGGGTTAGTAGGCAGCTCGAGGACAAGTTTACAAAAGCGGAGGTACCGGATACAAGGAGTAGAGTCTGATCTGTAAACTGTGGATGTGGTTGCACCAGTGAGCAAGTGTCCAAAAGCCACCAGCCGTCTGGGGGGTTTTGGTGCACCTGCTCCGGTTTGGAGTGAGAGTGAAGTGTGGTGTGTGGAGGTGCACGTGTGTGTTCCCTTCCAAAACCCAACTTTCACTACAGAGGCTTCAAACTGTACACATTATTTCTGTTAATAATGGCTAAGTTTTGAAGAAATCACAACTCTTGACTCTGTGGTTTCACAGAGGTTAAAATAGCACTGCCGAGACTGTCAGATGTATCTGTGAATGTCGTATAACCGTGGTGGTGTTAGTCTTGACAAATTGCTCACCCCGGGTTAGTGGAGCTAAGTAAGGTGGTTCTACCTGTACTGAAGCTGCTAACGGAGGAGCTATTCTCCCTTCGATCTCGTGTAGATCTCTGACTACACACAGGGGTTATTTCTCCTAAACAATACTCGACTGAGTCCAAGGCATGCTAAGTGGTGTTAACAGAGCTGGATATGAGTTTACAGTGACTATATTTCCCTGAATGGTTCAACTCGAGCTTTGCAACTGCTCACGTTGTCCAAGGAGGCAGGGTTAGATTTCTGATGGTGGCAGGGGTTAGTACATGCACCTGATGGGAGTTGAGCATGCTGTCACTAAACCCTACTGATTAAAATCTGTTCTGCTCCTGGAATGGAGGTTCTCCCCCCTCGCTAGGGGAGGAGTTGACCTTACTCCGAGGGAGTAAGTTGATTGAGTGGCTCTGCAGTGCAGGCCGTGACAACACTGACCTCTTCTGGCTGGTCCAGAAGGTGCAGTGTAAGGTCATTTCTCTACCAGTCATTCTTTGGAGGGAGTGGCACCTGTGGAGTGGTGTCTGGTGGACCGATTGGTCACCCACACCCGTTGGAGGCTCACGTCTCCATCTGCACCACCGCTGTTGCCATACCGGAGTATGTGGGTGGTGCTGTGGTTGACTCGGTCAACCTGGGAGAATGACTAGGAGTGGTTTGGTGAATGGAGGTTGGCCTCCATTACCAAAATGTCGTACAGGGCAACCATGACACTGGGTGTGGCATGTGTGCCTGTCTAAGTCGACCAAAGATGGGAAGCTCCAGTGGCTGAACGCTTGGTTCAGAAGGAGGGCAGCAGCCGGAATGGCTGTGTCAAGATGGAGGCTCCCAAGTTATGACACGTTAGTCGGGGCTCTGAGGTTTTGACTGGCATGAACTCTCCCTGCTGGGGTTCAGTCCCATCAGCGCCACCTATGAGCCCAATGAATTCAACTTTGATGCGGCACCCCACTATGCTGAGAGCAAGTTTGGTTCACGCTACAAGAAGTTGATAAAGGACGTGTCGTGTCTCGGCTAAATGTTCCTCACAGGTGCAGTGACGCATGAGGAAGTCGTCCACATAGATGAGGGTTGCCGTGAGCAGCAGTGTTACTCATCATGGTGTGGAGAAGGATGGTAGACACCGATGGTGGGTCTAAGTAGCCGAAGTGGCACCGGTTCCAGGCGGACTGGCGGTTGCCAAAGGAAGAAACTAGCTGCTACTGGTTAGCGGGGACCACCTTCGTGGTCCAGCACCGCTTTACCGCGTATACAGCTAGAAAGAGTATGTACTGGTGTACACAAGATGGCGGTGCCTCGAGGTCAGTGGGGACGCACGCCAGGTGGGGGTCTGTGACCCCCCTTTCGTGCGAGACCCGCGCGAAGATCGTGTGATAATCGCGGAAGACCTCAATGACTGCATCTCCTCGTTTCTGCTGTGTAAAGCGCTAGCTTTAGCAGGGTGTGGCTTGGTCTTTGACTCGAAACCTGAATAAGGTTCTTCTGGTACAGACGCGGTCTGTTTACCTGAAGTGTCTGTATTCTCTGGTTGAGTCATCGGAGCCTGCACAACCAGGTCACCTTCAGTGCTCGGTTTTGTGCCATGGAGAACCTGTTTGAGGTTAACATGGTGAGCGCTGGTGATGGTTTTGGTTGTGGGAATGAGGAGAGCGGTGTCATGCGTGTCGTCACCGGTGGGGGACGACAGCAGGTTGTCAGTGAGAGGCACCATCAGTTCAAGATTGTGAAATGAACTGTCAGTTGACACCTCTAAAGATGGAAATGCGGTCACTTTAATCTGACCGTGTGCCAGATTATGGACCTGCGGGTTGGCTGAACGATTGTTCAGCTCCGGAAGAGATGGGTCACAGATCACCGGGTCGGGATCTGGACGGTGAGTCGAGGAGGCACATGAACCAGGGACCTTGGTTAAGGTCTGGAGTGACCATGCTGAAAGTGAGCGGTGGCTCGGAACTTTAAGCACGCCGGCGTCGGTGGCCGATCTCTCAGACCAGCGCGCCAAAGGTGCCTCCGGAACCGAGGTTCCATTCATGTGTGCACCCCCCACGGTGTGGTGGGTGTGCAAAGAAGTACTCATGTACAAAGAAGAACTCACGTCCTTCAGTGACAAGAGTAAAGAGTGGTGTGCTTGAACTGGGTCTCGGCTCGTCACCTGCGGCGGATGCTGACTGTCAGGGAGCCTTGAAGTGGATTGGCTGGGGTCAAACTTTGGGAGAGACCCAAGTATTGGTAGGGGACCTCTAGACTGGATGGCATCGACTCTGCTGTTGAAAGCTTGGTGGCCTGGTTCAGGGCCAAGGGGAGTCGGGCTGGTGACTTGGGACCAAAGGCGCCATTGGTTGCAGTCCATCAGCACGGCCAGTCGGTTTAAGAGGTCCTGACCAATAAGAAGGTCCTCTGTGTTCAGGTCAGTGACATAGATGGGATGTGTCACCGACATGTCCTGGAAAGTTATGTCGACCCAGACACGTTTAGTGATGGGAGACACGTCCTGAGTGAAGCTTCTGATGTTTATGCTACACTCTTCCACCTGAAGTGGCTTTCCTAGGGCACGCATGGTTCTAGCAACCTGCGTGAAGGTGGCTGAACACATGAGGGTGATTTCTGACCCAGTATCAAGCAGGGCGAGGGTGTCTACACCCCCTACCATCACTGAAGTGCATACGCGGTTGGCAGTGCCATTGCGTACAAGATCACCCAAGACTGTCAAAGGGGGCTCCTCTGTTGGTTCTGAGGGCCTCTTTGACCTCCTGGATATCCTCCTCCTCCTCCTCTTGACAAAGCAAACTTTGTGTGCAGAGGGGAGAGGCCACCGGCCTAGTCATGCGGACAGGGGCCGGGAGTCCGGTTCCTCAAGGGAGCCGGGTCCCTTCTGACCAGGCGGGTTCAGGTCCTGCATCACCTCCTTGAGGCAGGATTTAATCCACTGTGGGACGTCTGCGTCCCAGTGGTTTTGGGTCTGACCTCGGCCTCGGTTGTGAGACTTACCTCTCCGCTGGGAGTGGTGAGGTCTCGGTCTGCCTGATCTCTTAACTCTAGGCCATTGTCCACCTCGTGGTCGAGGTTGTGGACATCTAACGGGTCCCCCATCCACAGCAAGTGTGGGGGAGGGGACCTCGTGACCTACAGGTGACAGGTTCGTGTTTCCGGTCGCCTGCGTTCTCAGGACGCCTGCGTCACCATCATGGTTTTCACCTGAACTGTGACGCAGCTCCCACACCATCTGCGCGTGTTTGCGGAGGTCTTTCATGGTGGGGTTTTTGGTCCTGCAGAACAGAGCGGCATCAAACCGCACACTGTTGTGGAGGTTGTTAATGAAGAGCGACTTTAAAGTCTGGTCTTCATCCAACCCCGGTGCACTGCGGCCTTGGAAGTAGGCGGCCCTAAGGCGCCTATAGTACTCTCTGGGAGGCTCCGCCTCCTTCTGAGTAATGGCAAGTGCACCAAAGGTTGCAGAGGCAGGATCATTGTACAGAGAATACTCTTCCCTAAGTGCATGACAGAGGGATGAGTAATGGTCTCTGACGGCAAGTGGGAGGGATTCCATGTAAACATGGACGCTCCTGGACGTCGTCTTCCAGAGAAGCTTCAGCTTCTCACGTGACGAAGGATGAGGCAGGTCGAGGAGGCAGCGTTCAACCTCCCGGAGGTAGTCCTCTATACTAACCTCCCGGTTGTTTGGGTTGAACTGCTCTATGTCCTCTGCAAGGGACTCAAGTTGGCGGGTCCGAAGACCACGTTCCCTTGGGGGACCGGAATGGTCCGAGTCATCTGAGCTAGACCCCCCTGGTTCTCTCCGGTGGAGAGAGTGAGGGTCATGATGACCAAGAGGGTCTCCAGTGAGTGGAGGACCAAAGCTGATAGCACGGTGAGGTGCTGCAAAATAACTCTTTTCATTCTCCTGAAAAGGAGTGAAAGAGCTGTGAGAGCGCATTGAGGTGCGGCTAAGCACCGATGGATGTGTGTCAGAGCACACCGGGACCCTGCGGTCCTTAAAGTGAAAAGCTGGGGGGACTGGGTGTCGGTTCAGTGGGATGCAGTCAACTCCCACAACACTGGGCAGGTGTCTTGTGCCACGCCCCCCTGGCTGTGTGTCAAGCCCCCCCCTCGCCATGGCTGCGGGGAAGCTTGATGCAGTCTGTCCCCCTGACGGGACAGCTCCAAGTCTACACTCACCTGTGGTGGGCGGTCCACCTGACTGGACCACCTCAGGATTGTAGAGACCTGGAGGAGGCTGTCCACCTGACTGGACAGCTTCAAGAATGCGCATAACTGGGGCAATTTGTCCATCTGACTGGACATTTTCCAGACTGCGGAGATGTGCTGCGTCTCTGCTGAGAGCTGCACCAGGTTTTACCCCAATGTGGTTTGGCTCATTGTTCTGAGAGCCATAACCTGACTCATCATCTGATGAATCATCAGATGATGTGTCTGTTTTGACTTCTTTCGCAGAAGTTCGGGTTAGTAACCCAATAGGTTCCGTATAAGGAGCCTGATCGTCCCTGGCCTGGATCTCCTGTCGCAGGCGGGAGTTCTCCAGCTTCAGCTGGGCACTGTTAATCCTCAGCTGCCAACTGTAAAGTTGCAGCTGGGAGAGCCGCTCTTGAGCTTCGAGAGCTTGCAGCTCGGCCTTGCGCTGGTAGAGCAGTGCAATGTGGCCTAACACATCCGGAATGGTGAACTCTACCTGACCAACCGGGTTCCTCACATAGCTTAACAGCTGCCCGATCTCTGCTTCACAGGTCTCTAAGCTGTAGCTGTTGAGGTTTCTTCTCTCCTGTGTGGAGAGGCATAGGAGCCCAGCGACCACAGTCTGCAGGGCTGGGTCATGTGGCTCCCGAGGAGTCTCTGCTCCGAGCACGCAGTGTCTCTGACTACCCATGGTAGGAGTCACGCGAAAGCTGTGTTTTGAAAAGTGCCAAAATGTTGTTAATGCACAGGTGATGGTCACACCTGTAGCTTACAACTCTAAAGGTTGCTAATTGCTCTAACTGTAACCTCTCTCAAGTTAACAGGGTGGTGTTAGCACCTTGGGTGAGCAATAGCGGGTTAGTGTACATTTATCTGGGTAAGATACTTGAAAAGTGAAAGTACGAGTTAATCACAATGAAATTAAAACTTTATTCTAAAAACACACTCAGTATCTCCTCTGAAGCATCTTTTCGGCCACAACTGATGAAAAGACCTTAACAGTCAAATCCAGCAAAATAAAAGAGGTTGAAACTGCTTTAACCTAATAAACACTTCATGTTTAAACTTGAAATGAGAAAGTACGACTTTGTTCTAATGAAATAAAAACTTTTTCCAAAATCACTCTATATCCCGTGTGGAGCATCATTTCGGCCACCCCTGATGAAATGAAAATAGCAGTTACTCCACTCAATATAGTTGGTTGAAAGTGGTTGCAACTGCTAAGTCCATCATGTTTAAACTTGAATTGAGAAAGTACTAGTTTGTTCTCATGAAATAAAAACTTTATTCCAAAATCACTCTATATCGCGTGTGGAGCATCATTTCGTCCACTCCTGATGAAATAAAAATAGCAGTAACTCCACTTAATAAAACTGGTTGAAACTGCTTGAACCTGATAAACACATCATTTAAACTTTAATAGTGAAAGTACTAGTGTGTTCTAATGAAATAAAAACTTTATTCCAAAATTACTCTATATCTCGTGTGGAGCATCATTTCGGCCACTCCTGATGAAATGAAAATAGCAGTTACTCCACTAAATATAATTGTTTGAAAGTGCTTGCAACTGCTAAGTCCATCATGTTTAAACTTGAATTGAGAAAGTACTAGTTTGTTCTCATGAAATAAAAACTTTATTCCAAAATCACTCTATATCGCGTGTGGAGCATCATTTCGTCCACTCCTGATGAAATAAAAATAGCAGTAACTCCACTTAATAAAACTGGTTGAAACTGCTTGAACCTGATAAACACATCATTTAAACTTTAATAGTGAAAGTACTAGTGTGTTCTATTGAAATAAAAACTTTATTCCAAAATCACTCTATATCTCGTGTGGAGCATCATTTCGGCCACTCCTGATGAAATGAAAATAGCAGTTACTCCACTAAATATAATTGTTTGAAAGTGCTTGCAATTGCTAAGTCCATCATGTTTAAACTTGAATTGAGAAAGTACTAGTTTGTTCTAATGAAATAAAAACTTTTTCCAAAATTACTCTATATCCCGTGTGGAGCATCATTTCGGCCACTCATGATGAAATGAAAATAACAGTTACTCCACTAAATATAATTGTTTGAAAGTACTTGCAACTGCTAAGTCCATCATGTTTAAACTTGAATTGAGAAAGTACTAGTTTGTTCTCATGAAATAAAAACTTTCTTCCTAAATCACTCTATATCTCGTGTGGAGCATCATTTCGGCCACTCCTGATGAAATGAAAATAGCAGTTACTCCACTCAATATAGTTGGTTGAAAATGCTTGAGCCTGATAAAGACATCATTTAAAACTTGAATAGTGAAGTGATCTGTTCTCGTGAAATACAAACTTTGTTCTAAAAACACACTCAGTATCTCGTCTGAAGCATTTTTTCGGCCACAACTGATGAGAAGACCATAGCAGTCAACTCCAGCATAATAAAACAGGATGAAACTGCTTAAACCTGATAAACACTTCATGTTTAAACTTGAAGAGTGAAAGTACGACTATGAAAATACAAACTTTATTCTAAAAACCAACTCTCAAGCTCCTCATCCTATCTCTAAGGGTGCGCTCAGCCACCCTACGCAGGAAGCTCATTTCAACCGCTTTTATCTGGGATCTCGTTCTTTCGGTCATGACCCCATAGTTCATGGCTGTGGTGGAGGCAATAACTCGGGTCAGGGAGGAGTTCGGAGAGGCCATGGAAGAGGACTTTCGGTCGGCCCCGAGGAAATTCTGGCAAACCGACTCCATGGTCTGGGAGCATGGAGTCCGGGGCCCTTCAAGGTTCAAGGTTCAAGGTGTTTTATTCGTCGTATCGCCAGTAAAAGCCAGGTTTCACGGAGAATGAAATTCTTATTTTGCTGTTCACTCTGAAGCCGACCTATATAAATAAGTATATGCACAAGACAATAAAATATAGAAAATAAAAATAAAAATAAAATAAAATAAAGTAACAGAGCAGTGCAAAAAAATATTAGTGTGAAGTGAGATGTGCAAAGTAAACATGTCAGCATCTGTTCAAAATTCTGATGGCAACTTCATCCCTGCAACATCGCGTGACGCGGGGACGGTACCTCTGGACAGGCAGACTGGGGTGGTGGTCCCACTCTTCAAGGAGGGGGATCGGAGTGTGTTCCAACTACAGAGGGATCACACTCCTCAGCCTCCTCAGGAAAGTCTATTCCAGTGTACTGGAGTGGAGGGTCCGGCCGTTAGTCAAACCTTGGATCCAAGAGGAATAATGCAGTTTTCGTCCTGGTCGTGGAACACTGGAACAGCTCTATACCCTCCACCAGCTGCTCGAGGGTTCATGGGAGTTTGCCCAACCAGTCCACATGTGTTTTGTGGATCTGTAGAAGGCGTTCGACCGTGTCCCCCGAGACGTCCTGTGGGGGGTGCTCCGGGAGCTTGGAGTCCGGGGCCCTTTGTTAAGGGCTGTTCGGTCTTTGTATTCCCGGAACAGGAGTTTGGTTTGGATTGCCGGCAATAAGTCGGACCTCTTCGCAGTGGTTTCACCTGATCCGCCAGTGGCAGACAGAAAAAAGCATTAGCCAAATCTATACAAGACAAAAATCTATGTTCAGGTGAGAGATGTGACAACGCAGTTTTGAGATGTCTGGAATCTCGTTTCCCTGCACAGGTTGCCGGGACCGGCAGACAGGTTGAGATCCTCAACACCAGCCCCTGGGTACTTCTCAGGGTGATAAAGAGGAAGTGGTCCGAGCCCAGGTGGACGGGTCAATACAAGGTCGTCGAGAGGACGTCTCACGCTGTTCGGCTGAGTGGCAAAGGCTCCTCAGGAAAGTCTATTCCAGGGTACTGGAGAGGAGGGTCCGGCCGTTAGTCGAACCCTTGATACAAGAGGAACAATGCGGTGCCATCTGTCGCAGTGTACACTGGCGGGAGAACCACATCGCACTCTTCAGGAGACCTCCATCCATCTGAAGCAAGTTGCCCCTGGATCGGCTTATCCAGGAGACAGCTCCACACGTCAAAGGGCAGAATAATCTCTGTCACTTTGTCCCACAGAACGTCAAGCTCTGAGAAGAACCAGTTTGAAGCAGGTTTGGGAACAAAAGAATAGCAACTTCACCATAGCAACGCATACATCACGAGAAACTGACCAATGTGAGGTTGAGGTGGTGTATGCAAATGTATAAATATGAACCACGTGTTGCAGTTGTGCCCTTCTTCATTGTAAACCTGGCCTGCACACTTGGGTCTGCAAGGAAGAACGATCTGAGCTCGTATTATGTAATCTGATATATGCATTTTTGTAATCTCTTGTTTGTGTGATTATTAAATTCGCTATTGAAGAAATTAACTCTGTTTCTGCCTCTCCCGGATCAAACGAACAAGCAGGAATTCAGGTGAACACATGAACGAATTCCAACACTAAGCATCTCTACCTAAAGTCAGTAACACGATTTCTCTAGATTAAACCAGTCTGAGATGCTATAACTAAAGACAGTAATGGGATTTTTCTTGATTAAAACAGCCTGAACAGCTCTACATACAGGCAGGTGACATGATTTTTCTAGTTTAAACCAGCTAAGCATCTCTATCTAATGGCAGTAACACGATTTTTCGACATTAAACCAGCCTGAGATGCTATATCTATAGACAGTAACGGGATTGATTTTTTTTATTTTATTTTTTTATTAAACCAGCCTGAGCAGCTCCATCTAGAGACAGTAACGTGATTTTCTAAATCACACCAGCCTGAGCAGCACCATCTAGAGACAGTAACGTGATTTTCTAAATGAAACCAGCCTGATCAGCTCTATCTAAAGACAGTAACGTGATTTTCTAAATGAAACCAGCCTGATCAGCTCTATCTAAAGACAGTAATGTGATTTTCTAGGTCAAACCAGCCTGATCAGCTCTATCAAAAGGCAGTAACACGATTTGTCTAGATTAAATCAGCCTGAGCAGCTCTATCTAAAAACAGTAAGATGATTTCTCTAGATTAAACCAGCCTGAGCAGCTCTATCTTAAGACAATAACGTGATTTTTTTTCTCAATTAAACCAGCCTGAGCAGCTCTATCTTAAAGGTGTACAGGAGGATTTTCCCGAATTTTAGGAAAGAACCGCCTTCTCCACCTTTTGAAAAAATGCACATGCGCAAAGCTCTACCTGCTCCCGAGACGGAACGCCTACTAAAACGTGTGCGAGAGACGTGCACGAGCCCAGTTCTCCTCGTGCACGCTCTGTTTACAAGTCACAAGTCGGCATCGCTCACACAAGCTCACTTTACAAGAAGATTTTCACTTTTTCCACTAATCAACCCTGGAAAGTTACAATATAGACGTAGATACCTTTTACTGGAAGTGATTTGAAATGGATTTCTCCAAATAGAATGCCAAACTTTACCTGTCGAGTCGAAACTTCGCGACTGAAGCATCAGTGGGAAGCCCAACCTGGGCTTTCAGCGCACGCCATCGTGTGAAAGAATCTCCCAAAAACACTCTGGTCTTGTTTCTCTCTTCCGAAACCTTTCTCTTCTTCTCATACACTTCGAAGACACTTTTTCTCTTGCGACCCTCTGCCAAGTACCCGGTGAGAACTGCAAGCTCCCTGAAGGCGTAGCTCACCATATACACGTGCATGCGCAGAAAGTGAAAACTAATAGATCCATGCTACCTGGGGACGCGCACGTACGACCGCGTATCTCTTCCGCGTCAGCTGGTTTAGGTTCTGTGAAAGTGGTCCTGCTGATGTTGAGCAGAACCTCACGGGAGTGGGTGTGTCTCAGGTGTCTCAGGTGTAGCGAGGACAACAGGGACGGGCATATGCACGTGTGTGCATAACACAAAAAACACAAAAATGCCGATTCGACGGGAGAGAGAGGAGCCGCTGCGTGTTCATGCGCCGCCATCTTAACAATTTAAGATGATACACACTCAGTAAGGTCTGAGTGTGTATCACAAGTTTAGGTGTAACCAGGGTTGGGTAGTAATGGATTACATGTAATGTAATCCATTACTACCACATGTAATAATTAGGATACAAAAAACATAGAACTGTAATCCTTTACAGTACATAAAAAAATTTGTAATCTCGTTACAGGTATAGTCGATAAAAACTGGGATTACTGAGCAGGATTACAGTAGAAATCAGATGGAAAAAACTAGAAATGCAGCTGTCACATGCGCCATGCACTGGCATTGCGACACTTCCCGACGCTATCAGGCTGACAATCCATGCTTTGCCATGGATTCTGCAGACAGTCACTATGTTTTAAAGTCGGCCAAATCTCTTAACCTCTCTGTACAATGCAAATTACGCCTCCCAGCCGTGAAAGTTCTGTGAACGTCCAGGAACTGGACATCTCACCTGAAGAAACATAGAAACATAAAACCCGCTCACTTTCACTGATACACACATGGACTCTGTTTACTAGTTTTATTCGCTCGTAACATGCTTCCTACCTGTTCTCAATACGTTTAGAGGCTCTTGTGTTTTAGGGATTAATTGGGGCGACACGTGCCATCACTTTTTTCTTTTTAATCAATGAGTGATTCATGCTGCCAGATACAGCCACTCATCAAACATTCACATTTAGTCCGGAAAAAAAACAACATTAAAACCAATGAGGAAATGGGACGAGAGAGAGAGAGAGAGAGAGAGAGATAGAGAGAGAGATTTTTTTAAATTTTTAAAACACTTTTTTATTTACACTAGATTGTCAGAAGACGGTTACATTGTGTGTCCGACATTTTTGTTGAAAACAATCATTTTTTCAAAAAATGTGCAAACTGCAAATCTTCGTTTTTTAAAAAGCACAGAATGTTCTTAAAACAGCAGACCTCTTTAAAAGAATTCAGGTTATTGATTTGTTTAAAAAAACGGTATTCAAGCCAGAGTCTGGATTTGACATTGACTTGCCACACTTCCATGACATCCTGCCCTTCTTTGTTCTCCACCATGTTCCTCCTGCTGACGTAGATCGCCATCTTGGCCTCACCTGGGAGGAAGTTCAGGAGCTGCCATTTTTCTTTTGCACTTTTTTTTAAGACCAGCTCCCATAATCAAATTCCTCTCAGTAAAAACAACACTAAAAAGACTAAAAACCATTGTTAAAAGAGTGAAGAAACCTATGAGTCTCTTGCACCCGCTAAAAACATGGAAAACAGTCTCTCTCTGTGCACAAAATGGACAAGTGTTTAAAACAGCAGGGTTAATGATGGAGATAAAAGCATTTGAGGCGATCTCACCATGTAAAATCCTCCACTGAAGGTCTCCAGTCCGTTTCCTTAAGGGAGGTTTGTAGAAGATCCTCCACTGTGGACCAGGTCCACCCTGACCCAGTCTTTGTGACCACACAGTTGAGCGTCTGTTGCTCAGTCCACCCTTGTGGATGCTCTTCACACAGTTCTGATAAAATGTTCATTTGTCTGCCTTGTGTAGTGACAGTCTCTCAGGCTGTGTGGTTTCTAGGAGGGGGCCGGACAATCCCCCCAGCTCCGGGTTCAACAGGACCTCGGGGAAGGGGTCTGCAGCGTCCAGGGAGAGGTCTCCTTGGTTGTACTTCCTCAGGAGGCTCCTGTCTCTGGCTGTGAGGACTTCCTTCCAGGTCTCCAGGAGCCTCTGGGACACCCGGACAGACTGCAGCTTCAGGAGAGAGCCCAGGGCCTTGATGTTGCTCAGGTCCGGCCCCACAGCATCCACAAGCTGACCCACGGTGAGGGTCCCAGACTGGATCAGGCTTCCCGTCAGCCCAGGAGTTGTTGCTCCGCTGATGTCCAGTCTGGCTCCGTGGATCAGGGGTTCTTTCAACAGCCAGTGCAGAGAGTCGGCTTTCAGGCACCTTCTATGGGTAAATAGAGCCCAGCATTTAAAAACACTTTGATAAAATGGAGGAAGCCCCTTGAGATTTAGTAATTTGGGATCAGTTAGGAACAGAACATTATCCAACCCCAACTTACTGGCACGCCTCAGGATGCAGCTGGCCATGCCTCTCCACACCAGATCTGCCGGGCCTGTGAGGAACCTCTGCAAGAACTAGAGTCTAAAAGTGGCAGTCCGGCTGGCCAAGTGGACAAGGCCCTGACCCCCCTCCTCTCTGTCTAAAAAGAGTACCTCCTGTGGCACCCAGTGCAGACCATCCCAGAAGAAATCTACTATTTTCTTTTGGATTTGAGCCAGGAGACCTGGAGGAGGGTCTACACAGGTGAGCCGATGCCACAGCTGGGATGCTGCAAGATTATTTAAAACAAGAACCCTGCCTCCGAGTGACATCTTCGGGAGGAGCCACCTCCACTTGGAGAGCTTACCCTCAATCTTTTCCGTGACGTTCTCCCAGTTCTTCTGAACAAAATGTTCTTCACCCACATGTATCCCTAAGTACTTTAAACCATTTCTTTTCCAGGTTAAATTCTGGGGAAGAACTGGGAGACCGCCATGCCACCTGCCGACAGCGAGGGCTTCACTTTTTTCCCAGTTGACCCTCGCTGCTGATGTCACATTAAAATCTCTGATTATTTTACTTAAAAGGTCTATTTCTTTCCGGTTCTTGAGAAAAGCAATGAGGTCATCCGCATAGGCAGATAAAATCATGCCTTCACTAAAACCCGGTAAACCCCCCCCCCCCCCCCCCCCCCCCCAACACTAGAACGTATCTTATTGAGGAGGGGTTCCAGAGAGAGTGCATAGAGCATCCCAGACAGAGCACAGCCCTGCCTGACACCTCTACACACTCTAAAAGGAGCACACAGACTGCCGTTGAACTTCAGCACACTCTCAATGTCTATGTACAGCACCTTGATTTTGGCTATAAAACCAGCGCTGAAACTGAAGCTTTCCATGACCCTCCAAAGCAAGACGTGTTCAACACGGTCAAAAGCCTTTTCCTGGTCTACTGAAATCAGACCAGCATCTATATCCAAACAACTAGAGACTTCCAAAATACCCCGAATCAGGTGGATATTATCCACCATGGACCTGCCGGGGACACAGTAGGTCTGATCCCGGTGGATGACCTGCTCCATAGCTCTCCCCAGCCTGGCGGCCAGAACCTTGGAAAGGAGTTTGTAGTCCACACAGAGCAATGACACGGGGCGCCAGTTTTTTATGTCCTGCAGGTTCCCTTTCGTAGGGAACAGAGTAAGGACTGCCCTCCTGCAGGACACTGGCATGGAACCAGAGGCCAGACATTCGTTGAACACATCCAGGACATCCTTGCCCAGGATGTCCCAGAACGTTTTGTAAAATTCAGCGGTGAGCCCGTCAATCCCGGGAGACCTGCCCATTGGCATTGCCTGCAGTGTAGTGATGATCAAATTTGAACGAATCGTTCAAAACCCGCGAGTCACTTTACTGAACGGTGACTCACGAGTTTTCACGTTCATTAACTCGTTCACTGAGTCATTTTTGCTACAGCCTCCTTGTAGCTGGGCCGCTAAACACAGCAGCTTCCGGCTCCTGACATTCACATGAGACTTTCAGCACACTCGAGTCAGCTTGTCGGTGTAGTTCAGCACGAATGACCGACTCACCTCCCCTCAATCGTTCAGCTCACATGCCCGAGTCAGCTCGCTCCAATCGTTCAGCTCACATGACCGACTCCCCTCGAAACTCGAAAGAGTCGTTCACTGAATCGGTCAGTAGCACTTCCGCTGTATCGTTCACCTCATGAGCGGTGAGCCCTCCCCCCCTCCCTCACCTGAAAATCTGCAGCGGCGCTCCGCTCAGAAAGTTTCTGAGTGACAGCGGAGAAGAAAAAAAAAATACATTGTTTGTTTCACAAAGCTTGAAGAAATAAATACACAATAAATTATGTTAAAAATACGACTTTGTTGCCTTCAATGCTGTCCCCTATAATTAGTTTCACCCTTTGAAAATCACGTAATTTATTAATAGAAGTAAAACTATTTTTGAGAGTTGTGAGAAGAAAATCAAAATGCTGGAAGTGAAAGGTTTCCTATCTGAGCAACTCCTTCCCCGAACGGCCGACCTTCTTGTGTGGTGGAGATCTCGTGCCCCAGTGTTCAAAAACACAGTGGAGGTTATGAAAACCAAACTGTGCATCGTGGCAACATCAGTGCCTTCAGAACGGATCTTTTCCATTTACTTTGGAAGATTGTTTACGAGATTTGCACCAATTCATAATTTGTGAAACGCCTTCATTTACATTTTGCACATAGTTATTTTATTCGTATTTATTCATTTAAGTGTAAGTTCCAGTTTCTGTTTACTTTCTATTACAAATTTTCGTTTTTGACGTTTCAATTGTGATGTTTCACATTTACCTTTGAGGTTGTGACAGAAAAAAAAATAAACATTTGCATTTTAAGAATTTTTTATCTTTCTGTCTTTTTTCTGCTAAAAGCAGCTTGTAGCTGTAACGCCAGCTGCTAAGCACAGCAGCTTCCGGCTCCTGACATTCACATGAGGCTTTCAGCACACTCGAGTCAGCTTGGAGGTGTAGTTCAGCACGAATGACCGACTCACATCCCTTCAATCGTTCAGCTCACATGACCGACTCCCCTCGAAACTCGAAAGAGTCGTTCACTGAATCGGTCAGTAGCACTTCCGCTGTGTCGTTCACCTCATGAGCGGTGAGCGGTGAGCCCTCCCCCCCTCCCTCACCTGAAAATCTCCAAGTGACGGCGGAGAAAAAAATAATACATTGTTTGTTTCACAAAGCTTGTAGCGATAAATGCATGAATAATACATGGCTAAATACACAATAAACAATGTTAAAATACCACTGTAGCGTGTATTGTGTTACATTTAATATTGTCCCCTATAATTAGTTCTGCCCTATGAACAGAACATTATTTATTATTAGATTATTTATTAGATACTAGTAAAAAAAGAAAATCAGAATGTTGGAGGAAA
This sequence comes from Blennius ocellaris, assembly GCF_963422515.1. Classification (NCBI taxonomy): domain Eukaryota; kingdom Metazoa; phylum Chordata; class Actinopteri; order Blenniiformes; family Blenniidae; genus Blennius; species Blennius ocellaris. The sequence goes on along the minus strand of NC_137663.1, from coordinate 502,144 downwards.
AAAACTATAAAAACATATGTATACATTAATATATACTGTATATCTGCCATTCTGGATGCCAGGTATTTATTCAGTTTAATCATTTATTTAATTTATTTTCTGATTCAAATAAACCTCAAAAACAACACACATAATCTAGAATAAGGAGACCAGGATCACTAAAAACTAATGTGTACTTATTGTTTATTTTCCTCAGAAGTGTTTCATCATTTTACTATGAATACATGATTCTCCCCCTGGTTCATGTCGCAGTTCAGCTGAGCCTCCAGGGGCCTCATTTATAAACGTTGCGTACGCACAAAAGAATGCGTACGCCACTCTCTACGCAAACCGTGGGATTTATAAAAAGAGAACTTGACGGGAAAATGTGCGGTCCTCCACGCCAACTCTGACCCATGCGTACGCACATAACTGGGGGAAGGAGAAACTGCGCCACCGATGGCAGAAGAAAGAAACGGGAGAAACTGTGTGAAACCGATCGGGTAAAATAAATAGTTATATGACCTCTCATATATGGACAGTTTATTTGCAAGAAGTGGATAGTAAAAAATAAAATTTCTACAATGAATAAACAAACATACTCCCCGGAGTGCACACGGGAAACATATGATTAAGACAGTAGTAAGACAACAGTAGGGCAAATTATGTTTCCACTGATATGAATGCAGTGTAATATCCTATATCATATAGCCCATATAGCAGTGTTGGGCGCAGACTGGAGCTGGCGCTGTACGTGATGGGTGGCTTCTTGGTACGGAGAATTAATGTGGAAATCCTGAGACTTGCAATTTTGTAGGAGTGTTTAACCCGTTCACGACCTTGCAGGCGACAGTGGAGACCCCCTCAAGCGGTGGCTGCTCACCCCTTTTCCTCACCCACAAGGCGCAGAGGAGAGGACCTAGAATCTGCGCCACAGCCAGGCGCGCAGTATTGTGGAGCGCACCATCGGGCTCCTGAAGGGCAGGTGGCGGTGTCCCCAGGGCCGCCCCTGGCCAAGTGGGGGCCCTAAGCAGGATTTTATTTTGGGGCCCCCCTTCCAATAACATAATAATACTAATAATACTACTACTACTACTACTACTACTACTACTATTAATAATAATAATGATAATAATAATAATAAATTTAATTACTAACGAATCAAATGAACAGCCTCTATCAACAGTGGAACAAGAACTTTATAGATCAAAAGTGGAACAATCTTTTTTATTTCAACAACATCCCACCTTCAAGTGAAGCACGAGCCTCTTCTTGTTTGGACTTTTTCTTTCTTTTGCTAGCTCCTGAATCGTATTGACATTTGGAAGCCGTCTCTCTCTCTCTCTGTCTCTCTGTCTGTCTCTCTCTCTCTCTCTCTCTCTCTTCTGCCTCGGATGACTTGGTGGCGGTGCTCTACGTGCCTCTCGAGAAAATACACGCGCATCCTTTGCGCATTTACAGAGAATGATGATACTTTATTGATCCCGAGAGAAATTCAATTCACTTGCGCAAAATGGGGCCCCCATGGATCGCGGGGCCCTACGCACAGCGCGTGTTCTGCGTGTAGGGAGGGGCGGGCCTGGGTGTCCCCCTCCACCTCCGTCACCACTCCACTCAGGAGGGATTCCCCGATGATCCCCTCCAGTGTTTCCTCCAGTGGGGTGAGCTCTGGATGGCCCGTTCCCCCGCCCGTGGCACAGACGCTCTGCCAGTGTGACGCCAGGCGCTTTTTTGTGTCTACTTTGATGTCGGACCACTTTTTTCACGTCAGCCACACTCCGACCTTCTGAGGCCACAGCATTGACACCATCCGCCACATGCTGCCACTCTAGAGCCTTTTTGGCATTGGTGACCCCAACACTGTGTCCACCAAATAATATCGCCTTCCTCTTCTCCACCTCCCTGACGAGAACTTCCACCTCACACTGGGTGAAGTTGCGCTTCTTGGCTTTCCTTGCTGCTTTCGGCATGCTGTCAGTCGTGAATCCATATTCATGAGAGGCGTTTCTCTGAATATTCATGGCCAAATATGGGCGTGGTATGACCCGCACACAGGTGCGCCACATTTAGAGTGGATTGTGATTTATAAAGGGAAATCGGCGTAGGACGTGCGTGCGCACTGTTTTATAAATCAGGATATTTTTGTGCGTACGCACTTTCTGTGTTTCGTGCGTACGCCAATTTTGACGTCAATCCTACGCACAGTTTTATAAATGAGGCCCCAGGTCCTGGAGCGGGTGGAAATAGTGCGCATGCGTAACTGAATCAAATGACTCAAATGACTCAAATGACCGATTCACTTGGATGAACGACTCAAAAACCCGTGAGTCCGTTCGAGGAGTCGGGTTTCTGATCACTACTTCAGTGCTGCCCGCAGCTCCTGCATTTCTAGGCAAGCCTCCAGATGTTCGTTGGTCTCCTCGGAGACTTGAGGCAGTTCCCTCAGGAACCCCTCGAGGAGACCTTGCTCCTCCTTGTACTCGCTGTTGTACAGGGACGCGTAAAAGCTCACCGCTCTCTTCCTCATCTGGCTTGGTTCCGAGATCTCCTGCCCCGTGTCTGAGAGCAGTGCGTGGACCACTTTCCCCTGGCCATTCTTTTTTTCCAGGCTGAAGAAGAAGCTAGAGGGAGCATCCATCTCATTTATATTTTGGTACCGGGACCGGACCAGTGCGCCCTGCACTTTAACGTTCAGCAGGTCGGCTAAAGCCATTTTTTTACTTTTGAGACTTTCAAAATAGCCTCGATCTCCTGTGGACTCTCTTAAATGTTCCAGTTCCATTATCTCGGTCTCTAGTTTCTTCAAAGATCTGGTGATGTCACTTGTGACATTTAGGGTGTGCTGCTGACACAGGAGTTTGATTTGGGTCTTACCGTGGTCCCACCACTGCCTAAGACTGCTAAAATCACCTTTCCTCTGTCTAAAAACCTCCCAAAAAAATGCTAAAGCCTCTCTAAAACTTCTGTCCAAGGTCAAAACTGAGTTAAAATGCCACTAGGCGCTTTTTGGTACAACATTCCGGATAAAGACACTATTTAAAAGTAAACAATGATCAGTAAAACCAATAGGTAAAATGTTATATTTCTCAAAAACATTAAAGTGATGTTTAAAACAATAAATACGATATAACCTGGCTGAGGAGATCCAGCTCTCTCTAAAGTGGGACCAGGGGCCTCATTTATAAAACTGTGCGTAGGATTGACGTCAAAATTGGCGTACGCACGAAACACAGAAAGTGCGTACGCACAAAAATATCCTGATTTATAAAACAGTGCGCACGCACGTCCTACGCCGATTTCCCTTTATAAATCACAATCCACTCTAAATGTGGCGCACCTGTGTGCGGGTCATACCACGCCCATATTTGCCTATAAATATTCAGAGAAACGCCTCTCATGAATATTGATTCACGACTGACAGCATGCCGAAAGCAGAAAGAAAAGCCAAGAAACGCAATTTGACCCAGTGTGAGGTGGAAGTTCTCGTCGGGGAGGTGGAGAAGAGGAAGGCGATATTATTTGGTGGACACAGTGTTGGGGTCACCAACGCCAAAAAGGCTCTAGAGTGGCAGCATGTGGCGGATGGTGTCAATGCTGTGGCCTCAGAAGGTCGGAGTGTGGCTGAGGTGAAAAAAAGTGGTCCGACATCAAAGTAGACACAAAAAAGCGCCTGGCGTCACACAGGCAGAGCGTCTGTGCCACGGGCGGGGGAACGGGTCCTCCGGAGCTCACCCCACTGGAGGAAACACTGGCGGGGATCATCGGGGAATCCCTCCTGAGTGGAGTGGTGACGGAGGTGGAGGGGGACACCCAGGCCCGCCCCTCCCTACACGCAGAACACGCGCTGTGCGTCGGGCCCCGCGATCCATGGGGGCCCCATTTTGCGCAAGTGAATTGAATTTCCCTCGGGATCAATAAAGTATCATCATTCTCTGCAAATGCGCAAAGGATGCGCTGCATTTTGCCGAGAGGCGCGTAGAACACCGCCACCAAGTCAGCCCGAGGCCGGAGAGAGAGAGAGAGAGAGAGAGAGAGAGAGAGAGAGAAAGAGAGAGAGAGAGAGAGAGAGAGAGACAGCTTCCAAACGTCAATACGATTCAGGAGCTAGCAAAAGAAAGAAACAGTCCAAACAAGAAGAGGCTCGTGCTTCACTTGAAGGTGGGATGTTGTTGAAATAAAAAAGATTGTTCCACTTTTGATCTATAAAGTTCTTGTTCCACTGTTGATAGAGGCTGTTCATTTGATTCGTTAGTAATTAAATGTATTGTTATTATTATTATTATTATTATTAGTAGTAGTAGTATTATTATTAGTATTATTAGTATTATTATGTTATTGGAAGGGGGGCCCCAAAATAAAATCCTGCTTAGGGCCCCCACTTGGCCAGGGGCGGCCCTGGGGACACCGCCGCCTGCCCTTCAGGAGCCCGATGGTGCGCTCCACAATACTGCGCGCCTGGCTGTGGCGCAGATTCTAGGTCCTCTCCTCTGCGCCTTGTGGGTTAGGAAAAGGGGTGAGCAGCCACCGCTTGAGGGGGTCTCCACTGTCGCCTGCAAGGTCGGTGAACGGGTTAAACACTCCTACAAAATTGCAAGTCTCAGGATTTCCACATGAATTCTCCGTACCTAGAAGCTACCCATCACGTACAGCGCTGGCCTCCAGTCTGCGCCCAACACTGCTATATGGGCTATATGATATAGGATATTACACTGCATTCATATCAGTGTAAACATAATTTACCCTACTGTTGTCTTAATCATATGTTTCCCGTGTGCACTCCAGGGAGTATGTTTGTTTATTCATTGTAGAAATTTTATTTTTTACTATCCACTTCTTGCAAATAAACTGTCCATATATGAGAGGTCATATAACTATTTATTTTACACGATCGGTTTCACACAGTTTCTCCCGTTTCTTTCTTCTGCCATCGGTGGCGCAGTTTCTCCTTCCCCCAGTTATGTGCGTACGCATGGGTCAGAGTTGGCGTGGAGGACCGCACATTTTCCCGTCAAGTTCTCTTTTTATAAATCCCACGGTTTGCGTAGAGAGTGGCGTACGCATTCTTTTGTGCGTACGCAACGTTTATAAATGAGGCCCCAGGTGTACTGACGGCAGTCTGGATGCATCCTTCTCCAAACGTCCACTATACCCTGAGAGTGGACCAGCTGCTTCAAGGCGTGCTGAGAGGCTGGATGAGGCTCTGCATGGTTGCGGTCTAAAGCCGCGTCTTCCGTACAGCTAAAATCCCCACCCAGGAACAAATAGTCCTCCGACCCACACCCACTTACCACCTCAGTTAACTTGAGGAAAAACTGCTTCCTCTCTGCACCGGCTGTTGGGGCATAACAATTAATAAAAACACATTTAAAATGGTGGAACTGAGCTTTAACTAAAAGCAACCTCCCCCCTACACAGTGCTGGACCTCCAGTGAGTTGGGGTTAAAAGCCCGGGAGAAGAGGAGGCCCACTCCTCCACTGAGAGGAGTGTGGTGACTCAAATAGGCCTCCCCTTTCCACTCCTGCCTCCACTCAGCCTCATTGCTAAAATCACTATGGGTTTCCGTAAGGAACAGGACGTCTATCTTTTTAAGTGTGGCTGTCTCATAGATTGTTTGTCTTTTCCTCAGATCTCTGGCTCCGTTTACATTTAAAGTACCCAGTTTAAAAACATCCAAAATAAAGGAGATGTTTAAAACCAGGATAAAAACAATAGCATTAGTTAAAATAAACTTGGCTGTCAGCTTCATCACTAAGCTGCTTTTTTGTTTTCAGCACAAGTTTTCTTAATCTAAAACCCTCCTGCTCTGTGAGGCCAGACTCCTGTCTGCTGCTCATATGGAGTCTGGCCGAGAAAATAAAAAGACTGAGGTCTGGGAAATGGTCCTCTATTTTCACTCCGTGATGATTTTTGTCTGTTGTAAAAAGATTTTTAATTTTTCTGCACTGTATGGTATTTTTGTTGTTTTTTGTGAACTGTTAAAAGAAATATCGCTGCTGTCTGACACACATTCACTTTCACCGTCTTCTGACACTCTGTTCTCTCCACAGCTTTTCTTTGCATCTGTGTTTTTGTTTTTTTTCCTCCTTTTTGTGGGTTTGTTTTTTGCACTTTTTTCCTCCTCCATCTCTGCCTCCTCCACCTGTTCAGCCCAGGCTGCACTCTTTCCCGCCTCCTCCACCTGCTGCTCCTCAACAAGCTCACTTTTTTTGTTGTCTCCTACTTTTTCTCCTTTTCTTTTTTCTCCCTCCACCTCACCAGTGATATTTACAATTGTTTCATCCACGCTGCATTCAGTGCCATTCACTCTTTCTCCCTCCTCCCCAGCCCCACCCGACACACTCTCCTCACGCACGCTAACATTCACACATTCACCCGGTGTATTTACATCACTCACCCCGTGCTTGATGCTCTCCTGATCGGTGACAGCAGCGCGTCTCCTCGGTGAAGCCCGGACCGCGGAGTCACCGCCAGGGGGACTCTGCAGAGCCGGGTTGAGTCGACTCAGCCCACAGCGGACAGGATTTCACCGTGTGCCCCTCCTCACCGCAGCCGAAACATTTCATTACAGCTGAGCTCGCGAAGACAATGTAGTCATTATCATTTACTCTCACACATAAACGGAGGCTGAGCTCCTCACACCGGTTGTTGAGTATCATAAATACTTGTCTTCTGAAACATGTCGTGTGTTTCAGCAGCGGAGACTTAATTCCAGAGGCGATGTCTTTGTAGCCGGACACTACTTTGCCAAATCTGGAAAGCTCCTTAGTTAGGAGCTCGTCTGGCGCATAAGGAGGGGCATTGGACAGGATGACCCGGACAGCCGGCTGAGACAGCGGCTGTACCTGGACAAACCTGTCCGACACGGTGATTCCCGTCTCCACCACGGAGTTGGCCTTCTCCACCTGGTCCACAAAGACCACCACGGCGCCGTTCATCCGGGCCGCCGCCTTCACGCTGCTGTAACAAACCTTTTCCCCCACAGCCAGAGCAACCTGCTCCACGTTGCAGGGGAAAGGTGCAGAGATGCGCACCCCGTGTTTGCGGGTGAGCTTCCTGAGGTCCGACATGGCGGAAGCCAGTCCCCGGCAAACACGGACCACACAAACCCACCGAACCCCAAGAAAGATTGAAATAAAACAAAAGGTGCTCTGTGATTATTAAACTACAGTGATTGTGAACATTAACAAAGAACAGAACAAGAAAAAAATCACATAAAACTGTGACAAACGCTCCCCGCTCACACACGCTCCCAGCCCTTCCGCACTCCCAGCATGCATCGAGAGAGAGAGAGAGAGAGAGAGAGACAGATTTGATGAGAAGATGAGAAATGAGAGGTTCCTCTTACATTTCATCATTTCTTATTTCACAACAACCCGCGAAAGAAACAGAATGACCAATTCACATTTTTCCACAAAACAAACATGCCAAAACTTAGATTAACATATGCATTTACTCAACATACTGGTTTCAATACTTTTTTGAAGATAAATGGGATTTTGATTCTTTAGTTTCTTTGTTCAGATTACTCCATAAACTGATTCATCTCACTGTAACACATTGCTCCTTAAAGTTGAGTTCTGACTCTTGGATTTTTAAATATTTCAAATCCTTTTGAATTATAATAACTTCCTCTTTTTTTTCTGGATGTTGGTTGGTAAAAGGTTCTTATGAGCTTAATACATAATCTGCAACATCTTGAAATCTAATATCATATTGAATTTTAACAACTGCAATTTAACAAACAGTGTGTTTGAAGGATCTCTGTAATGACTTCTACCAAAAACTTGTATTGATCCTTTTTGTAAAGTAAAAATTCCATCATTTATTTACATCACACCATTGTCTACATTTTTTTCATTTCTTTTCTGACCACCACCAACGCACATTCAAGATTTTCTCCAGTATAAAAAAAAGGTGGTATCATATTTTGAGACATTAACAATATCATTCATATACAAAATAAACAGTTTTGGTCCCAGAACAGAGCCCTGGGGCACCCCACAGCTGCATGTTTCCGATCATACATTATTCATTTGAACAAACTGATTTCTGTTAATAACTTGTCACCCCTCTGATACCATATTCGCTTAGTTTTTTTAAAAGTAGAATTGTATGGTCTATAGTTTCAAATGCCTTTTTGAGGTCTACAAAAATGCCAAGCGAAACTTGGTTCTTATCTATTGCAGTGGATATTTCATCTGTCAGTTCCATAAGTGTCATTGATGTTGAGTAGTTGGTCCTGAATCCATACTGACTACTGCTCAAAATATTGTATCTATTAAGGAATTTGTCCAGTCTGATTACAAATAATTTTTCAAATACTTTTGAAAATTGTGAAAGCAAAGAAACTGGCCTATAATTGGAGATATGTTTATCGCCATTTTTATATAGTGGAATTACTTTTGCTGTTTTCATTTTTTCCAGAAATACTCCTGTATAAAATGATAGATTGCAGATATAGGTGTAAGGCTCTATTACGCTTTCTATTTATTACTTTGTGGCGACCGTGAGGCCTCGGGCCTCTCACCCAGCAGGATGATGAGAAAAGGGGCGTGGTTTTCTCCTCTCCTTGCCTAGTTTCGGGGCCGGCTCAGCCATGGACTTGATGGACAACATGCTGTCGCTGTTGGGCTTATACGAGGGTGGATTCCTTTTACCCCTCTTGCGCCGCCAGCTTCTGCTGTCAGAAGCTGGGTGGCCTAGTTCTGAGCCAATGGGAGTCGGGCTGACGACTTGGGACCAAAGGCGCCGTTTGGTGGCAGCGAGTCGGTTTAGGATGTCCTGACCAATAAGCAGTTCCTCTGTGTCTAGATCAGTGACGTGGATGGGATGCGTCGCTGACATGTCCTGGAAAGCTGTTGACCAAAACACATTGAGTGATGTGGTGCAAGTCCTGAGTGAAGCCTCGGATGTTTATGCTACACTATTCCACCTGAAGTGGCTTTCCTTAAGTGGCATGCGCAAGCATGGTTCTAGCAACCCGTGCGAAGGTGTCTGAACACATGAGGGTGATTTTTGACCCAAGCAGTGAGAGAGTGTAAACAACCCCTACCACCACTGAAGTGTATCTGTGGTTGGCATAGCCAAGATTACCCAAGAATGTCAAATGGGCCTCTTTGACCTCCTGGATCTCCTCCTCCTGCCAAAATGAACTTTGTGTGCAGAGGGGAGTGGCCAAGTCATGCGGTCAGGGGGAACCAGGTCCCTTCTTACCAGGCGGGTTCAGGTGCTGCTTCACCTCTTTGATGCAGGTTTTAATCCACTGTGGGACATCTGCATCCCAGTTGTTTTGAGTCTGACCTCAGCCTCGGTGTTTAGACTTACCTCTCCTCACCTGAGACCTCAGGACACCTGCATCACTATCATAGTTTTCACCTGAACGGTGGGGAAGCTCCCACACCATCTGCGCATGTTTGCGGAGGTTTTCATGGTGGGGTTTTTGGTCCTGCACAAAAGGGCGACATCGATCCACACACTGTTGTGGAGGTTGTTAACGAAGAGGGACTTTTAAGTCTGGTCTTTGTCCAATCCTGGTGCATTGTGGCCTTGGAAGTAGGCAGCCCTTAGGCACCTATAAATACTCTCTGGGAGTCTCCGCCCCCTTTTGAGTGATTGTAAATGCACCAAAGTTTGCAGAGGCAGGATCATTGTACAGATGATCCTGCTTCCCTAAGTGCGACGTGTGTAGTAATGGTCTCTGATGGCAGATGGGAGGGACTCTATGTAAACATGGACACTCCTGGATGTCATCTTCCAGAGAAGCGCAAGCTTCTCTCGGGACGAAGGATGAGGCAGGTTGAAGAGGCAGCGTTACACCTCCCCCAGGTAGTTCGCTATACGAATCTCCGGGTTGTTCGGTTCGAACTGCTCTATGTCCTCTGCAAAGTACTCTAACTGGCTGGTCCAAAGACCAGGTACCCTTGGGATATCGGAATGGTCAGAGTCATCTGAGCTGGAACATCCTGGTTCTCTCCGGTGGAGAGAGCTAGGGAGCTGATAGCAACTGTGAGGTGCTGGAAAATGACAATGTTCCTTCTCCTGAAAAGGAGTGAAAGAGCCGCGAGACCACGTGGTGGTGCGGCTGAGAGCACTGATGGATGTGTGTCATTTTTTCTTTCTTTCTTTTTTTTTTTTTTAAATGATGGACCATCACTATCCAGGAAGTTAAACTTTATCCATGCCAAAGCCCAAGCAGGTGAACAGTAATCGACAGAACCTGGCGTTTATGATACTGGAAAATGAATTGGATCATTCGTTTTAAGTGGTCAACAGAGTGTTTTGAGAGAAGGTGTTAGTAAGCAGCCTGCGACGAAGCAGAGGAGCACCAGGTCCTCGGACAGGATGCTGGAGAGATCAGCCCAGGTAGAGGGAGGGACGTGAGAGGCACCAGAAGGGAGGGTTTTATTAGAGGGGATGGGGGAGGGGGGATGGGGGGGCTGGTTTCGAGGCTTTGTTTTCATTTCTTCTTGGGTTTGGCCTCCAGGGGTAGAACAAAACCTGTTGAGGTTTCTTCTCTCCTGTGTAGACAGGCATAGAAGACCGGCGACAACAGTCTGCAACTGGGTCATGTGGCTCCCGAGGTATCTTTGCTCCGAGCACGCAGTGTTTCTGACGACTCATGGTAGGAGTCACGCAAAAGCTGTGTTTCGAAAAGTGCGAAAATGTTGTTAATGCACAGGTGATGGTTACACCTGTGGCTTTCACTTCTGTAGTCTATACAAATTGTAACCTCGCAACTGCAATACGGTGTTTCTAGCACCTTGAGTGAACAATAGTTGTGTTAGTGTACATTTATCTGGGTAAGATACTTGAAAAGTGAAAGTACGAGTTAATCATAATGAAATTAAAACTTTATTATAAAAACACACTCAGTATCTCCTCTGAAGCATCTTTTCGGCCACAACTGATGAAAAGACCTTAACAGTCAAATCCAGCAAAATAAAAGAGGTTGAAACTGCTTTAACCTAATAAACACTTCATGTTTAAACTTGAATTGAGAAAGTACGACTTTGTTCTAATGAAATAAAAACTTTATTCTAAAATCACTCTATATCTCGTGTGGAGCATCATTTCGTCGACTCCTGATGAAATGAAAATAGCAGTTACTCCACTCAATATAGTTGGTTGAAAGTGCTTGCAACTGCTAAGTCCATCATGTTTAAACTTTAATAGTGAAAGTACTAGTTTGTTCTAATGAAATAAAAACTTTATTCCAAAATTACTCTATATCCCGTGTGGAGCATCATTTCGGCCACTCCTGATGAATTGAAAATAGCAGAAACTCCACTTAATAAAACTGGTTGAAACTGCTTGAACCTGATAAACACATCATTTAAACTTTAATAGGGAAAGTACTAGTTTGTTCTAATGAAATAAAAACTTTATTCCAATATTACTCTATATCCCGTGTGGAGCATCATTTCGGCCACTCATGATGAAATGAAAATAGCAGTTACTCCACTCAATATAGTTGGTTGAAAGTGCTTGCAACTGCTAAGACCATCATGTTTAAACTTGAATTGAGAAAGTACTAGTTTGTTCTCATGAAACAAAAACTTTTTCCAAAATCACTCTATATCGCGTGTGGAGCATCATTTCGGCCACTCCTGATGAAATGAAAATAGCAGTTGCTCCACTCAATATAATTGTTTGAAAGTGCTTGCAATTGCTAAGTCCATCATGTATATCCCTCGTGTTGTCCTCTGGGTCAAGGTGACCCAGGGGGCGAAATGTGTGTGTGTGTGTGTGTGTGTGTGTGTGTGTGTGTGTGTGTGTGTGTGTGTGTGTGTGTGTGTGTGTGTGTGTGTGTGTGTGTGTGTGTGTGTGTGTGTGTGTGTTGTGATCTGAATTTCCGCCACCAGATGGCGGTGTTCTGAGTATGTGTGTGTGTGTTGTAATCTGAATTCCACCACCAGATGGCGGTGTTCTGAGTGTGTGTGTGTGTTGTAATCTGAATTCCACCACCAGATGGCGGTGTTCTGTGTGTGTGTGTGTGTGTGTGTGTGTGTGTGTGTGTGTGTGTGTGTGTGTGTGTGTGTGTGTGTGTGTGTGTGTGTGTGTGTGTGCGTGCGTGCTTTGGAGTGACCTACTCACTTTGGTACAAAACATGTTGCAATCTCAATTTCCGCCACCAGATGGCAGTATTCCTCTCACCCCAATGGGAACCTGCAAAATGAGTCCCACACCACCATCTGCTGGTAGAAAGTATACAAGCTGCCCCAACTGAAGTTTTTAATTTGCTTTTCAATGTCAAGGTCACGGTGTTGTTCTGCTGGCTCCACCCGGTCACGGTGTTGTTCTGCTGGCCTCCACCAGAAACCGATTTTTAAAACACCCCCCCCTCCACTCCAACTGTGTTTCTATTGCCCTCACACTCTGGGTCGAGGATTGTTTTAAAAGATTTTATTTAGGAATAGTACTGTAAAAAACACAATAAATAAATAAAGAAATAACTAAAGGAAATGACACAAAGACTTCGTATCAGAGAGTCGTTGCTTTGTTTATTCACTTTTATTAACTTTTTCTTTTCTCTCTGTGATCGTCATGGAACTAAAGGTCAGAAATATAAGCCCACGCTGCTCTCTCAGTTCTGTGGTATGTATATTTCAGCCCACTTATGGTAAGCGTCGCACGTGCCATACATGTGCGAACACATTCCCCAGCCCTGAGCACACTGATCCATGTCGTCCGGGGAGGGGAGGGGGTCCGTACAGTGAACGAGGCCCCCGGGGGGAGCGTCGAGATGCTCCGTCCGCACACAACAGCGGACTCTGCTCGAGGGGCCTTCGGGCTGTCGTTCATCTTCTTCTTTTTTTTCTTTTTCTTGTCCCGCTTCTTCTTCTTCTTCTTCTTCTTCTTCTTCTTCTTCTTCTTCTTCTTCTTTTCTGTTTTCTTCTTCTCGTCCTTCTCGACATTGTCCTTCTTTACTCCCCCCTTCTTCGTTGACGGCGACGGGGGGCTCCACGCCAGCCACCTCGTCGCAGGCAGCGTCGCTCGGCTCAAAGTCTTCGAGTGCGGCGAAGGCGCTTGTGCACAGAGCCTCTATCCTGGTGTGCAACAGTTCGTACTTGACGGCAAACTCCGACCCGTAGAATTGACTCCGAAGCGGAGACATGCGGATGAAATTGGTAAAGTTATCAAAGCTTTCAACCAAGTGACACATTCCCATGGCCGCGAGGCATTTGTAGACCAGAGGGTTCTCACTCGTCGTACGGTTCCGACGATACCCAGCAGCAGTCCTACGCGCCCCAGTGGACCGCTGCGGCCGTGGCCTCCGTAGCATCCTCCTCACCGACGGACACCTATCACACCGGAAGGGCTGCCGATCGGCGCCAGACCCAAGAAACTTTGATTTTGTTGATGGTGGCGGTTGTAATGGCCGCGGGTTCACTTCCACGTCTCCCTTTATACCACATACAAGCACTTCCCTCCTTACCGGAGTCAGATTTCTTTTACCCCGAGCAATGTCGGACAGATTTGTCATTTATTTATTTATTTTCACACGACTTATTCTCTGTAGCAGGCAGGACATTTGTTCCTGGAGAGCACAATGTTCCACTTTTTGTGTTTTTTTTTTCTTTTACCAAACAGTTTCTTGCTTAGAGTTTTTTTTTTTTGTGTTAAGTTTGCGAGGTTCATATGCTCTCACTTTTTGTTCCAGGACTCCTGGATCAGAAAGTCTTCTTTGTGAGTAGAATGTACTCGAACATCTGTCTCACACGACTGTTAGTGAGAGTTCACTAGAGCAAAGCTCATAGAGCTGCACACACACACACACACACACACACACACACACACACACACACACACACACACACACACACACACACACACACACACACACACACACACACAGAGGCACAGACAGAGGAGGAGAGTGAGTCAGAGGAAACGAGGGGGGGTGGTAGAATGTACTGGAATCGAGTGGAAATTTTCATGACTCAACCGGAGCAGGCAACCTGTGCTCGTTTGGACAACCAGGACCGGACTCGAAGCCTCTCATCGTCCTACTCTCACGTCCACCCACCAAACGCGAGTAACTTGTCTCCTCCGAATTAGCAGTTAAGAAGCGCACAGCTCGTTCCCTCGGTCTAAACAGGTCAGACAGCAGCTGGACCACGGACGCGGCACACCGGCTCACGGACCGGGATCGGGTCCCGGATCGGCTGAGCAGATAATACAGAGGTGAGACTTCCACTCCTCATTGACGAGATTGTTCTGTTAATTATCAAAAGTAAGTTGTTGTTTGCTTGTTGTTCTCGTTCCCTTTTTTGTTAGTTTTTTTTTTAAGTGTCCTTTTGTGTTTGCTTTGTTATACTTGTTGTGATTACTTTGAGTTTTGCTCTGTTGTTGTTCGGGCTGGTTTAGTCTCGTGGCAGTTGGAAAATATGTAGATCACTGTGATTACTGTATTATTGAAAAGAAGAGAAATGTATGTAGCACTAACAAGGACATGGTTTGTAGGGAGAGAAACTGCCGTTTTACAAAAAAAAAGTTTTTGTCTCGTCGCCACGGTCACATTTCTTCGTTTTTCTCAAAATATTATAGGTCAAAGTGTAGCTACAGGCCCTGTGCTTCTCACGAGGGAACACTTTTGTCTCAGAGAGACACGGTTCTCCCTCCAGGGGACTTCATTGATAGGGAGCGCAGGATTCTGTCTCATCTGCGCCAATACATTTTGACGAGTCATTTCATCCCCAAACCCCCAAAGTTCAGCCGTTTGTTTCAAGTCGTAACGGGGAGACGGAACCTCTTGAGGACACGAAAACCACACCGCACGTCCGTCAACTTCTCCCGACGCCCACGGTGAAGGAATTTTTCACCCAAGTGTCACGCTTCTCCAACTATGGGCAGTTGTTCGGGACCTGAGTTTGTGCTTCTTCCCTCACATACACTCACTTACATTGCAGTTGTTAGCATCGCATGCTAACAAGTTTGTTCAAATGACCTGAGATTTGGAGGGTGGCCTCGTGGTGGCGCCGCGATCGAGAATCACTAGCTAATGACATGGTTTCCACGCACTTAAATCGCTGTTAGCCGTTAGCATCGCACGCTAAAGTTTGTTCAAATGAGCTGAGATTTGGAGGGTGGCCTCGTGGTGGCGCCGCGATCGAGAATCACTAGCTAATGACATGGTTTCCACGCACTTAAATCGCTGTTAGCCGTTAGCATCGCACGCTAACAAGTTTGTTCAAATGAGCTGAGATTTGGAGGGTGGCCTCGTGGTGGCGCCGCGATCGAGAATCACTAGCCGACCACATGGTTTCCACGCACTTAAATCGCTGTTAGCCGTTAGCATCGCACGCTAAAATGTTTGTTCAAATGAGCTGAGATTTGGAGGGTGGCCTCGTGCTGGCGCCGCGATCGAGAATCACTAGCTAAAGACAGGTGGCAGGTACAATAACATTTCCGCGGCAATTTTCTAGTTTGCTTGTTGTTGTTTCCCTTCCTGTTTTGTTCGTTTTTGTTTGTTTGTTTGTTTGTTTTTTAAATGTCCTTTTGTGTTTGCTTTTGTTATACTTGTTTTGATTACTTTGATTTTTGCTCTGTTGTTGTTCAGGCTGGTTTAGTCACCGCGACGGAGTGCGAGCCAGACGTGCATCTGGACTGCGCGACGGAAGAGGAGGAGAAGCAGTTGATACTGAGAGCCAGCATCCCAGTCACGATCGCCCTGTTCTCAACATCGCTGACCAAAGAATTTGCTCGCCAAGCAGTGTTTTCTATTTTCTCTATAAAAGCAAATTGGAATGACTGTAATGTGTTTAAAACTGTCTTTCTTTCAATAAAGAGAAGAAAAAACAGGCGACGGTGCAAGGTCTGAAGGGGAGGGGGGAAGAGAGAGAGAGAGAGAGAGAGAGAGAGAGAGAGAGAGAGAGAGAGAGAGAGAGAGAGAGAGAGAGACGCCTTTTCTTGGTACATAACATGTTGTAATCTGTATTTCCGCCACTAGATGGTGGTGTTCTGACTGTGTGTGTGTGTGTGTGTGTGTGTGTGTGTGTGTGTGTGAGGCATCGGGGGAGAAAAATTAAACGCTGCAGAGCAAAGTTCTCAGACATTATTGCTTCAGATTTTTCTTTAACAGCTCACCGTGTGAAGAAGGAGATTAAATTAAAATGGAGCACAAAATAAAGAAATGGTAAGAAAAGAAGAATGGTAAGTATACAGGTAGGTAATTTATCAATAAAATAAGGATGAAATTTACAGGATTCACAGCCACACATTCATCGGCTCCCCATCATCGACAATCATCCTCGTAAACATCAACAACCGTCCTCCACGGAGACGGGACTCCTACGGACTGAGGAGCGGGGCTGGGAAGGACTACGGCGGCGGCGAGGAGGGCGAGGAGTGCGAGGAGGACGTCTCGGTCGCCTCCGGGCCTCGTGCCGCCTCGCCGCCTCGTGTCGCTTCGCCCCGCGAACCCCATCGGGGGCCGTCCAGCGGACACGGATACGGGACTCCTACGGACTGAGGAGCGGGTGTGCAGAGGACTACGGCGGCGGCGAGGAGGGCGAGGAGTGCGAGGAGGACGTCTCGGTCGCCTCCGGGCCTCGGGCCGCCTCGCCGCCTCGTGTCGCTTCGCCCCGCGAACCCCATCGGGGGCCGTCCAGCGGACACGGATACGGGACTCCTACGGACTGAGGAGCGGGTGTGCGGAGGACTACGGCGGCGGCGAGGAGGGCGAGGAGTGCGAGGAGGACGTCTCGGTCGCCTCCGGGCCTCGTGCCGCCTCGCTGCCTCGTGTCGCTTCGCCCCGCGAACCCCATCGGGGGCAGTCCAGCGGACACGGATACGGGACTCCTACGGACTGAGGAGCGGGTGTGCGGAGGACTACGGCGGCGGCGAGGAGTGCGAGGAGGACGTCTCGGTCGCCTCAGGGCCTCGGGCCGCCTCGCCGCCTCGTGTCGCTTCGCCCCGCGAACCCCATCGGGGGCAGTCCAGAGGACACGGATACGGGACTCCTACGGACTGAGGAGCGGGTGTGCGGAGGACTACGGCGGCGGCGAGGAGGGCGAGGAGTGCGAGGAGGACGTCTCGGTCGCCTCCGGGCCTCGGGCCACCTCGCCGCCTCGTGTCGCTTCGCCCCGCGAACCCCATCGGGGGCAGTCCAGCGGACACGGATACGGGACTCCTACGGACTGAGGAGCGGGTGTGCGGAGGACTACGGCGGCGGCGAGGAGTGCGAGGAGTGCGAGGAGGACGTCTCGGTCGCCTCCGGGCCTCGGGCCGCCTCGCCGCCTCGTGTCGCTTCGCCCCGCGTGAAGAAGAAGATTAAATTAAAATGGAGCACAAAATAAAGAAATGGTAAGAAAAGAAGAATGGTAAGTATACAGGTAGGTAATTTATCAATAAAATAGGGATGAAATTTACAGGATTAACCACAGCATTCATCGGCTCCCCATCATCGACAATCATCCTCGTAAACATCAACAACCGTCCTCCTCATCAGCCTCACCCTTACGTCGGCCAGTTTCGTCACCTTCAACAATAAAGGGATCACGACAGCGTGAGGAAAGAACGATGACACTGCCGCTACGGCGAAAGCAACGAGACGACTATGGACTGAGAAGCAGGAGTCGGACACGGCCAGGGGCCGCAAGGGATTATGAGGATGAGGAGGACGATGACGAGGATGAGGAGGACGACGAGGACTTGTCCGTCGCCTCGGGGCCTCGGGCCTCCTCGCCGCCTCGTCTCTCGTCGCCCCACGACCCCCGATCGGGGGCACCGCGGCGGGCACGGAGACGGGACTCCTACGGACTGAGGAGCGGGAGTAGGAAGGACTACGGCGGCGAGGACGAGGAGGACGAGGAGGACGACGAGGACGACGAGGACTGGGCCGCATTGCCGCCTCGGGCAGCATTGCCGCCTCGGGCCGTGTGGCCGCCTCGGGTCGCCTCGATGCCTCGGGCCGCGTCGTCCCGCGAACCCCGATCGGGGGCACTGCAGCGGGCACGGAGACAGGACTCCTACGGACTGAGGAGCGGGAGTAGGTCGCGGTCAGAAGCCGTGAAGGACTACGGCGGCGGCGAGGACGGCCGCGAGGACGGCTGCGAGGACGGCTGCAAGGACGAGGAGGACGACGGTAAGGACGACAGCGAGGACGAGGACAACTTGTCCATCGCCTCGGGGCCCGTGGCCGCCTCGTCTCGCGAACCCCACTCTCACCCCCGGGAGGACGGAGCGGTAGAAGGGGGGACGACGGGACTGTGGCGGTGCGTCGAGCGACGGGAGGACTACGAACTGAGGAGCAGCAGGAGGAGGACACCGCCAGAGGTCGCGAGCGACTACGGCGGCGACGACAAAGACGACTTCTACGGCGACCTCTCCACCGCGCCGCGTTTTGCTGACACAGAGGTCCGAGGAGAGACCCGGTCCCCCGAACCTCACTCTGACTCGTATCAGGTGGAGAACGGCGAGAAGGCCAACGGGACAAAGCAAACGCGGCGCGAAGGGCGGGAGGAGGACGAGGAACGCGAGAACATCCTCTCCGCTGCAAAACGGAGCGCTACCGAAAGGGTCAGAGGAGGGACCCGGTCCCGCGAACCTCGGCCCGACTCCCATGAGGAGGATGATGAGGATGATGATGATGATGATTATGATGAGGTGGAGGAGGAGGAGGACGAGAGAATGAAGCGAACGCGGTGGAAGGAGAGACAGGTAAGTTCCAAGCACAAAGTGGCTGCGGTGGCGGAGGATGAGGAGGAGGAGGAGGAGGAGGAGGAGCAGCAGCAGCAGCAGCAGCAGCAGCAGCAGCAGCAGCAGCAGCAGCAGCAGCAGCAGGAGGAGAGCACCCGGAATTTTGCTGCGAAAAAGCTCCTACAAGAGATCTGGTTAGATGGGCCTGGCTCTGACTCAGACGAGGATGAGGATGAGTCGGAAGAAGGGGAAGAGTACATGCCACCAACCCAGGAAATTTTAACATCATCTTCAGAGGAAGAAGATGATGATGGTGATGGTGGTGATGATGATGATGCTGATGATGATGATGATCATGATGATGATCACGACGAAGCCGTACAGGTAGGAGGAGGCGGAGGAGGAGGAGGAGGTGGAGGAGGAGGAGTAGGAGGAGGTGGAGGAGGAGAAGGAGGAGGAGGAGGAGGAATCCCTCTTGTCGCACGAGAGACGTTCCCGTCAAAGAATGGGAAAATAACCTGGTCCTCTGCGCCGTACAAAACGACACCATCGTCGCAACAGCAACGGCGGCGACCCTGGCCTCCGGGACCCACGGCCCACGCCGTTTCTAACGCCCGAGACATCCTCTCGGCGTTCTACCTCTTTCTCACACCGGAAATGGATAGAATCATCCTCGACGAGACGAATCGAGAGGGCGTCAGGAAATACGGAAGAGAGGGCTGGAGGCGGATGGACGAGATCGACCTGCACGCCTACGTGGGGCTGCTCATCCTCGCCGGCGTGTACAGGTCACGTGGCGAGGCCGCCGCCAGCCTGTGGGACGCGGAGAGCGGACGGGCCATTTTCCGAGCCACAATGTCTCTCAAATCGTTTCACGTCTACTCGAAGCTGGTGCGGTTCGACGACCGAGAGACGAGAGCCGAGAGACGTGCCTCGGACAAACTGGCTGCCGTGAGAAAGGTGTGGGACGCCTGGGTCCGGCGGCTGCCGGCGCTCTACAACCCCGGGCCTCACGTCACGGTGGACGAGCAACTGGTACCGTTCAGAGGTGAGTGAACAAACAAAAAACACAAAAATAGAATAAAACAATACACCAACAGCTTTGTATTTTGCATATAAGTTTAATTTTACATAAAAAAAACATTTTTTTTTTTCTGGAGAACCCAGTTCGTTGGTTTGTTTCGTTTGTGAGATTCATCCACTTCCCTCATTGATCCGACACCCACCGCTCCTCGGGTCTATCTGACCCGGCCGCTGCTCGGGTCTATCTGACCCGGCCGCTCCTCGGGTCTCTATGACCCCATTGCTCCTCGGGTCTCTCTGACCCAGGCTACACCTAGATCCTCTCCTTCCACATTCCTCCCCGGATCGATCTGACACCCACAGCTCCTCGGGTCTCTATGACCCCATTGCTCCTCGGGTCTCTCTGACCCAGGCTACACCTAGATCCTCTCCTTCCACATTCCTCCCCTGATCGATATGACACCCACAGCTCCTCGGGTCTATCTGACCCCGCTGCTCCTCGGGTCTCTCTGACCCGGGTCCTACGTGCTCCTTTCCTTCCTCTCGTTTCTCCTTTTTTTCCCCTCCAAATCTGTTCTTACCACACACACACACACACACACACACACACACACACACACACACACACACACACACACACACACACACACACACACACACACACACACACACACACACACACGCACACACACACACACACACGCACACACACACACGCGCGCACGCACACGCACGCACAGAGATCTCAGAGAGGGGCCCGGAGTTCTCTGACCTGTCAGCAGGTACCAGTAAGCACACCACGCGAGGTTTGTATTCTTTCGGGCCGGGTGGAAGATCCACCGGTGGTGTTGGTGGCAGGTTGTGTTTTCACGATCAGACAGAGCGTGAGGTGGTCTGTAGCTAATGAGAGGCGGAGAAGACGATGTAACGTAGAAAGTTGAAATGGGACAAGAAGAAGGGAGTAGCGAGAGACGACTATGTTCGATCGAGGCGGTGGAGCGAGAAAAAAATAATACACACGTACAACAAGCTCATAGTCACATTACACGGGTTGGAATGTTTTTTTTTTCCTTCTGTTGAGACTGAGGAAGAAAAAAAAGATACCTCGGGTGGCGTTGGTTGTGATGCTGGAATGATAAAATAGACACAGATTCTAAAATGTTCCTCTCCCTGTATTTATCACCCCCACCCCCCACCCAGGCCGTTGTTCCTTTAGACAGTATATGCCGAGCAAGCCCGCCAAGTACGGGATCAAGTTTTGGGTGGCGTGCGACGCCAGATCCAGCTACGCTTGGAAAATGCGGGTTTACACGGGGAAGGTGGCTGCGGCCGCAGCCGCCGACGCGGACGACGCGACCTCCTCGGCTGTGCAGAGAGGAAAGAGCGGAAGGGGAAAGGGAAGCGTGTCCGGCTCCGAGAAGAATCAGGCGATGCGCGTGGTGCTCGACGTGACGGAGGGCCTCGCCGGTCGCAACGTCACCTGCGACAATTTCTTCACCTCTTACGAACTCGCGCAGCGGCTCCTCCGCGAGAGGAACGTCACTCTCCTGGGCACGATCAGAAAGAACAAACCCGAGCTCCCAGCGGACCTGCTCGCTCTCCCGGGGAGACGGGTCCTCTCCTCCCGGTTCGCCTACACCCGGGACACGGCACTGGTGTCCTACCTGGCCAAGAAAAACAAAAACGTGCTGCTGCTCAGCACGTACCACGGGTCGCGGGGGACGGGGGACCCGGCCTGTGTCGGTGCCGGCGCGGTCGCAGTCCGACGTCCCGACGAGAAGCCCTCGGTCATCCTGGACTACAACGCCAACAAAGGCGGCGTGGACAACCTGGACAAAGTGGTCGGCACCTACAGCTGCAGGAGGATGACCGCGCGCTGGCCACTCGTGGTGTTCCACAACATTCTCGACGTGTCCTCCTACAACGCCTTCGTGATATGGAGGGAGCTCAACCCGGACTGGATGCCCCAGCAGCTGGGCAAGGCGCTCGTCGCGCCTCTCATAGAACGGAGAGCTCGCATGCCGAGATCCGAAGTGGCCGCGGCGGTCGTGAAAAACGTTCAGCTGGCGAACTCCGCGGCAGGAGGGGGAGGGGGAGGAGGAGGAGGGGGAGGAGGGGGAGGAGGAGGGGGAGGAGGGGGAGGGAGACAGGTGGTTGCAGCTTCTTCTCCTCCTTCTGCTTCTTCTTCTTCTTCTTCTTCTTCTTCTTCTCGCGCGGCCCCTGCCAAACAACCCATCACCATCCCCGCCAGTAAGAGGAAGAGGTGTCAGGTCTGCCCCTCCAAGAAAGACTGTAAAACGTACAGCGTCTGCAGCCGATGCGAGAAATACATATGCAGAGGCTGCGCTCTCCTGTACTGCTCAGCATGTGCTGATCTCTTCCCCGCCAACACCGTCCCGGCCACCTCTTGCTCCTCCACATACATGTAGTGCGGGGTGGGTCAATGTGACCCGGCTAGGGACAATGTGACCCGGCTAGGACACTGGGTGTGTGGGGAATGTGGAGGGTTGCACGAGGGTTAAACTTGAATTGAGAAAGTACTAGTTTGTTCTCATGAAATAAAAACTTTTTCCTAAATCACTCTATATCTCCTGTGGAGCATCATTTCGGCCACTCCTGATGAAATGAAAATAGCAGTAACTCCACTTAATGAAACTGGTTGAAACTGCTTGAACCTGATAAACACATCATTTAAACTTGAATTGAGAAAGTACTAGATTGTTCTCATGAAATAAAAACTTTATTCCAAAATCACTCTATATAGCGTGTGGAGCATCATTTCGGCCACTCCTGATGAATTGAAAATAGCAGAAACTCCACTTAATAAAACTGGTTGAAACTGCTGGAACCTGATAAACACATCATTTAAACTTTAATAGTGAAAGTACTAGTTTGTTCTAATGAAATAAAAACTTTATTCCAAAATTACTCTATATCCCGTGTGGAGCATCATTTCGGCCACTCCTGACGAAATGAAAATAGCAGTTACTCCACTCAATATAGTTGGTTGAAAGTGGTTGCAACTGCTGAGTCCATCATGTTTAAACTTGAATTGAGAAAGTACTAGTTTGTTCTCATGAAATAAAAACTTTATTCTAAAATCACTCTATATCTCGTGTGGAGCATCATTTCGGCCACCCCTGATGAAATGAAAATAGCAGTTGCTCCACTCAATATAGTTGGTTGAAAGTACTTGCAACTGCTAAGTCCATCATGTTTAAACTTGAATTGAGAAAGTACTAGTTTGTTCTCATGAAACAAAAACTTTTTCCAAAATCACTCTATATCGCCTGTGGAGCATCATTTCGGCCACTCATGATGAAATGAAAATAGCAGTTGCTCCACTAAATATAATTGTTTGAAAGTGCTTGCAATTGCTAAGTCCATCATGTTTAAACTTGAATTGAGAAAGTACTAGTTTGTTCTCATGAAATAAAAACTTTTTCCAAAATCACTCTATATCTCCTGTGGAGCATCATTTCGGCCACTCCTGATTAAATGAAAATAGCAGTAACTCCACTTAATAAAACTGGTTGAAAATGCTTGAGCCTGATAAAGACATAATTTAAAACTTGAATAGTGAGAGTACGAGTCTGTTCTCGTGAAATACAAACTTTGTTCTAAAAACACACTCAGTATCTCGTCTGAAGCATTTTTTCGGCCACAACTGATGAGAAGACCATAGCAGTCAACTCCAGCATAATAAAACAGGATGAAACTGCTTAAACCTGATAAACACTTCATGTTTAAACTTGAAGAGTGAAAGTACGACTATGAAAATACAAACTTTATTCATAAAACCAACTCTCAAGCTCCTCATCCTATCTCTAAGGGTGCGCTCAGCCACCCTACGCAGGAAGCTCATTTCAACCGCTTTTATCTGGGATCTCGTTCTTTCGGTCATGACCCATAGTTCATGGCTGTGGTGGAGGCAATAACTCGGGTCTGGGAGGAGTTGGAAGAGGACTTTCGGTCGGCCCCGAGGAAATTCTGGCAAACCGACTCCATGCTCCAGGAGCATGGAGTCCGGGGCCCTTCATGGTTCAAGGTTCAAGGTGTTTTATTCGTCGTATCGCCAGTAAAAGCCAGGTTTCACGGAGAATGAAATTCTTATTTTGCTGTTCACTCTGAAGCCGACCTATATAAATAAGTATATGCACAAGAGAATAAAATATAGAAAATAAAAATAAAAATTAAATAAAATAAAGTAACAGAGTAGTGCAAAAAAATATTAGTGTGAAGTGAGATGTGTAAAGTAAACATGTCAGCATCTGTTCAAAATTCTGATGGCAACTTCATCCCTGCAACATCGCGTGACGCGGGGACGGTACCTCTGGACAGGCAGACTGGGGTGGTGGTCCCTCTCTTCAAGGAGGGGGATCGGAGTGTGTTCCAACTACAGAGGGATCACACTCCTCAGCCTCCTCAGGAAAGTCTATTCCAGTGTACTGGAGTGGAGGGTCCGGCCGTTAGTCAAACCTTGGATCCAAGAGGAATAATGCGGTTTTCGTCCTGGTCGTGGAACACTGGAACAGCTCTATACCCTCCACCAGCTGCTCGAGGGTTCATGGGAGTTTGCCCAACCAGTCCACATGTGTTTTGTGGATCTGTAGAAGGCGTTCGACCGTGTCCCCCGAGACGTCCTGTGGGGGGTGCTCCGGGAGCTTGGAGTCCGGGGCCCTTTGTTAAGGGCTGTTCGGTCTTTGTATTCCCGGAACAGGAGTTTGGTTTGCATTGCCGGCAATAAGTCGGACCTCTTCACAGTGGTTTCACCTGATCCGCCAGTGGCAGACAGAAAAAAGCATTAGCCAAATCTATACAAGACAAAAATCTATGTTCAGGTGAGAGATGTGACAACGCAGTTTTGAGATGTCTGGAATCTCGTTTCTCTGCACAGGTTGCCGGGACCGGCAGACAGGTTGAGATCCTCAACACCAGCCCCTGGGTACTTCTCAGGGTGATAAAGAGGAAGTGGTCCGAGCCCAGGTGGACGGGTCAATACAAGGTCGTCGAGAGGACGTCTCACGCTGTTCGGCTGAGTGGCAAAGGCTCCTCAGGAAAGTCTATTCCAGGGTACTGGAGAGGAGGGTCCGGCCGTTAGTCGAACCCTTGATACAAGAGGAACAATGCGGTGCCATCTGTCGCAGTGTACACTGGCGGGAGAACCACATCGCACTCTTCAGGAGACCTCCATCCATCTGAAGCAAGTTGCCCCTGGATCGGCTTATCCAGGAGACAGCTCCACACGTCAAAGGGCAGAATAATCTCTGTCACTTTGTCCCACAGAACGTCAAGCTCTGAGAAGAACCAGTTTGAAGCAGGTTTGGGAACAAAAGAATAGCAACTTCACCATAGCAACGCATACATCACGAGAAACTGACCAATGTGAGGTTGAGGTGGTGTATGCAAATGTATAAATATGAACCACGTGTTGCAGTTGTGCCCTTCTTCATTGTAAACCTGGCCTGCACACTTGGGTCTGCAAGGAAGAACGATCTGAGCTCGTATTATGTAATCTGATATATGCATTTTTGTAATCTCTTGTTTGTGTGATTATTAAATTCGCTATTGAAGAAATTAACTCTGTTTCTGCCTCTCCCGGATCAAACGAACAAGCAGGAATTCAGGTGAACACATGAACGAATTCCAACACTAAGCATCTCTACCTAAAGTCAGTAACACGATTTCTCTAGATTAAACCAGTCTGAGATGCTATAACTAAAGACAGTAATGGGATTTTTCTTGATTAAAACAGCCTGAACAGCTCTACATACAGGCAGGTGACATGATTTTTCTAGTTTAAACCAGCTAAGCATCTCTATCTAATGGCAGTAACACGATTTTTCGACATTAAACCAGCCTGAGATGCTATATCTAAAGACAGTAACGGGATTGATTTTTTTTATTTTATTTTTTTATTAAACCAGCCTGAGCAGCTCCATCTAGAGACAGTAACGTGATTTTCTAAATCACACCAGCCTGAGCAGCACCATCTAGAGACAGTAACATGATTTTCTAAATCAAACCAGCCTGAGCAGCACCATCTAGAGACAGTAACGTGATTTTCTAAATCAAACCAGCCTGATCAGCTCTATCTAAAGACAGTAATGTGATTTTCTAGGTCAAACCAGCCTGATCAGCTCTATCAAAAGGCAGTAACACGATTTGTCTAGATTAAATCAGCCTGAGCAGCTCTATCTAAAAACAGTAAGATGATTTCTCTAGATTAAACCAGCCTGAGCAGCTCTATCTTAAGACAATAACGTGATTTTTTTTTCAATTAAACTAGCCTGAGCAGCTCTATCTTAAAGGTGTACAGGAGGATTTTCCCGAATTTTAGGAAAGAACCGCCTTCTCCACCTTTTGAAAAAATGCACATGCGCAAAGCTCTACCTGCTCCCGAGACGGAACGCCTACTAAAACGTGTGCGAGAGGCATGCACGAGCCCAGTTCTCCTCGTGCACGCTCTGTTTACAAGTCACAAGTCGGCATCGCTTACACGAGCTCACTTTACAAGAAGATTTTCACTTTTTCCACTAATCAACCCTGGAAAGTTACAATATAGACGTAGATACCTTTTACTGGAAGTGATTTGAAATGGATTTCTCCAAATAGAATGCCAAACTTTACCTGTCGAGTCGAAACTTCGTGACTGAAGCATCAGTGGGAAGCCCAACCTGGGCTTTCAGCGCACGCCATCGTGTGAAAGAATCTCCCAAAAACACTCTGGTCTTGTTTCTCTCTTCCGAAACCTTTCTCTTCTTCTCATACACTTCGAAGACACTTTTTCTCTTGCGACCCTCTGCCAAGTACCCGGTGAGAACTGCAAGCTCGCTGAAGGCGTAGCTCACCATATACACGTGCATGCGCAGAAAGTGAAAACTAATAGATCCATGCTACCTGGGGACGCGCACGTACGACCACGTATCTCTTCCGCGTCAGCTGGTTTAGGTTCTGTGAAAGTGGTCCTGCTGATGTTGAGCAGAACCTCACGGGAGTAGGTGTGTCTCAGGTGTCTCAGGTGTAGCGAGGACAACAGGGACGGGCATATGCACGTGTGTGCATAACACAAAAAACACAAAAATGCCGATTCGACGGGAGAGAGAGGAGCCGCTGCGTGTTCATGCGCCGCCATCTTAACAATTTAAGATGATACACACTCAGTAAGGTCTGAGTGTGTATCACATGTTTAGGTGTAACCAGGGTTGGGTAGTAATGGATTACATGTAATGTAATCCATTACTACCACATGTAATAATTAGGATACAAAAAACATAGAACTGTAATCCTTTACAGTACATAAAAAAATTTGTAATCTCGTTACAGTTAAGTGTTTAAAACAGCAGGGTTAATGATGGAGATAAAAGCATTTGAGGCGATCTCACCATGTAAAATCCTCCACTGAAGGTCTCCAGTCCGTTTCCTTAAGGGAGGTTTGTAGAAGATCCTCCACTGTGGACCAGGTCCACCCTGACCCAGTCTTTGTGACCACACAGTTGAGCGTCTGTTGCTCAGTCCACCCTTGTGGATGCTCTTCACACAGTTCTGATAAAATGTTCATTTGTCTGCCTTGTGTAGTGACAGTCTCTCAGGCTGTGTGGTTTCTAGGAGGGGGCCGGACAATCCCCCCAGCTCCGGGTTCAACAGGACCTCGGGGAAGGGGTCTGCAGCGTCCAGGGAGAGGTCTCCTTGGTTGTACTTCCTCAGGAGGCTCCTGTCTCTGGCTGTGAGGACTTCCTTCCAGGTCTCCAGGAGCCTCTGGGACACCCGGACAGACTGCAACTTCAGGAGAGAGCCCAGGGCCTTGATGTTGCTCAGGTCCGGCCCCACAGCATCCACAAGCTGACCCACGGTGAGGGTCCCAGACTGGATCAGGCTTCCCGTCAGCCCAGGAGTTGTTGCTCCGCTGATGTCCAGTCTGGCTCCGTGGATCAGGGGTTCTTTCAACAGCCAGTGCAGAGAGTCGGCTTTCAGGCACCTTCTATGGGTAAATAGAGCCCAGCATTTAAAAACACTTTGATAAAATGGAGGAAGCCCCTTGAGATTTAGTAATTTGGGATCAGTTAGGAACAGAACATTATCCAACCCCAACTTACTGGCACGCCTCAGGATGCAGCTGGCCATGCCTCTCCACACCAGATCTGCCGGGCCTGTGAGGAACCTCTGCAAGAACTAGAGTCTAAAAGTGGCAGTCCGGCTGGCCAAGTGGACAAGGCCCTGACCCCCCTCCTCTCTGTCTAAAAAGAGCACCTCCTGTGGCACCCAGTGCAGACCATCCTAGAAGAAATCTACTATTTTCTTTTGGATTTGAGCCAGGAGACCTGGAGGAGGGTCTACACAGGTGAGCCGATGCCACAGCTGGGATGCTGCAAGATTATTTAAAACAAGAACCCTGCCTCCGAGTGACATCTTCGGGAGGAGCCACCTCCACTTGGAGAGCTTACCCTCAATCTTTTCCGTGACGTTCTCCCAGTTCTTCTGAACAAAATGTTCTTCACCCACATGTATCCCTAAGTACTTTAAACCATTTCTTTTCCAGGTTAAATTCTGGGGAAGAACTGGGAGACCGCCATGCCACCTGCCGACAGCGAGGGCTTCACTTTTTTCCCAGTTGACCCTCGCTGCTGATGTCACATTAAAATCTCTGATTATTTTACTTAAAAGGTCTATTTCTTTCCGGTTCTTGAGAAAAGCAATGAGGTCATCCGCATAGGCAGATAAAATCATGCCTTCACTAAAACCCGGTAAACCCCCCCCCCCCCCCCCCCCCCCCCCAACACTAGAACGTATCTTATTGAGGAGGGGTTCCAGAGAGAGTGCATAGAGCATCCCAGACAGAGCACAGCCCTGCCTGACACCTCTACACACTCTAAAAGGAGCACACAGACTGCCGTTGAACTTCAGCACACTCTCAATGTCTATGTACAGCACCTTGATTTTGGCTATAAAACCAGCGCTGAAACTGAAGCTTTCCATGACCCTCCAAAGCAAGACGTGTTCAACACGGTCAAAAGCCTTTTCCTGGTCTACTGAAATCAGACCAGCATCTATATCCAAACAACTAGAGACTTCCAAAATACCCCGAATCAGGTGGATATTATCCACCATGGACCTGCCGGGGACACAGTAGGTCTGATCCCGGTGGATGACCTGCTCCATAGCTCTCCCCAGCCTGGCGGCCAGAACCTTGGAAAGGAGTTTGTAGTCCACACAGAGCAATGACACGGGGCGCCAGTTTTTTATGTCCTGCAGGTTCCCTTTCGTAGGGAACAGAGTAAGGACTGCCCTCCTGCAGGACACTGGCATGGAACCAGAGGCCAGACATTCGTTGAACACATCCAGGACATCCTTGCCCAGGATGTCCCAGAACGTTTTGTAAGATTCAGCGGTGAGCCCGTCAATCCCGGGAGACCTGCCCATTGGCATTGCCTGCAGTGTAGTGATGATCAAATTTGAACGAATCGTTCAAAACCCGCGAGTCACTTTACTGAACGGTGACTCACGAGTTTTCACGTTCATTAACTCGTTCACTGAGTCATTTTTGCTACAGCCTCCTTGTAGCTGGGCCGCTAAACACAGCAGCTTCCGGCTCCTGACATTCACATGAGGCTTTCAGCACACTCGAGTCAGCTTGTCGGTGTAGTTCAGCACGAATGACCGACTCACCTCCCCTCAATCGTTCAGCTCACATGCCCGAGTCAGCTCGCTCCAATCGTTCAGCTCACATGACCGACTCCCCTCGAAACTCGAAAGAGTCGTTCACTGAATCGGTCAGTAGCACTTCCACTGTATCGTTCACCTCATGAGCGGTGAGCCCTCCCCCCTCCCTCACCTGAAAATCTGCAGCGGCGCTCCGCTCAGAAAGTTTCTGAGTGACAGCGGAGAAGAAAAAAAAAATACATTGTTTGTTTCACAAAGCTTGAAGAAATAAATACACAATAAATTATGTTAAAAATACGACTTTGTTGCCTTCAATGCTGTCCCCTATAATTAGTTTCACCCTTTGAAAATCACGTTATTTATTAATAGAAGTAAAACTATTTTTGAGAGTTGTGAGAAGAAAATCAAAATGCTGGAAGTGAAAGGTTTCCTATCTGAGCAACTCCTTCCCCGAACGGCCGACCTTCTTGTGTGGTGGAGATCTCGTGCCCCAGTGTTCAAAAACACAGTGGAGGTTATGAAAACCAAACTGTGCATCGTGGCAACATCAGTGCCTTCAGAACGGATCTTTTCCATTTACTTTGGAAGATTGTTGACGAGATTTGCACTAATTCATAATTTGTGAAACGCCTTCATTTACATTTTGCACATAGTTATTTTATTCGTATTTATTCATTTAAGTGTAAGTTCCAGTTTCTGTTTACTTTCTATTACAAATTTTCGTTTTTGACGTTTCAATTGTGATGTTTCACATTTACCTTTGAGGTTGTGACAGAAAAAAAAATAAACATTTGCATTTTAAGAATTTTTTATCTTTCTGTCTTTTTTCTGCTAAAAGCAGCTTGTAGCTGTAACGCCAGCTGCTAAGCACAGCAGCTTCCGGCTCCTGACATTCACATGAGGCTTTCAGCACACTCGAGTCAGCTTGGAGGTGTAGTTCAGCACGAATGACCGACTCACATCCCTTCAATCGTTCAGCTCACATGACCGACTCCCCTTGAAACTCGAAAGAGTCGTTCACTGAATCGGTCAGTAGCACTTCCGCTGTGTCGTTCACCTCATGAGCGGTGAGCGGTGAGCCCTCCCCCCCTCCCTCACCTGAAAATCTCCAAGTGACGGCGGAGAAAAAAATAATACATTGTTTGTTTCACAAAGCTTGTAGCGATAAATGCATGAATAATACATGGCTAAATACACAATAAACAATGTTAAAATACCAACCAAAAGAATTCAGGTTATTGCTTTGTTTAAAAAAACGGTATTCAAGCCAGAGTCTGGATTTGACATTGACTTGCCACACTTCCATGACATCCTGCCCTTCTTTGTTCTCCACCATGTTCCTCCTGCTGACGTAGATCGCCATCTTGGCCTCACCTGGGAGGAAGTTCAGGAGCTGCCATTTTTCTTTTGCACTTTTTTTTATAGCCAGCTCCCATAATCAAATTCCTCTCAGTAAAAACAACACTAAAAAGACTAAAAACCATTGTTAAAAGAGTGAAGAAACCTATGAGTCTCTTGCACCCGCTAAAAACATGGAAAACAGTCTCTCTCTGTGCACAAAATGGACAAGTGTTTAAAACAGCAGGGTTAATGATGGAGATAAAAGCATTTGAGGCGATCTCACCATGTAAAATCCTCCACTGAAGGTCTCCAGTCCGTTTCCTTAAGGGAGGTTTGTAGAAGATCCTCCACTGTGGACCAGGTCCACCCTGACCCAGTCTTTGTGACCACACAGTTGAGCGTCTGTTGCTCAGTCCACCCTTGTGGATGCTCTTCACACAGTTCTGATAAAATGTTCATTTGTCTGCCTTGTGTAGTGACAGTCTCTCAGGCTGTGTGGTTTCTAGGAGGGGGCCGGACAATCCCCCCAGCTCCGGGTTCAACAGGACCTCGGGGAAGGGGTCTGCAGCGTCCAGGGAGAGGTCTCCTTGGTTGTACTTCCTCAGGAGGCTCCTGTCTCTGGCTGTGAGGACTTCCTTCCAGGTCTCCAGGAGCCTCTGGGACACCCGGACAGACTGCAACTTCAGGAGAGAGCCCAGGGCCTTGATGTTGCTCAGGTCCGGCCCCACAGCATCCACAAGCTGACCCACGGTGAGGGTCCCAGACTGGATCAGGCTTCCCGTCAGCCCAGGAGTTGTTGCTCCGCTGATGTCCAGTCTGGCTCCGTGGATCAGGGGTTCTTTCAACAGCCAGTGCAGAGAGTCGGCTTTCAGGCACCTTCTATGGGTAAATAGAGCCCAGCATTTAAAAACACTTTGATAAAATGGAGGAAGCCCCTTGAGATTTAGTAATTTGGGATCAGTTAGGAACAGAACATTATCCAACCCCAACTTACTGGCACGCCTCAGGATGCAGCTGGCCATGCCTCTCCACACCAGATCTGCCGGGCCTGTGAGGAACCTCTGCAAGAACTAGAGTCTAAAAGTGGCAGTCCGGCTGGCCAAGTGGACAAGGCCCTGACCCCCCTCCTCTCTGTCTAAAAAGAGCACCTCCTGTGGCACCCAGTGCAGACCATCCCAGAAGAAATCTACTATTTTCTTTTGGATTTGAGCCAGGAGACCTGGAGGAGGGTCTACACAGGTGAGCCGATGCCACAGCTGGGATGCTGCAAGATTATTTAAAACAAGAACCCTGCCTCCGAGTGACATCTTCGGGAGGAGCCACCTCCACTTGGAGAGCTTACCCTCAATCTTTTCCGTGACGTTCTCCCAGTTCTTCTGAACAAAATGTTCTTCACCCACATGTATCCCTAAGTACTTTAAACCATTTCTTTTCCAGGTTAAATTCTGGGGAAGAACTGGGAGACCGCCATGCCACCTGCCGACAGCGAGGGCTTCACTTTTTTCCCAGTTGACCCTCGCTGCTGATGTCACATTAAAATCTCTGATTATTTTACTTAAAAGGTCTATTTCTTTCCGGTTCTTGAGAAAAGCAATGAGGTCATCCGCATAGGCAGATAAAATCATGCCTTCACTAAAACCCGGTAAACCCCCCCCCCCCCCCCCCCAACACTAGAACGTATCTTATTGAGGAGGGGTTCCAGAGAGAGTGCATAGAGCATCCCAGACAGAGCACAGCCCTGCCTGACACCTCTACACACTCTAAAAGGAGCACACAGACTGCCGTTGAACTTCAGCACACTCTCAATGTCTATGTACAGCACCTTGATTTTGGCTATAAAACCAGCGCTGAAACTGAAGCTTTCCATGACCCTCCAAAGCAAGACGTGTTCAACACGGTCAAAAGCCTTTTCCTGGTCTACTGAAATCAGACCAGCATCTATATCCAAACAACTAGAGACTTCCAAAATACCCCGAATCAGGTGGATATTATCCACCATGGACCTGCCGGGGACACAGTAGGTCTGATCCCGGTGGATGACCTGCTCCATAGCTCTCCCCAGCCTGGCGGCCAGAACCTTGGAAAGGAGTTTGTAGTCCACACAGAGCAATGACACGGGGCGCCAGTTTTTTATGTCCTGCAGGTTCCCTTTCGTAGGGAACAGAGTAAGGACTGCCCTCCTGCAGGACACTGGCATGGAACCAGAGGCCAGACATTCGTTGAACACATCCAGGACATCCTTGCCCAGGATGTCCCAGAACGTTTTGTAAAATTCAGCGGTGAGCCCGTCAATCCCGGGAGACCTGCCCATTGGCATTGCCTGCAGTGTAGTGATGATCAAATTTGAACGAATCGTTCAAAACCCGCGAGTCACTTTACTGAACGGTGACTCACGAGTTTTCACGTTCATTAACTCGTTCACTGAGTCATTTTTGCTACAGCCTCCTTGTAGCTGGGCCGCTAAACACAGCAGCTTCCGGCTCCTGACATTCACATGAGACTTTCAGCACACTCGAGTCAGCTTGTCGGTGTAGTTCAGCACGAATGACCGACTCACCTCCCCTCAATCGTTCAGCTCACATGCCCGAGTCAGCTCGCTCCAATCGTTCAGCTCACATGACCGACTCCCCTCGAAACTCGAAAGAGTCGTTCACTGAATCGGTCAGTAGCACTTCCGCTGTATCGTTCACCTCATGAGCGGTGAGCCCTCCCCCCTCCCTCACCTGAAAATCTGCAGCGGCGCTCCGCTCAGAAAGTTTCTGAGTGACAGCGGAGAAGAAAAAAAAAATACATTGTTTGTTTCACAAAGCTTGAAGAAATAAATACACAATAAATTATGTTAAAAATACGACTTTGTTGCCTTCAATGCTGTCCCCTATAATTAGTTTCACCCTTTGAAAATCACGTTATTTATTAATAGAAGTAAAACTATTTTTGAGAGTTGTGAGAAGAAAATCAAAATGCTGGAAGTGAAAGGTTTCCTATCTGAGCAACTCCTTCCCCGAACGGCCGACCTTCTTGTGTGGTGGAGATCTCGTGCCCCAGTGTTCAAAAACACAGTGGAGGTTATGAAAACCAAACTGTGCATCGTGGCAACATCAGTGCCTTCAGAACGGATCTTTTCCATTTACTTTGGAAGATTGTTTACGAGATTTGCACCAATTCATAATTTGTGAAACGCCTTCATTTACATTTTGCACATAGTTATTTTATTCGTATTTATTCATTTAAGTGTAAGTTCCAGTTTCTGTTTACTTTCTATTACAAATTTTCGTTTTTGACGTTTCAATTGTGATGTTTCACATTTACCTTTGAGGTTGTGACAGAAAAAAAAATAAACATTTGCATTTTAAGAATTTTTTATCTTTCTGTCTTTTTTCTGCTAAAAGCAGCTTGTAGCTGTAACGCCAGCTGCTAAGCACAGCAGCTTCCGGCTCCTGACATTCACATGAGGCTTTCAGCACACTCGAGTCAGCTTGGAGGTGTAGTTCAGCACGAATGACCGACTCACATCCCTTCAATCGTTCAGCTCACATGACCGACTCCCCTCGAAACTCGAAAGAGTCGTTCACTGAATCGGTCAGTAGCACTTCCGCTGTGTCGTTCACCTCATGAGCGGTGAGCGGTGAGCTCTCCCCCCCTCCCTCACCTGAAAATCTCCAAGTGACGGCGGAGAAAAAAATAATACATTGTTTGTTTCACAAAGCTTGTAGCGATAAATGCATGAATAATACATGGCTAAATACACAATAAACAATGTTAAAATACCACTGTAGCGTGTATTGTGTTACATTTAATATTGTCCCCTATAATTAGTTCTGCCCTATGAACATAACATTATTTATTATTAGATTATTTATTAGATACTAGTAAAAAAAGAAAATCAGAATGTTGGAGGAAAAAAACTATAA
Organism: Blennius ocellaris; assembly: GCF_963422515.1. Classification (NCBI taxonomy): domain Eukaryota; kingdom Metazoa; phylum Chordata; class Actinopteri; order Blenniiformes; family Blenniidae; genus Blennius; species Blennius ocellaris. Next base: position 467,590 of record NC_137663.1, on the reverse strand, counting down.
AAACATATGTATACATTAATATATACTGTATATCTGCCATTCTGGATGCCAGGTATTTATTCAGTTTAATCATTTATTTAATTTATTTTCTGATTCAAATAAACCTCAAAAACAACACACATAATCTAGAATAAGGAGACCAGGATCACTAAAAACTAATGTGTACTTATTGTTTATTTTCCTCAGAAGTGTTTCATCATTTTACTATGAATACATGATTCTCCCCCTGGTTCATGTCGCAGTTCAGCTGAGCCTCCAGGTCCTGGAGCGGGTGGAAATAGTGCGCATGCGCAACTGAATCAAATGACTCAAATGACTCAAATGACTCAAATGACCGATTCACTTGGATGAACGACTCAAAAACCTGTGAGTCCGTTCGAGGAGTCGGGTTTCTGATCACTACTTCAGTGCTGCCCGCAGCTCCTGCATTTCTAGGCAGGCCTCCAGATGTTCGTTGGTCTCCTCGGAGACTTGAGGCAGTTCCCTCAGGAACCCCTCGAGGAGACCTTGCTCCTCCTTGTACTCGCTGTTGTACAGGGACGCGTAAAAGCTCACCGCTCTCTTCCTCATCTGGCTTGGTTCTGAGATCTCCTGCCCCGTGTCTGAGAGCAGTGCGTGGACCACTTTCCCCTGGCCATTCTTTTTTTCCAGGCTGAAGAAGAAGCTAGAGGGAGCATCCATCTCATTTATATTTTGGTACCGGGACCGGACCAGTGCGCCCTGCACTTTAACGTTCAGCAGGTCGGCTAAAGCCATTTTTTTTACTTTTGAGACTTTCAAAATAGCCTCGATCTCCTGTGGACTCTCTTAAATGTTCCAGTTCCATTATCTCGGTCTCTAGTTTCTTCAAAGATCTGGTGATGTCACTTGTGACATTTAGGGTGTGCTGCTGACACAGGAGTTTGATTTGGGTCTTACCGTGGTCCCACCACTGCCTAAGACTGCTAAAATCACCTTTCCTCTGTCTAAAAACCTCCCCAAAAAATGCTAAAGCCTCTCTAAAACTTCTGTCCAAGGTCAAAACTGAGTTAAAATGCCACTAGGCGCTTTTTGGTACAACATTCCGGATAAAGACACTATTTAAAAGTAAACAATGATCAGTAAAACCAATAGGTAAAATGTTATATTTCTCAAAAACATTAAAGTGATGTTTAAAACAATAAATACGATATAACCTGGCTGAGGAGATCCTGCTCTCTCTAAAGTGGGACCAGGTGTACTGACGGCAGTCTGGATGCATCCTTCTCCAAACGTCCACTATACCCTGAGAGTGGACCAGCTGCTTCAAGGCGTGCTGAGAGGCTGGATGAGGCTCTGCATGGTTGCGGTCTAAAGCCGCGTCTTCCGTACAGCTAAAATCCCCACCCAGGAACAAATAGTCCTCCGACCCACACCCACTTACCACCTCAGTTAACTTGAGGAAAAACTGCTTCCTCTCTGCACCGGCTGTTGGGGCATAACAATTAATAAAAACACATTTAAAATGGTGGAACTGAGCTTTAACTAAAAGCAACCTCCCCCCTACACAGTGCTGGACCTCCAGTGAGTTGGGGTTAAAAGCCCGGGAGAAGAGGAGGCCCACTCCTCCACTGAGAGGAGTGTGGTGACTCAAATAGGCCTCCCCTTTCCACTCCTGCCTCCACTCAGCCTCATTGCTAAAATCACTATGGGTTTCCGTAAGGAACAGGACGTCTATCTTTTTAAGTGTGGCTGTCTCATAGATTGTTTGTCTTTTCCTCAGATCTCTGGCTCCGTTTACATTTAAAGTACCCAGTTTAAAAACATCCATAATAAAGGAGATGTTTAAAACCAGGATAAAAACAATAGCATTAGTTAAAATAAACTTGGCTGTCAGCTTCATCACTAAGCTGCTTTTTTGTTTTCAGCACAAGTTTTCTTAATCTAAAACCCTCCTGCTCTGTGAGGCCAGACTCCTGTCTGCTGCTCATATGGAGTCTGGCCGAGAAAATAAAAAGACTGAGGTCTGGGAAATGGTCCTCTATTTTCACTCCGTGATGATTTTTGTCTGTTGTAAAAAGATTTTAAATTTTTCTGCACTGTATGGTATTTTTGTTGTTTTTTGTGAACTGTTAAAAGAAATATCGCTGCTGTCTGACACACATTCACTTTCACCGTCTTCTGACACTCTGTTCTCTCCACAGCTTTTCTTTGCATCTGTGTTTTTGTTTTTTTTCCTCCTTTTTGTGGGTTTGTTTTTTGCACTTTTTTCCTCCTCCATCTCTGCCTCCTCCACCTGTTCAGCCCAGGCTGCACTCTTTCCCGCCTCCTCCACCTGCTGCTCCTCAACAAGCTCACTTTTTTTGTTGTCTCCTACTTTTTCTCCTTTTCTTTTTTCTCCCTCCACCTCACCAGTGATATTTACAATTGTTTCATCCACGCTGCATTCAGTGCCATTCACTCTTTCTCCCTCCTCCCCAGCCCCACCCGACACACTCTCCTCACGCACGCTCACATTCACACATTCACCCGGTGTATTTACATCACTCACCCCGTGCTTGATGCTCTCCTGGTCGGTCACAGCAGCGCGTCTCCTCGGTGAAGCCCGGACCGCGGAGTCACCGCCAGGGGGACTCTGCAGAGCCGGGTTGAGTCGACTCAGCCCACAGCGGACAGGATTTCACCGTGTGCCCCTCCTCACCGCAGCCGAAACATTTCATTACAGCTGAGCTCGCGAAGACAATGTAGTCATTATCATTTACTCTCACACATAAACGGAGGCTGAGCTCCTCACACCGGTTGTTGAGTATCATAAATACTTGTCTTCTGAAACATGTCGTGTGTTTCAGCAGCGGAGACTTAATTCCAGAGGCGATGTCTTTGTAGCCGGACACTACTTTGCCAAATCTGGAAAGCTCCTTAGTTAGGAGCTCGTCTGGCGCATAAGGAGGGACATTGGACAGGATGACCCGGACAGCCGGCTGAGACAGCGGCTGTACCTGGACAAACCTGTCCGACACGGTGATTCCCGTCTCCACCACGGAGTTGGCCTTCTCCACCTGGTCCACAAAGACCACCACGGCGCCGTTCATCCGGGCCGCCGCCTTCACGCTGCTGTAACAAACCTTTTCCCCCACAGCCAGAGCAACCTGCTCCACGTTGCAGGGGAAAGGTGCAGAGATGCGCACCCCGTGTTTGCGGGTGAGCTTCCTGAGGTCCGACATGGCGGCAGCCAGTCCCCGGCAAACACGGACCACACAAACCCACCGAACCCCAAGAAAGATTGAAATAAAACAAAAGGTGCTCTGTGATTATTAAACTACAGTGATTGTGAACATTAACAAAGAACAGAACAAGAAAAAAATCACATAAAACTGTGACAAACGCTCCCCGCTCACACACGCTCCCAGCCCTTCCGCACTCCCAGCATGCATCGAGAGAGAGAGAGAGAGAGAGAGAGACAGATTTGATGAGAAGATGAGAAATGAGAGGTTCCTTTTACATTTCATCATTTCTTATTTCACAACAACCCGCGAAAGAAACAGAATGACCAATTCACATTTTTCCACAAAACAAACATGCCAAAACTTAGATTAACATATGCATTTACTCAACATACTGGTTTCAATACTTTTTTGAAGATAAATGGGATTTTGATTCTTTAGTTTCTTTGTTCAGATTACTCCATAAACTGATTCATCTCACTGTAACACATTGCTCCTTAAAGTTGAGTTCTGACTCTTGGATTTTTAAATATTTCAAATCCTTTTGAATTATAATAACTTCCTCTTTTTTTTCTGGATGTTGGTTGGTAAAAGGTTCTTATGAGCTTAATACATAATCTGCAACATCTTGAAATCTAATATCATATTGAATTTTAACAACTGCAATTTAACAAACAGTGTGTTTGAAGGATCTCTGTAATGACTTCTACCAAAAACTTGTATTGATCCTTTTTGTAAAGTAAAAATTCCATCATTTATTTACATCACACCACTGTCTACATTTTTTTCATTTCTTTTCTGACCACCACCAACGCACATTCAAGATTTTCTCCAGTATAAAAAAAAGGTGGTATCATATTTTGAGACATTAACAATATCATTCATATACAAAATAAACAGTTTTGGTCCCAGAACAGAGCCCTGGGGCACCCCACAGCTGCATGTTTCCGATCATACATTATTCATTTGAACAAACTGATTTCTGTTAATAACTTGTCACCCCTCTGATACCATATTCGCTTAGTTTTTTTTAAAGTAGAATTGTATGGTCTATAGTTTCAAATGCCTTTTTGAGGTCTACAAAAATGCCAAGCGAAACTTGGTTCTTATCTATTGCAGTGGATATTTCATCTGTCAGTTCCATAAGTGTCATTGATGTTGAGTAGTTGGTCCTGAATCCATACTGACTACTGCTCAAAATATTGTATCTATTAAGGAATTTGTCCAGTCTGATTACAAATAATTTTTCAAATACTTTTGAAAATTGTGAAAGCAAAGAAACTGGCCTATAATTGGAGATATGTTTATCGCCATTTTTATATAGTGGAATTACTTTTGCTGTTTTCATTTTTTCCAGAAATACTCCTGTATAAAATGATAGATTGCAGATATAGGTGTAAGGCTCTATTACGCTTTCTATTTATTACTTTGTGGCGACCGTTAGGCCTCGGGCCTCTCACCCAGCAGGATGATGAGAAAAGGGGCGTGGTTTTCTCCTCTCCTTGCCTAGTTTCGGGGCCGGCTCAGCCATGGACTTGATGGACAACATGCTGTCGCTGTTGGGCTTATACGAGGGTGGATTCCTTTTACCCCTCTTGCGCCGCCAGCTTCTGCTGTCAGAAGCTGGGTGGCCTAGTTCTGAGCCAATGGGAGTCGGGCTGACGACTTGGGACCAAAGGCGCCGTTTGGTGGCAGCGAGTTGGTTTAGGATGTCCTGACCAATAAGCAGTTCCTCTGTGTCTAGATCAGTGACGTGGATGGGATGCGTCGCTGACATGTCCTGGAAAGCTGTTGACCAAAACACATTGAGTGATGTGGTGCAAGTCCTGAGTGAAGCCTCGGATGTTTATGCTACACTATTCCACCTGAAGTGGCTTTCCTTAAGTGGCATGCGCAAGCATGGTTCTAGCAACCCGTGCGAAGGTGTCTGAACACATGAGGGTGATTTTTGACCCAAGCAGTGAGAGAGTGTAAACAACCCCTACCACCACTGAAGTGTATCTGTGGTTGGCATAGCCAAGATTACCCAAGAATGTCAAATGGGCCTCTTTGACCTCCTGGATCTCCTCCTCCTGCCAAAATGAACTTTGTGTGCAGAGGGGAGTGGCCAAGTCATGCGGTCAGGGGGAACCAGGTCCCTTCTTACCAGGCGGGTTCAGGTGCTGCTTCACCTCTTTGATGCAGGTTTTAATCCACTGTGGGACATCTGCATCCCAGTTGTTTTGAGTCTGACCTCAGCCTCGGTGTTTAGACTTACCTCTCCTCACCTGAGACCTCAGGACACCTGCATCACTATCATAGTTTTCACCTGAACGGTGGGGAAGCTCCCACACCATCTGCGCATGTTTGCGGAGGTTTTCATGGTGGGGTTTTTGGTCCTGCACAAAAGGGCGACATCGATCAACACACTGTTGTGGAGGTTGTTAACGAAGAGGGACTTTTAAGTCTGGTCTTTGTCCAATCCTGGTGCATTGTGGCCTTGGAAGTAGGCAGCCCTTAGGCACCTATAAATACTCTCTGGGAGTCTCCGCCCCCTTTTGAGTGATTGTAAATGCACCAAAGTTTGCAGAGGCAGGATCATTGTACAGATGATCCTGCTTCCCTAAGTGCGACGTGTGTAGTAATGGTCTCTGATGGCAGATGGGAGGGACTCTATGTAAACATGGACACTCCTGGATGTCATCTTCCAGAGAAGCGCAAGCTTCTCTCGGGACGAAGGATGAGGCAGGTTGAAGAGGCAGCGTTACACCTCCCCCAGGTAGTTCGCTATACGAATCTCCGGGTTGTTCGGTTCGAACTGCTCTATGTCCTCTGCAAAGGACTCTAACTGGCTGGTCCAAAGACCAGGTACCCTTGGGATATCGGAATGGTCAGAGTCATCTGAGCTGGAACATCCTGGTTCTCTCTGGTGGAGAGAGCTAGGGAGCTGATAGCACTGTGAGGTGCTGGAAAATGACAATGTTCCTTCTCCTGAAAAGGAGTGAAAGAGCCGCGAGACCACGTGGTGGTGCGGCTGAGAGCACTGATGGATGTTAGTCATAGCAACTCGCTGTTGAGGTTTCTTCTCTCCTGTGTAGACAGGCATAGAAGACCGGCGACAACAGTCTGCAACTGGGTCATGTGGCTCCCGAGGTATCTTTGCTCCGAGCACGCAGTGTCTCTGACGACTCATGGTAGGAGTCACGCAAAAGCTGTGTTTCGAAAAGTGCGAAAATGTTGTTAATGCACAGGTGATGGTTACACCTGTGGCTTTCACTTCTGTAGTCTATACAAATTGTAACCTCGCAACTGCAATACGGTGTTTCTAGCACCTTGGGTGAGCAATAGTTGTGTTAGTGTACATTTATCTGGGTAAGATACTTGAAAAGTGAAAGTACGAGTTAATCACAATGAAATTAAAACTTTATTATAAAAACACACTCAGTATCTCCTCTGAAGCATCTTTTCGGCCACAACTGATGAAAAGACCTTAACAGTCAAATCCAGCAAAATAAAAGAGGTTGAAACTGCTTGAACCTGATAAACACATCATTTAAACTTTAATAGTGAAAGTACTAGTTTGTTCTCATGAAATAAAAACTTTTTCCAAAATCACTCTATATCCCGTGTGGAGCATCATTTCGGCCACTCATGATGAAATGAAAATAACAGTTACTCCACTAAATATAATTGTTTGAAAGTACTTGCAACTGCTAAGTCCATCATGTTTAAACTTGAATTGAGAAAGTACTAGTTTGTTCTCATGAAATAAAAACTTTATTCCAAAATTACTCTATATCCCATGTGGAGCATCATTTCGGCCACTCCTGATGAAATGAAAATAGCAGTTACTCCACTCAATATAGTTGGTTGAAAGTGCTTGCAACTGCTAAGTCCATCATGTTTAAACTTTAATAGTGAAAGTACTAGTTTGTTCTCATGAAATAAAAACTTTTGCACCAGTGGGTGTTGTTGATTGTTTTTCCAAGGAAACCACACACAGGTGAACAGACGAGTTCAGGGACATTCGTATGGACAAAAGACCAAGTTGTATTGCTGTTCCAGGTGACTGCCGACTATAAAACTAGCAGGTTCCAGGAGAATATGGTCTGGGACTCATGACACTCTGGAAGCCACCATTGTTTTAGTGTCCATCTACTTACACACATACAGAAGAACTATTTCCTATGGCCATGGTCAGAATTGCCACTGTAACTTTCTAAACGTTTTTAACTCAGCAGTCACATCCTTTTTTATGCAGCTGCAGCAGGAGATGAGCAGCCAAGATTTGATTAATCAGTAAAGGTATGTATTCTGTCTACACGAGTATCTGTCATTGATGCAATGGCTCTTCACACTGCATTTCTGAAAATAACATGTTTCTATAGCGATAAAGAAGTTGTTGAGGGGTGGATTGATTCAAACGGTGCACCAGTGAAGACCGAGGTCTGAAATGCACAAAACAACCTTCACACACCAGAGAGGAGATTTATGTAATGAGAAATGTTTATTATTCTCAAAACACTTTTTTTTTTTTTTTTGATTTTAACCCTCTGGGGCCTGAAGCATTTTGTGCCGTTTTTCACTACAATTGATTTTTCCTTTATATCTCAGATATAAAATTCTTAAACCTTGCCTTTTTTGGTGTCATTTTGTTGAGGACAACCTCATAAATGCATTTCTGAAGTATTTTCATCACTTTGGCATACTGTATTAAAACAGTGGATCTAAAAACACCATAAAATTACAAATTCGGGTGGTAAAAACATAGATTTATTGACTATAAAATTCACAGACATGGTTAACGAATCATTTTGTTTACTTGTAAAGTAAATCTAAACTATAATTAACTCAAATGTATCAAAACAGGACTGAAAAAACAATTATATACAGATATTTACAGTGAAATAGAAGCACTGCCTCAGGCGTTTTTGTAAAACTATTTGCAAAAGGTCACACATATAATGTCAGGTGAAGACAAATGATTTGTGCCACTCAAAAAAACAGACTCTGTCCAACACAACACATGGGGCACATCACACATGGCATTTCCATGAAGTGTTTTTCCTTTTCTTGTGTTCCTGCAGGCAATGTTTACATTTTAGCCTTTGGCTGTTGTGGTGGAGCTGGAATGATGAGGACAGGGTGGGGGACACGTCTCCTGGTCTGGGGGACACCTGTCTCCTCTCTAACAAAAATAAGCTGAGGTCTTCAATATTGCCATCAGAATCACTCTCAAACTCAATGTCAGACTCGATGCTCTTCTCCTTCAAAAAAAAAAAAAAAGTCGGAGCGCCTGATTGACGTTCATAAGGCGCGTCATTGTTTTGATAGAAAAAAAAAAAAGAGTTCACTTGAAACTAAAAAACACTCTAATCTCACTCACTACACACTCACTACACACTAACTACACACTCACTACACACTCACTACATGGTCAAATCATGATAATAATCACTTTTTCTCTGATATAAATCTCAACTCACTCTCGCTGTTTCCATCTCTCTGTTTACTTTTTCAAGGGTGAACTAAACAAAATGACACCTCCCACTATGGAAACTTTTGATTGGACATGGGCTCTTCTTCTCAACCAATGAGTGAAAGGTATACTGGCTCATTACAAGTGTTGTTTTTTTTTGCTGCTCAGTTACTTTCACTTTCACTCCTGACCGGTCTTCTGCACCTGACGCACTAAAACGTCGCGGAAAAACACGGACACAGTTTTCCTCATATCTCCGCTTTTATTTGGGCTATCAACATCATTTAAAAACGAGCTTGTAGTTTTATATCTGCACTTTCGACACGGATTGAAACACTGGACCAGATGACGCTGTGCTGTGACACTACTGCCTTTTCAAACGGTCATGTGATTTTGACGCTGCAGAGCGTCAATCGGCCCCAGAGGGTTAAACAATTAAAAGTGACAATGGCTGTCCAGCCTCCTCTTCTTGGCGGGGGGGAGGTCAGTCTCTGTGTTTGTCTTGACTCTCTTCCTCTTCCTTAAGTTCATCTGACTGCTGCTCTCTTCTGAAAAACAGAATGTTTGAGATGAAACAATGCAGGTGAAACATCTCACCTCACACGGCAGATTTAAATCACTAAAGTGAAATAATTCTCATCCAACTGATCAAATCTTGCTCGACATCGGTGGACTTACCAGACATGCTCTTCCTCGCGGTCTCATCAGTGCAGAGTCTCCGAAGTTTTCTGGGTGGAGACCGGCACTCAGGCGTCTTTCGAAGTGTCACGCCATCATGTTGTTGTGCAGCGCTTTCATAAACACAACAACAACAAACAATTAGATTCACAAAATATCATGCATTGAAGAATCGCCAAAGGAAAAAAAGTTCAAAATACCCAGGGTCGTCACTGTCCCGGTATCTCTTCCGTCCTGACAGGTGGTCTTTTGTGGACGGACACGCTCTGCTGTGTTGCTCAGGGCTGCTGTTGCCCGAGGGAAGAACTTGTTGTCCAATAACTGGCCAGTATGGACAAACTTCCATCAGTTTGATGGACCGCTGTAGACTGGAGCACAATAAATCATTGAGTTTAACAACTTTGTCTGTGTGCCGGCTGATGAAGTACCAAACATCTGAGAGCCTCTTACTAGTTGTCGTAGCGGCTGTCCAGGTGACCGAGCGTCAAAAATGGATGCTGGAGGACACCTAAGGCTGATATCCGCTGGTGAGGGTCGGTGTTTAGCATCTGCTCGATGAGATCAAGAAATAACGCTCGGTCACGTGCTTCAGCTGGGACGTCCTCCAGTGGAGTTCCTTCAGGAACCTTGCGGGTACAGAAGAAAACAAATAGAAGTGAGAAAAACACATAAACCCGTATGTTCAAATCACAACAACAGGTGTTTTCCAGGAGATTTTACTCACCTTCAAAAGCTCTGCCAGACTTTTGATTGGACACCGCTGGATCTTCTTGATTGACTGAAGAGAGGAAAGATTTCATTCAGTCGACATGTAGGTGATGGTAGTTCCAAGAAAAGAAACAACAATCTAGTCTGACCCAACACTGTTTAGACGGAAACCATGAATCATACCTTCAGAGACCAAGGGGCGGGCTGTTCAAACGACGGTAACTTCTCAAAAAACTTATTTGTCCGACATCCTGAGTCCATCACGTGGTCGGGGACGTCTCCGCGAAGTGAAATGAGGTTTCTCACCTGTGGGCGAAGCACAATGTTGCATTACACATTCAAACAAACCACAAAAGTTCTGATTTCATTAAAAGTTATCCTTAAGCACTAAAATTCAGTGACCGTACACTGCAACTCTGAGTCAAAGGAGATGAAGTGATCTATTTGTATTCAATGTAACACTTACAATTTCAGCTTCTCGTTTCCCGGCCATCAGAATATCTCCGATCAGAAGTTCCGCCGCCACGCAGCCCAATGACCAAATGTCAATGGCGTGAGAAAACGGGGCTCCCATCAACATTTCCGGGGCTCTGAGGAGGAAACAAACACACTTTATTCACGATGGCTCGGTCACACATGAGCTTGACTAAAAAACTGAGACGTCAGCGTTCAGTGCTACACAGTTGTTCACATCCACAGAACAGAGTTTGGGTAATTACGTGTATGGAAGAGTTCCGATCATGTGACCGATCCTATTTTCCGGGTCATTAAGAGCCGTGCCGAAATCTATCAGTTTGGCTCTCCATGGTTCCTCTTCATGGTTGGCAAGCATGATGTTCTCTGGTTTGACGTCGGCATGGATCACATTGATGTGATGCAGGAAACAAAGAGCTTCGGCCATCTGAGACAAAGCAGAGAACAACACTAATAATCAAACAACTGAAGAGACAGCGAAACAAACTGTGTAATGATGTTTCAGCTTGAATTTTGAGTAAAACAACACGTTGAAAGAGAAACAGCGCAGCACACAAATAAGGAGATAAGAAAGTCAAACCTGCTGCATGATTGGCCGAATGTCCATCAGGCTGAGACGCGTGTCCTTGACGTGAGCCTTCATATGTTCATATATGTCCATGCCGAGCGTCTCAAATTCCAGGCATAGACCATGGCTGGACATGAAGGCGCCGGAATATTCAACAATGTTGAAGTTCCGAGAGCCCAAACCGGTCATCATGTCCAGGAAGTTGGCCTGGAATCACAGCAGATCATAGAAAAGCTCACGTTATACACAGTGTTTTTGAATTGTTGCGATGCAAGTGAAATACGAGTGACTGTTCTTGTACGGCACCTCGTTCTTGGAGCCAGCGATGGATTTTTCATCGTCGATGATTTTTAAGGCCACCAAGTGGTCGGTTTGACCCTTGCTGCAAAGGGCGACCTTTCCGAAGCTCCCACTGCCCAGGATCTTTATGACCTGGTAGTCACCGGTGGGCGAGGAAATGGTGTCTCCCAGCATTGTTCTGAGATATAGGAGAAGAGTTCATTAGGACTGTTTAACATCAAATCCTGTGTTTTAAGATTCTGAAATGTGGACTGGTCTACTGATTGCAGTGAAGCAGCAGGACACTCACCTCAATTAGCTGGATCCAACAAGTCAATTGAGAGTTGTAGATGGAACAGTGAAGGGATTCACAACGACCAGAACGTCTCTCAAAGCAGGCAGTCGACGATGAAAGCACCAAAACCAAACCGAGAACAAACGAAGAGCAAACCGAAACCAAACCAACACCAACCAAGACCAAACCACACAGAGAAACCCAGAACTGCTGGTGGATCACGTCACAAAAGTACAGAGGACTTCAAAGGACGAGATTAAAGGCAAGAAACAAACCAATCATAGGGATCAAAGGATCAAAGCACAGTTCATGGAATGGCCCAAATTATCAGGGGGGGGGGGGGGGGGGGGGGAGGTGGAAATGGTTTGGTCCAGCTCCAGGTTTCGGCCTGTAAATGGAGAATTGTTCACTTTCCACCATCTCCTATGCTTCTCAAGTGGAATTTTTGTTTTTCTTTTTTAAAGTCCCTTGAGATGGTTGTGTTGTATTTGGCACTATATAAGTACATTGAAATTATAATTCACTATGTCAATAAATGTATGTATGTATGTTTGTATGTATGTAAATGAAATATTGAACCATAATCATAAAACACAAATATCTCAAACATTTACACCCTAATATCCAAGTCACTAACATTTAAAATATCACTTTGTCTGACCTCCATGAGTCATTTCATTTCATTTATTTATTTATTTAAATAGGGACAGTACATATTAATGAACATATAACATATGAATCTGACATATATCGCCATGGACTACTACACGTAATAGTATTTGCTAGTTCTTATATTTTTCTGTTAACACATCAAAGGTGATAAAACTGGTGTTTGCTGGCAAACAAGAAAAGTTTGTTCACTTCAAAAACTGTTTTTGAAAGAAATCAACCACCAAACGTTGTAGCTCTTTGTTTGGATAACAGAGTCCAGTGTTGGTTCCTCAGGTCGACCTTAAATTATTACTTTAGTTGTTAAGGTACCTTATTATCTCAGTATTTAATGTTCATGTTGATTTTCTCTGCTGTGGGTCTTTGCTGTTCAATGAGCTGCTCCTCGCAGACGTATGGATCTGATGATGATGATGATGGTGATGGTGATGATGATGATGATGATGATGATGATGATGATGATGATGATGATGATGATGCCACCACCACCATGTCCTCAGCAGTGCCACACTTTCCACCAGAATCATCTTCTTCTGGCTGAAAAAGTGCTTGAAACAGCAGAAAGTGAGGCTGCGCCCTCTGAATGACACACAAGAGGTTTGATGTGAAAAACACTCCAGTTTTTCTTGACAATTATTCAATTTAATGTCTCATTACACTCTGACACGAAAGCAGAGAACAAATAAACAATTTGAGTTGAGAAAGAAATCGATTTGTGAATCAAAATGTTTTTTAACCTTTTACTCATCAAAATTTCCACCTTTGGTATATTTGACAGCAAAACACAACTAATTTTTCCTTTTTCTTTTTCTTTTTAACAATAGAAACAAACATTCTTCATTATGCTGACATCATAAAATAGAATAGAATAGAATAGAATAGCAGCATTTCAAAAGGATGATTGTGTTGCTAGATTATCAGTAAGCGATTAATCATGTTATTGGTATATAAATATCCCAATAATTTGACTGATATATATTTGTTTTATATGTGATGAACTTGTTTGATTTGTAAACAGCCTGTATTTCTTTCATATGTTGATTGGAAAAAGCTTCAGCTTCCAATAAGCCTCTGTTTCCAATAGTTTAGATGACTACTCCAAAAACATCTGGATTTGAATCATATATTCACTCACATCCAGGAGTTTGACATGAATCAGGTCAAAATCAACTGTGATTTTCTCCTTGAAGTAAAAAAAAATTGGATTTTATTTACATTAAACAGTGAAAAAACAAAAATAGCGCGCATGTGGTGAAGTAGCGTCTTATTTACCAAAATTACTGAACTGTTTCAGACTCGAGCATCAAAAGAGGAAGTGTACGAGTGTCATATAAGAGAAAGCAGCACACATTGAATAACTGTCAATATCACATTAGTTGGGGCTGAATGAAGCCCCCCGCTGTGACTGTGGACACACATGTCACACCTACAGCTCCAGCAGAGGTTATGAATAGTTACACACACAAACGGCTCACTTCCTGTGCAAAGTGTCAAAAGGAAGCTCATGATAGCATTTCTCTGACGAGGCGAGTCAGGACCGACGCAAAACCAAAGGAGAAAAGTCGTCAAGCAGCATCATGGATGCGTCGCAGAGACGCTCTGAGGAGGAGACTGAGAGAGAAACGCCTGCAGGTGAGTTTTAAACGACATCTTCTCACATAATAGAGTTGTTTTAGTGACGATTTATGCAAAATAAAGTTCTAAAGTTTCTTTATTTGATGTTTAAATTAATTGATTGATTTGGAAAAGAGACAACAGACAAGAAAGTGAACAGAAGCACCAGGGATGATATTTACATTTTCTTTATCGAACAGTTGGAGACAGAAGACAAATTTCTTTCTGCTCAGATGCTGGAAACTGTCCAACTCTGCAGTCGACACACCGACTGGTTGTTGCTATTGGAGCCGTCACTCTTTTTACCGGGTTAACTTTATTCGGCATTTTATTTGGTGAGTTAGGGTTACTTTGAACTTTGAAAGTGGACACACTCATTAAATCATACTAGGGACCAGCCTTTCTAACTTCCTCTTGATCCGACCTCCATCAATGTGTGAAATTTCACTTGTTAGTCTCGAGGCGCGCCGAGCCTCGAGTGCTTCAGACATGTGAAGAGTCGAGGGCGAAGCTGCAGGAGTGTGAAAAACAACGGCAGGATCTCAGTCTCGTGCTGCTCTCCGTCACTCAAGGTGAATAGTGTTTCCTTTTCTGGTGCGGACAAGCATCAACTCATATATGTGGTGTCCTCAGAAGATTTGAAACACAATAATCCAGGTTTCCAGACTCATTAATTGATGTGAAGAGTGTCGCTTTGTCGCATCCACCGCTGCTGCTTGTGTTAATAACATTTATAATAGTTGAGTCTGTTTCCCTTCCCGAGGAGACTCCAGGTGCGGCTTGTGTCCTGACGGATGGCGCTGGTGGAGGCATCACTGCTACTTCTTCTCCTCCGGGCTGCAGGAGGACCTCCGGTGGAACGAGAGCGCCGACTTCTGCCTGAAACACAACGGCAGCCTGGCCGTGATCGAAGACCCTGCAGAGATGGTGACTGCGCTGCAGGGGATCGGGGGCCTCGTTTTGACACGATGACAAGCCAATTCATGAGTTCAGCTTGAGAATCATTGCCTCTGACAAGCTGAATGTAGACTTAAGTGTTGTCTGAGATCATAACCAGACAGTGTTTGTCACTCATCAAGGTCTTTCATCAATATTCTCGGAATGATAATTCCTGTTCACACCCACAGGACTTTACTCAAGGAGTGATGAGGAATGTCTCCCGGCTTCCTTTCCTTTGGGTGGGACTGAGCGACTCTGAGCAGGAGGGTCAGTGGCTGTGGTGGGACGGGGCGGACATCCAGCACTACATGCCGTAAGTCCTGAATACAGACAGATCCCGGGTCTCCAGTCTGTAACACACGTCACTGCCTTTCTTGGGAGCTCGGGGACGAATCAGGTGTATTGAAGCAGGCAGACATGAAATACAGGATCATAGAAGGTGTTTGATTTATTCCTCAGGTTCTAAAATTTATCATTTTGAGCTGAATGCCAGGTTATGTAATGTTTTTCACATGTAGATAGTCTCCCTAACAGCTGCTTGGAGTCAAAAAAACATAATTATATACATTTGATCTGAGATATATCTTGTAAGTCTGGTTAAACCGCTACACAATTTTAATTAATTTCCAGTTTACTAAAAATATATTCAAATACAAAAATGTGATTTATTGAAAGGAAAAGCTGATTGTGATGTAAAAATCATCCATCCTGCACACTGTCCCTCAATTCTGAAGGTGAAAGTTTGACCACAGGAATCAAAAACATGTGATTTCACTTTGCTTTTATTACAGTATTTTAGCAAATATACACAGACGTGTATATATTTATGCAACAATCAGAGACATTAATGTCCACTGATCCATGTGTTTCGTCACAATTAGAAACGCACTCGTCTTTTCTTAAATATATAAACGGTTTGAGTGTAAATGCTGTAAAATGTGTGTTAAAGGGTGACGGTGGAGTGGGACGCCGACCACCGGGACTGTGCAGACCTGAGGGGAGGAGGGAGGCTGTTCGCCGCCGACTGTGAGGCGTTCGGACCCTGGGTCTGCAAGAGGGGGACATGAGGCGCCGCACGTCTGCTCCGGCTGGAGCTCGTTCCACAAACGTACCAATGTGTGCAAAATGCAAAAGTGGTCACAAGGAAACCTTCAGAATAACATACATTTATTCATGTCAGATAGTAATTCTGTACAAAGGTGCACCGCAAAGTGCAAACAAATAGAAGATGCTCACAGAGTCCTATCTCTGAATACATGCAACTATCATGGAAATCCCCACATGGAAAGAACCTATATAAACATATATGTTTTAATATAGGCTTTGATATAGGTTTTTAATATATGTGACATGTATAAAACTGGCCATTTTCCTATATTATATGTACATAAATGCACATATATGTACACAAATATGTGCATACAGGTACCTATATAGATACATATATGCACGTATATATGTGTGCATATATGCACCTATATGTTCTTCTTGCATAATTGTTTTTTAGTTACTTCTTAGTTATTGCCTTGATAATGTATGACAGTTGCCAAAGTGAGATATGGCCTATATATATGTGGAAATAAAGAAGCAGGAGACCTATATGGCCTGTATATTCACATACATGCACCTCAATTTCGCCTATAAGTGGCATATATACGCAGATATGTGCATATAAGCTGCTTATAAGTTTCATATATGTGCATATATCCTCGTATAGGTTCTTTCCATGTGGGTCTAAACAATTTTTTCCACTCTGTTTCGGCCGCTTGCTTCAATTTATGAAAAAGGTAATGTATTATTTCATGTTCATTTTCGCTTGAAATATTTTCACGTAAACCCACGGTCGAGTTTTTTTTTTTTTTTCTTCAAATAAAGTCAATTTCATACAATCTGAGTCACAGTTGGAGTGGTGTGATTAGATAAATGTACTTTCTCTTTCTGTCAACACGACCATTAACTCTTCTTAGTTTAGGTTTCAACTGAAGCTCAACTTTCAAACAGATGGAGCAATTCGGCAGTAATGCTCCAGTAACATTAAGGGAAAATAGATTCTTAACCTCCTTTCGTGCTTTGTGGAGGTCGATCTGTGAAAAAGGCTTTAAAAAGGCCACGAGGTTCATTAAAAGGTGCAAACGTGCGCCGCTGTATTACAGCTACAATATAGAAACCAGTATCTGCAGACAGAGGATTGTGCATTTAGAGAACAAAGTCAAAAAAGAAAATGTCAAGATAATTCTTCTACGCCGTCCTGAACGTGCTTTTCTTCATTTAACAGAGATCCTGTGCGGCTCTCTGACGACCATCAGAGTGTGTCCGTCCATCGGGGCGAACAGCGGGTACAGCTTCCCCCTGAAGGCCCCCGTGAAGGTGTAGATGTGGGACTTGTTCTCGGCGTCGTAGAAGGAGATCTGTCCCTCCTCGTAGTCCAAGTAGACGCCGAGGCGGCGGGGCACGAGGCCGACGTGCAGCTCCGCCTCCGGCTTGCTGCAGGCGTAGAAGTGGTGCGCGCTGCGCCACAGCACCCAGTAGTTCTGCTTGGGCGTCATGGGGAAGTGCCCGTGGCGCTTGGAGCTGGCGCTGGTCATTCCCACTCGCCAGCAGCCGTTGTTGGGGAGGTCCACCTCCCAGTAGTGGCGGCCGCAGTCGTAGCCCTCCCTGCCCAGCACGCAGGGCCAGCTGTCGAAGCGCTGGGCGGAGTCGGGGAGGTCGGACACGAAGCGGGCCTCCTGGACCCGCCGCTGGTCGTCTGACAGCAGCAGCCAGGGGTTGTTGGTCGTGGGGTCGAGAATCACGTCGGCTACAAAGAGAGATGAGTGTGCTTGTTGTGGCGAAGTTGTAAATGGCACGTATGTTTAGGTTGTGTTCGATAAAGGGGAGGATATTTACCTGCTGCACTGCAAATCCAACTCCACACTGAAAAGAGAAATAACCAGAAAACTTTTGTATTGGAGGTTTAAAGAGGTCGTATTATGCAAAACCTTTCTAATGGTTTTCCAACAGTAAAACGCATCAGAAGTGAAGAAAGTGTGTCCTCTCCCTCCCGGGCTTGTTTCAGTTTGTAAAAAGTGTGTTGCTCCAACCAGCCAATCAGGAATCAAGCCCTATACAGTGTCATCTGGAGTTTAGCCAATCCCAGTCAAGATAGGCCCTTTGACTCCTCCCACAATTAGTCAGCTCTGCTCTGGCACATGGCACCACGAGAGGGAGTACTTCCTCCTCTTCCCATAGATGGGCATGTGTGGGCGGAGCCAGTCCAGCTCACACAAACACAGCCCAAAACTGAGGTCAAATAAAAATATTCATCTTGTCATTTTTCCTCTTAAATACTTGGACAAAGATCCATGAAGACCCACCTGACTTGGGGATGTATCTCGGAATTCCTGCTTTCCAGGTCCTTTGCTTGGCCAGGAGCCACATCTGAGGGACTTTTCCCTGCAAAGGATGAAAACATGTTGCTCATGTGTGGTCATTCCCTGTTATCCATTGACTTTACTTCAGTTTTCCTGCCAAGGCTTGTTTGAATAAACCTTAAAACTTCCTGCTGAGATTAAATTTATTTCTTTATCTCATCAGAGGTGAATTACGCTTCGTGTGGCAGATCACCGCCACATAAACTGAATCATCGAGTTTATTGAAACCGTGCGAAAGGTTCACTCACATGGCAGCTTTGCTAAAATGTGCTCGTAACTTGTCATACCTTGGCAGCGGGAAGAACGTTCTCATTTATGGCTTCAGCTATGTTTTTCCTCTCTTATCGACAGGAATAAAATCTTCATATTTGACTTGGAAAAGAGCCCCTTCAAATGTTGTCTACTGTTTTCAACTCACTTCTACGGAATAGACTGGGGAGTGTTTGTGACTCACCGAGCTGTCTTCCTTCAGCAGAGACCAGGTGATGAACTCCAGCAGCGGCGCCAGCCGGACCAGCAGCTTCTTCTTCTGGCTCAGCTGGTGCACGACTTTCCGCAGCTTGTTGCTCTGCATGCCGCAACTCTGCCAGCACAGGTCTTTTCAGTTCAGTTGAAATAACACGTGCCGTGCATGTCTTTGACTGCTATTTTGGGGGCTAAGTACCTCGGTGGCCACCTGCAGCTCTTTGGCCCACTCCATCATCTGCATCTGTGCTTCCTGGCGACCGGCCTCCTGCTCCCAGCCGTCCGGCGCCCAGGGAGTCTCCCTCAGCAGCTGAAGGACACCAGAGCAGTGTGAGTCAAGGGTTAGATTTTAAAGAAGCCCCTTCAGGCATGTGTTTCCTGAGGGCAAAGCGCCCATCGCGAGCTCCGCTGACCTCGTCGACGTGGTGGAGCTCGTCGGCCCACTCCAGGATGAGCTTCCTGCTCTCCTCCAGGCTGCGCTGGGCTCGTTTCTCCAACCGCCGGGCCTCCTGCTGACCGGCGCCCTCCCCGGCACCACCGCCGCCCTGTTGAAACACGACGCACACCGTCATACAAGAGGATCCCTCTTTAGTTCACTCCACTTTTGTGCCATGTTTCACGGTTCCACCTGACATGACCCAGCAGTTCCTATGTGCTCGGTTGAAAGGTCAATGTGTCCCTGAACATGAGTTATCTGAAGGTGTGTTAACCATGTCATCGGTCCACATATGAACATATGTTTACAATACCTGTGGTTGTAAATCCCTCACTTATCTGTATTCTGAAGGGGGGGGGGGAATGCAGGAAAGCATATTTTCCTGATGAAACACAGCAAACCAGCAGTGAAATGATGAAGTATATAAACCTGAAACACAACGTTCTCTCATTTTCCCCCTTAAAAAAAAAATTGATCGTCTCCTTTGTTTTTTAAACTGGGATCCTCAGCCGGCCCCTTTGCCATGAGGGATACGGATAATAAGAGCAAACGCCAGAGCTTCCTCGTTCTAAAGCTTTTGTTCACTTTATATTAAGATGTTAAACTTATTTTAGTTGAGGGGGCGCAAAAGAAAACGTGGAAGCCAAACGGGGGCCAATAAGAAGGAGGAATGACATCTATTTTGATTTTTACAAAAAGAAAATAAGGAAAAATACAGGTTTCTTTGCCCATGGACTTCACGTTGTGATCATTCTAATTACTTTGAGAGTGAAAACAGACTATTTTCCCACCACCTCCTCTCAAAGTTCACATCGACTTGCTGAGTTACTGTTTGAATCGTCTCGTTCGCAGGTCAAACCTTCGAGACTTGGTCCACCTGCTCCTTCCAGTGGTGGATAAACTGCACGCACTCCTGCAGACTGCTGAGATCCTTCAGGCTGGGCTTACGGATGTTTGGCTGCTGGAAATTCAACAAGTATGGCACACGTCAGTACGGGATGCTCCGCATTCGGCCTTGTTTTTACACATTTGTGGCGTCGCATCGAAGTTTTTCCAAGCGACTGAGAGGGAAAGTTGTGTGGTTGACCTGTGGGCCTCTGGTGTGAGCGTTGAGGGACCTGCTGGGGGCCGAGCTGAACGGCTGCTCCAGGTCGGGAACGTCCCAGCGGACGGCGTCAATGGTGCTGCTCTGTTTGGCGGCGCTCTTCTCAAAGCGGAGGGTGCGCACCTCTGGGTGGAGGGAGAAGCAGAGGACAAGGTGGGGTTGGGATTCAGTCAAATTCTGAACTTCTCAATGGCTCACTGACACTGATCGCTCAGCAAGAAAGCATAAAAAAAACTGCAATAAATATTCCTTTCTTAGTGAGATTTGACCTATTTACAAGTCTTTGTTGCATCAGCTCAGGCTTGAGTATCATATAGGAGGACAGCTGAGGACTGTGAAAGGCAGACAGAATAAACAACAGACATGAAATGAACAAGTCAATAAAAAAAGACATACTTTGGGCAAACTTAAGGATGCCCTTCTTCTTTGCTGTCGAGGTTTCCATAATTGTTACTGTGGAGAAGAAAACGTCACATAATAAATACGATTTCTTAAAAACGACAACAACAAAAACTACAGATTTGGTAAGTAATTGAACATTCTCTCATTAAAAAAGACAAAAAAATGCAAAACATAGATTCACTTTAAATTACTTGATAATTAATTCGAGACATTCCAATAACAAACTCACTAACCCTACTAGTGTGGATTTAAAGGTACAATATAATCAATACGACACACAGACAACACGAGGTGCCAGTAGAATTAAAATCAGCTCTGATAAATATATTGATCGGTCGCGTCTCACCTTCAGCAGAGCTCAGGGTTGCAGCTCTTCTGCCAGAGGAAACTGAACCAGCTCTGCCGCCTGTCCAACCTTTTCCAATGCCTGAGCTTTACACTTTTTTTTTTTATATATACATCCACGTGAGATGGCAAGAGGAGGGCGGTGCGAAAGCAGAGCTCTCTGACAAGAATGGACGTGAGCTGCCCTGCAAAGACATGAGCAGGTTTTTTGTTTTTTTTTACAACAGCAATAATCCTCCTGATATCAGCGGCGGTGACGCACACACTCCCTGACAGTATCAAGTGTTTCCACAATAGCAGAGGACAATTGTTCAGATATTAACAGTCGCTGTATTGGGGGTGATCCACTATCACCCCCAATACTATCAGCACTATCAGGTTCTTGATTCTGAAGAAGCAGAATCAAGATCGTTATGAAATGCTTCTTGAAGTGTGAAGATGGTGAAAAGCTGGCATGTTTGATCTCTTCTCAAAACAAACAAAAGAATCAAAATAAACTTTATTTATAGAGCACATTTCGTACATAGATGTAATACAAAACGCTTCACATAAAGACTTTTGTCTAGAAACACGTACACCCACACACCAACCCCGACTGCCTGTAACAGAATTTATATTAAAAAAACCTAGAATACCCCAAGATACCCCCCCCATCCATCCATCCATCCATCCATCCATCCATCCATCCATCCATCCATCCATCCATGAGGTAGAACATGAAAACTCCACCCACACAGACCTCCAAGAATGAATTTAACCCACCAAACTGTGATCGAGCACATCTTCCCAGAGTAAAGCATTATAAAGTCAAGTTAGATTTATATTGCATCTCTCAGTGTCATAAAGATTTGATTATATCAATACGATCAACTTTGTCTCTCCCCTTTCAATATTCAAACTCTGCACTCTGTGGTCCTCTTGAATTATTTAATGATCTTCTTGTCCAAATAAGATCCCACTGATTATAATAAATTGCTGTTTTTTGTTTTTTTTTACTCAACTCCTTATTTTCTCTGCTTGTAGTTTCTTCATCCTTTTATCATTTAAAATGGTCATTAATGGACTGTTAATAGGGAGGATTTCACATTTCACGTGTAATTCTGGATGATGGTTTATGCAAATGAAGAAAAACAAACCAATCAACTTCTCAGGGTGGATCGTCGTCGTCGAGCAGCCTTCTCTCATCAGCGGCAATAAACACGTGACATTATAAACGTGCAAGTCTGAATGCGTGTGCAGTGGCGAGTTCCTGCAGAGACTTTATACGGGGATATAAACACCAAATCAAATGAAACACTAGAATCATGCATCATGTTCTCCGCCTCAGTGTCCACGAACTGAAACCTCACTGCTTCTGATGTTTCAACACAGGAAGTATAATTCATGTGTGCCATAAGTTATGTGCATTTCAAACATTTTTGTTTTTCTGATCTACAAAAAAGATTTAATCTAAACTGCATTTCATATCTAAGCTGTCAGTGCTCACACATCCACAGGCCACCGTAAAAAAAAAAGGAAAATTAGAAATGTTTTTGTGTTATTTTACGTGTAATTAGAAACATTTGAGTCATCCAATAGAAGGTTTGACTTCAATTCCATGAATTTCATGTACTTTAAGAATAGGATTTGTATATTTCTAGGACTTGTTTGTTTGTTTGGCTTCACTGTATTGTATTGTCTAAACTGATAGTATTATTAAAAACACAAACTGAAAAGCTGTTTATTAAAATCTCTTGAACTCAAAGCTCCCATTGGAGCCGGAGCGTTTGCAGATTGTCATGATTGCAGGTAACTTTTGTGTCGCCGTGGCAGCAGAGGGCATAGTTTAGAAGAAATTATGTAAAAGCGAGTGTGAAGGGCGGTGACATTTCCTCCAGCGTATCGTCACTTAACAGAACAGACCTGAAAAAAAAAACCCCAGTGTTGAAAAGAAAAAAACGTAACCACGGTAACATTTCTAGTAAGCAGTTTCTGATTTATTTCTCAAATGCAGACAAACCTGTGACACTATTGAACAAATGTAGAAAAAAAAAAAAAAATCAATTTATTCAAGGTTTTCGTTTTTATATCTCGAAATGTTTTCAGTTTTTATAAAAGTGGCATCAGATATCTGATTCTACCAGCGCAGGCTGCAGCATGCTCCGTCGGCACAGAATCTTACAAATATGTACATACTCGTAACAGCACATATATATATATATATATATATATATATATAATCCCCAGTGTGTTTTCTATGTTGTTGTGGGTCAGGATATGCAGCTTTTAGCTCCAGTGCAGTTTTGGTTGAAGGCTCTGGTGAAACGTTCAGTTCCAGTTATTGAAGAATTGCTTGAAGATGATGGTCTCCTTCCCCTGCGGCAGGATCTCCACCTGAAACACACATAAACTTTACGGCCTGCAGTAAACGAGAGGCGTGAGCCACCGGGAAGTGAGATGGGTAAACACTCATTTTCCATCTCATAACGTGCTACTGCTCTCCGGTTACAGTTTGACTGAGCTTAGCAATGTTTACACTGCAGTCTGTTCTTTTTTTTTTTTTTCCTTTACCTGTGTTTTCATCCTGGGGTAATTCATTTTTTCGATGAAGCTGTCGGCCATCTGCAGGGCCTCCCTCTTCTCCTCTGCGTTCGCTCCGTTACCTGGTGGAGGATCAAACAAAAAAAACAGAAAGATTCACTTCCTGCTCTCGTCATACAATCTGTTTCTGGAAATGAGAACAACATATTTACTCGTCTAACTAAATATAGCAGCGCTTATAAAGCTGTATGTCACGACTGGAGGTATCCGAGATCCAATCTTGTGTTGGAGAGATAAAATATAAACTATTTACTTGCTTTATTTGCCAAAATTTTACCACAGTGGCATTTGAGATTGGTTGAATTGGAAATTTTGACCCTCAAAATTGATGAGTCGTCAACATTCAATGTGTCTAGTAGCTAATAATAATCAATTATGAGCTCAATTATGAGTTTTGTCAGTGATAGTTACGATGATATAATTTATGTTTGGTGAAGAATAAAACATGATTGACATATTTTGATGGAACTCGTTTTAGCTTGTGATAAGTTTGTTTGAACCGTCGGCACTGCGCAGCTGCTTCAGGGAGGAAAACAAGTGTCAAAGGTGTGTTTAAAATGAGGTCTTTGAGGCGTCATATCAGCGTAACACCGTCCATACGTTCGCCTGACTCCTCTGGCGTCCAGATAACAGACACTTCAGGGCTCGTGGCCTTGACCTCCCCTAATGTCGAAAGATTAAAACACGGAGGTTCAACCTGAGACTTGCTTGTTTGCTCTGATTGCAACAAGTGAAAGCGTCTCTGTCGTAATCTTGTCGGGTCAGAGGTCAGAGGTCGCCGGCTCCCTTCGGACTGTCACCCACCTTCAGAAAAAGAAGTGCCGACGTCCCGAGACCGTTATTTTTCACCGCGCTCGTTAAAATTTCATCAAATCGGTTATCCAATATCTGCAGCGTCTCACAACTGTCACTTTTCCTCCGTGTGCGTGTCAGCGGGCGCCGGTTCGCTGGCCCGGGGCCAAGTGGCGTTTCCTCACCTTTCCACACGAAGATCTTCCCGTTGGCGCCGTTGTCCAGGATGAAGCAGTCGTCACGGACCAGCAGCTCCTTGCCAAACGGGCTCTTCTCGGACACCTTGGTCATCGTCATGGACCCCGTGGCGTCGGACACCTGGGGAGCGGACGGAGGCGAGGTCAGGCTTTCGGCGGGACGGGGGGGTAGGTTAGCGGGGGTTAAAGATGGAGTCCGACCTTATAAAGAGAGGCCGAGTTGGAAGCGTCCGCTTTGCTGTCCTCTTCCGGCGTGCTCGCCGCCAGCGTCGGCATCATCCCCAAGACCTGCTCGGCAACACGGGAAACTTTTAGGACGATAAAAAACTTTTCCAGCTTCTCGATTGATTCGCGGCGGCGTTGTACATCCTGGACACTGTTGGGATTTATGGTTGGTAATTAGCATAAATAATTACTGTAAGTAATGGATTACTGAAAGTAATAGATTACTGAAAGTAATTTAGGAAAAATTGGAATTACTAATGAAGTAAACGGTTAGTTACTCATCAGCAACTCCTAGAGTAATTGAGTAATTACTCAAAAGTTAATAAATTATCAAAAATAATTTATTAATAAAAATTATTAATTTGCATAAATTGGTTATTTATCAAATAATAATTAAATCGGGGCACCACCAGCTAAGCTGGAAATAGCTAATACCAAATTTCAGTCTCGTTTGTCAAAAAGGGTTATTTAAGTAAAGTTAATATTTCTGTGTAAATATAACAATATTAAATAACAAGGAAGGTGTGAGCTTCGAGCACAGACTGTTACAAACCAGTGAATTGTCAACAATAAATACACAATGATAACCAAGAATCGATCAATTCAGTTAAAATGAGTTTATTAACAAAAAGTATTTATTAAAAAATAATTCATAAATCATTTATTAAAACAACACAATTAAGTAATAAACAATCAAACACGAAGATCTAATCTATTAAACAGCAAACACTATGTACAAAGAAAGAGGGTGTGTGTGTGTGTGTATGTGTGTGAGAGTGTGTATGAGTGAGTGTGTGGAAGCCTGAGTGGGGTGTAATGACCACGAACGTCCACCAGGTGGCGGAAGGCGTTGGAGGGTCAGTGTGTGTGGGTGTAATGATCTCGAACGGACACTAGATGGCGGCAGGCGTCTGGTTCGAGGCAGTAACCGGAACGACCACTAGGGGCGCGGCGGCGCACGGAGGGAGAATGCAATGACTCGACTTGTCCACCGAGTGGCGGTCTTTCAAGAGATTGCAATCACCAACGCGGCCACCAGAGGCGCTTGGCGCACTCTTCTGGACGGCGTGACATCACTGTGCTCGTGCACGGCTCGTGAGCCTGCTTGGAGCGCGCCTGGGGGCTCGTGGCCGAGTTTTCCCAGGGACAGTGAACTACACACGGTCACAGAGCGCATGCAGCAGCACGCGGCTGCTGCGATTGTTAGTGAGGGAGAGAAAAAAAAGAAAGGAGAAGAGGAGGGAGAAGGGCAGTGGACAGAATATGTTCAGCTCTGCACACTGTCTTGGACTACACAAAGTCTAGAAATGGTCTGTGCAGGTTGAGAGAGAGCGCGAGAGAGAGAGAGAGAGGAGGTTCGCGTGGATGTAAATCCAACGCGCAGACACAGATGGGTTGGAAACAGGGATCAGGTCCCTGACTTCAACACAATAATAAACACACAGCAATATTACAGTCACGTTATTCTCATTGCCTGCCCAGACTCTAAGCCTTACTCAGTTTGATGAGGGTGAACGTGCTGCCGGCGGCCGGGAAAGTGCGTTGATTTCCCGGCTGGAGCTTGTTTTTCTCTCTGGCGTCCCAGGTAAACAAGCTAAACTGGTCTGTGGACAGGGAAAAGTCCACAGGATGATCCGAGGAGGATCAAGCGCTTCTTTTGAGGAGGGGGGAGAAGAAGCGGCTTCAGGTCTGCATGCGGGAGGAGGGTGCGCTGCCAGCTGCACACTCGGACTCCGGTGAAGAAGGAAAAAAAGGAAAAAGGGAAAAGTAGAAGTAGTTCCACGGTGGTTGTCGGCTCATCCGGCTCGGTGTGGAACTCCGGGCCCGGTCAGCGGGCACACGTGGCACTTCGTCTCCGTGCGAAACGGATGCGTCCGTCTTTACGCAAGTTTCAACATTGGAGAGGAAGAAATCACCCCCGCGGGGGTGTTTTATACCTTTTGGCTGGTGTCGGGTTTCCAGCCGGCTCTGGGTCATGTGGACCAATCCTGACGGAGGGCCCGCCCTGGACATTCCAGCTGGTGAGGGAGCTCTCAGGCTCCCCCTGCCGTTGGCCTCTAGTATTGCACCTTGGACGGGGGGGGTGATGGGGGCCATTGGTCACGTGATCACGTGACCAATGGCAGACTTTTTCAGTTGTAGGCATGTGGTCCTTTGTTCTCAAAACGTGGTCCCCCCCTCCCCCTTCCATGAGGTTGAGTGGCCCCCAACATCCCCCCTTTGGTCCGAAGAGTGGGATGCGGATCTCAGGCTTTGGAGCAAACCTGGGCCGAAACGTCTATGAGTCTGTGAATGTCCCAATGTCCTGTGGAACACAAGGTCATTTCTGTCCAACAGTTCATACAGGAGGTTATTGTCCGAGCAGGGCAAGGCTAGTCTGGGCAGGGTAAGGCTAGTCTGGGCAGACCTACTATTCCTGTTCTAACTATCTAAGCCTTCATACCTTTCATTTCTTACAAGTGCATCACCAGTGAAAATGAAAGAGGTAGGAAAGGGCAGGAAAGTTGAAGAACAGGAGGGAAATGGGTTAGTAGGCAGCTCGAGGACAAGTTTACAAAAGCGGAGGTACCGGATACAAGGAGTAGAGTCTGATCTGTAAACTGTGGATGTGGTTGCACCAGTGAGCAAGTGTCCAAAAGCCACCAGCCGTCTGGGGGGTTTTGGTGCACCTGCTCCGGTTTGGAGTGAGAGTGAAGTGTGGTGTGTGGAGGTGCACGTGTGTGTTCCCTTCCAAAACCCAACTTTCACTACAGAGGCTTCAAACTGTACACATTATTTCTGTTAATAATGGCTAAGTTTTGAAGAAATCACAACTCTTGGCTCTGTGGTTTCACAGAGGTTAAAATAGCACTGCCGAGACTGTCAGATGTATCTGTGAATGTCGTATAACCGTGGTGGTGTTAGTCTTGACAAATTGCTCAACCCGGGTTAGTGGAGCTAAGTAAGGTGGTTCTACCTGTACTGAAGCTGCTAACGGAGGAGCTATTCTCCCTTCGATCTCGTGTAGATCTCTGACTACACACAGGGGTTATTTCTCCTAAACAATACTCGACTGAGTCCAAGGCATGCTAAGTGGTGTTAACAGAGCTGGATATGAGTTTACAGTGACTATATTTCCCTGAATGGTTCAACTCGAGCTTTGTAACTGCTCACGTTGTCCAAGGAGGCAGGGTTAGATTTCTGATGGTGGCAGGGGTTAGTACATGCACCTGATGGGAGTTGAGCATGCTGTCACTAAACCCTACTGATTAAAATCTGTTCTGCTCCTGGAATGGAGGTTCTCCCCCCTCGCTAGGGGAGGAGTTGACCTTACTCCGAGGGAGTAAGTTGATTGAGTGGCTCTGCAGTGCAGGCCGTGACAACACTGACCTCTTCTGGCTGGTCCAGAAGGTGCAGTGTAAGGTCATTTCTCTACCAGTCATTCTTTGGAGGGAGTGGCACCTGTGGAGTGGTGTCTGGTGGACCGATTGGTCACCCACACCCGTTGGAGGCTCACGTCTCCATCTGCACCACCGCTGTTGCCATACCGGAGTATGTGGGTGGTGCTGTGGTTGACTCGGTCAACCTGGGAGAATGACTAGGAGTGGTTTGGTGAATGGAGGTTGGCCTCCATTACCAAAATGTCGTACAGGGCAACCATGACACTGGGTGTGGCATGTGTGCCTGTCTAAGTCGACCAAAGATGGGAAGCTCCAGTGGCTGAACGCTTGGTTCAGAAGGAGGGCAGCAGCCGGAATGGCTGTGTCAAGATGGAGGCTCCCAAGTTATGACACGTTAGTCGGGGCTCTGAGGTTTTGACTGGCATGAACTCTCCCTGCTGGGGTTCAGTCCCATCAGCGCCACCTATGAGCCCAATGAATTCAACTTTGATGCGGCACCCCACTATGCTGAGAGCAAGTTTGGTTCACGCTACCAGAAGTTGATAAAGGACGTGTCGTGTCTCGGCTAAATGTTCCTCACAGGTGCAGTGACGCATGAGGAAGTCGCCCACATAGATGAGGGTTGCCGTGAGCAGCAGTGTTACTCATCATGGTGTGGAGAAGGATGGTAGACACCGATGGTGGGTCTAAGTAGCCGAAGTGGCACCGGTTCCAGGCGGACTGGCGGTTGCCAAAGGAAGAAACTAGCTGCTACTGGTTAGCGGGGACCACCTTCGTGGTCCAGCACCGCTTTACCGCGTATACAGCTAGAAAGAGTATGTACTGGTGTACACAAGATGGCGGTGCCTCGAGGTCAGTGGGGACGCACGCCAGGTGGGGGTCTGTGACCCCCCTTTCGTGCGAGACCCGCGCGAAGATCGTGTGATAATCGCGGAAGACCTCAATGACTGCATCTCCTCGTTTCTGCTGTGTAAAGCGCTAGCTTTAGCAGGGTGTGGCTTGGTCTTTGACTCGAAACCTGAATAAGGTTCTTCTGGTACAGACGTGGTCTGTTTACCTGAAGTGTCTGTATTCTCTGGTTGAGTCATCAGAGCCTGCACAACCAGGTCACCTTCAGTGCTCGGTTTTGTGCCATGGAGAACCTGTTTGAGGTTAACATGGTGAGCGCTGGTGATGGTTTTGGTTGTGGGAATGAGGAGAGCGGTGTCATGCGTGTCGTCACCGGTGGGGGACGACAGCAGGTTGTCAGTGAGAGGCACCATCAGTTCAAGATTGTGAAATGAACTGTCAGTTGACACCTCTAAAGATGGAAATGCGGTCACTTTAATCTGACCGTGTGCCAGATTATGGACCCGCGGGTTGGCTGAACGATTGTTCAGCTCCGGAAGAGATGGGTCACAGATCACCGGGTCGGGATCTGGACGGTGAGTCGAGGAGGCACATGAACCAGGGACCTTGGTTAAGGTCTGGAGTGACCATGCTGAAAGTGAGCGGTGGCTCGGAACTTTAAGCAGGCCGGCGTCGGTGGCCGATCTCTCAGACCAGCGCGCCAAAGGTGCCTCCGGAACCGAGGTTCCATTCATGTGTGCACCCCCCACGGTGTGGTGGGTGTGCAAAGAAGTACTCATGTACAAAGAAGAACTCACGTCCTTCAGTGACAAGAGTAAAGAGTGGTGTGCTTGAACTGGGTCTCGGCTCGTCACCTGCGGCGGATGCTGACTGTCAGGGAGCCTTGAAGTGGATTGGCTGGGGTCAAACTTTGGGAGAGACCCAAGTATTGGTAGGGGACCTCTAGACTGGATGGCATCGACTCTGCTGTTGAAAGCTTGGTGGCCTGGTTCAGGGCCAAGGGGAGTCGGGCTGGTGACTTGGGACCAAAGGCGCCATTGGTTGCAGTCCATCAGCACGGCCCGTCGGTTTAAGAGGTCCTGACCAATAAGAAGGTCCTCTGTGTTCAGGTCAGTGACATAGATGGGATGTGTCACCGACATGTCCTGGAAAGTTATGTCGACCCAGACACGTTTAGTGATGGGAGACACGTCCTGAGTGAAGCTTCTGATGTTTATGCTACACTCTTCCACCTGAATTGGCTTTCCTAGGGCACGCATGGTTCTAGCAACCTGCGTGAAGGTGGCTGAACACATGAGGGTGATTTCTGACCCAGTATCAAGCAGGGCGAGGGTGTCTACACCCCCTACCATCACTGAAGTGTATACGCGGTTGGCAGTGCCATTGCGTACAAGATCACCCAAGACTGTCAAAGGGGGCTCCTCTGTTGGTTCTGAGGGCCTCTTTGACCTCCTGGATCTCCTCCTCCTCCTCCTCTTGACAAAGCAAACTTTGTGTGCAGAGGGGAGAGGCCACCGGCCTAGTCATGCGGACAGGGGCCGGGAGTCCGGTTCCTCAAGGGAGCCGGGTCCCTTCTGACCAGGCGGGTTCAGGTCCTGCATCACCTCCTTGAGGCAGGATTTAATCCACTGTGGGACGTCTGCGTCCCAGTGGTTTTGGGTCTGACCTCGGCCTCGGTTGTGAGACTTACCTCTCCGCTGGGAGTGGTGAGGTCTCGGTCTGCCTGATCTCTTAACTCTAGGCCATTGTCCACCTCGTGGTCGAGGTTGTGGACATCTAACGGGTCCCCCATCCACAGCAAGTGTGGGGGAGGGGACCTCGTGACCTACAGGTGACAGGTTCGTGTTTCCGGTCGCCTGCGTTCTCAGGACGCCTGCGTCACCATCATGGTTTTCACCTGAACTGTGACGCAGCTCCCACACCATCTGCGCGTGTTTGCGGAGGTCTTTCATGGTGGGGTTTTTGGTCCTGCAGAACAGAGCGGCATCGAACCGCACACTGTTGTGGAGGTTGTTAATGAAGAGCGACTTTAAAGTCTGGTCTTCATCCAACCCCGGTGCACTGCGGCCTTGGAAGTAGGCGGCCCTAAGGCGCCTATAGTACTCTCTGGGAGGCTCCGCCTCCTTCTGAGTAATGGCAAGTGCACCAAAGGTTGCAGAGGCAGGATCATTGTACAGAGAATACTCTTCCCTAAGTGCATGACAGAGGGATGAGTAATGGTCTCTGACGGCAAGTGGGAGGGATTCCATGTAAACATGGACGCTCCTGGACGTCGTCTTCCAGAGAAGCTTCAGCTTCTCACGTGACGAAGGATGAGGCAGGTCGAGGAGGCAGCGTTCAACCTCCCGGAGGTAGTCCTCTATACTAACCTCCCGGTTGTTTGGGTTGAACTGCTCTATGTCCTCTGCAAGGGACTCAAGTTGGCGGGTCCGAAGACCACGTTCCCTTGGGGGACCGGAATGGTCCGAGTCATCTGAGCTAGACCCCCCTGGTTCTCTCCGGTGGAGAGAGTGAGGGTCATGATGACCAAGAGGGTCTCCAGTGAGTGG
The DNA here is from genome assembly GCF_963422515.1 of Blennius ocellaris. Taxonomy (NCBI): domain Eukaryota; kingdom Metazoa; phylum Chordata; class Actinopteri; order Blenniiformes; family Blenniidae; genus Blennius; species Blennius ocellaris. The sequence continues at coordinate 435,991 of NC_137663.1, read as the reverse complement.
AGGACCAAAGCTGATAGCACGGTGAGGTGCTGCAAAATAACTCTTTTCATTCTCCTGAAAAGGAGTGAAAGAGCTGTGAGAGCGCATTGAGGTGCGGCTAAGCACCGATGGATGTGTGTCAGAGCACACCGGGACCCTGCGGTCCTTAAAGTGAAAAGCTGGGGGGACTGGGTGTCGGTTCAGTGGGATGCAGTCAACTCCCACAACACTGGGCAGGTGTCTTGTGCCACGCCCCCCTGGCTGTGTGTCAAGCCCCCCCCTCGCCATGGCTGCGGGGAAGCTTGATGCAGTCTGTCCCCCTGACGGGACAGCTCCAAGTCTACACTCACCTGTGGTGGGCGGTCCACCTGACTGGACCACCTCAGGATTGTAGAGACCTGGAGGAGGCTGTCCACCTGACTGGACAGCTTCAAGAATGCGCATAACTGGGGCAATTTGTCCATCTGACTGGACATTTTCCAGACTGCGGAGATGTGCTGCGTCTCTGCTGAGAGCTGCACCAGGTTTTACCCCAATGTGGTTTGGCTCATTGTTCTGAGAGCCATAACCTGACTCATCGTCTGATGAATCATCAGATGATGTGTCTGTTTTGACTTCTTTCGCAGAAGTTCGGGTTAGTAACCCAATAGGTTCCGTATAAGGAGCCTGATCGTCCCTGGCCTGGATCTCCTGTCGCAGGCGGGAGTTCTCCAGCTTCAGCTGGGCACTGTTAATCCTCAGCTGCCAACTGTAAAGTTGCAGCTGGGAGAGCCGCTCTTGAGCTTCGAGAGCTTGCAGCTCGGCCTTGCGCTGGTAGAGCAGTGCAATGTGGCCTAACACATCCGGAATGGTGAACTCTACCTGACCAACCGGGTTCCTCACATAGCTTAACAGCTGCCCGATCTCTGCTTCACAGGTCTCTAAGCTGTAGCTGTTGAGGTTTCTTCTCTCCTGTGTGGAGAGGCATAGGAGCCCAGCGACCACAGTCTGCAGGGCTGGGTCATGTGGCTCCCGAGGAGTCTCTGCTCCGAGCACGCAGTGTCTCTGACTACCCATGGTAGGAGTCACGCGAAAGCTGTGTTTTGAAAAGTGCCAAAATGTTGTTAATGCACAGGTGATGGTCACACCTGTAGCTTACAACTCTAAAGGTTGCTAATTGCTCTAACTGTAACCTCTCTCAAGTTAACAGGGTGGTGTTAGCACCTTGGGTGAGCAATAGCGGGTTAGTGTACATTTATCTGGGTAAGATACTTGAAAAGTGAAAGTACGAGTTAATCACAATGAAATTAAAACTTTATTCTAAAAACACACTCAGTATCTCCTCTGAAGCATCTTTTCGGCCACAACTGATGAAAAGACCTTAACAGTCAAATCCAGCAAAATAAAAGAGGTTGAAACTGCTTTAACCTAATAAACACTTCATGTTTAAACTTGAAATGAGAAAGTACGACTTTGTTCTAATGAAATAAAAACTTTTTCCAAAATCACTCTATATCCCGTGTGGAGCATCATTTCGGCCACCCCTGATGAAATGAAAATAGCAGTAACTCCACTTAATAAAACTGGTTGAAACTGCTTGAACCTGATAAACACATCATTTAAACTTTAATAGTGAAAGTACTAGTGTGTTCTAATGAAATAAAAACTTTATTCCAAAATCACTCTATATCTCGTGTGGAGCATCATTTCGGCCACTCCTGATGAAATGAAAATAGCAGTTACTCCACTAAATATAATTGTTTGAAAGTGCTTGCAACTGCTAAGTCCATCATGTTTAAAATTGAATTGAGAAAGTACTAGATTGTTCTCATGAAATAAAAACTTTCTTCCTAAATTACTCTATATCCCGTGTGGAGCATCATTTCGGCCACTCCTGATGCAATGAAAATAGCAGTAACTCCACTTAATAAAACTGGTTGAAACTGCTTGAACCTGATAAACACATCATTTAAACTTTAATAGTGAAAGTACTAGTTTGTTCTCATGAAATAAAAACTTTTGCACCAGTGGGTGTTGTTGATTGTTTTTCCAAGGAAACCACACACAGGTGAACAGACGAGTTCAGGGACATTCGTATGGACAAAAGACCAAGTTGTATTGCTGTTCCAGGTGACTGCCGACTATAAAACTAGCAGGTTCCAGGAGAATATGGTCTGGGAGTCATGATACTCTGGAAGCCACCATTGTTTTAGTGTCCATCTACTTACACACATACAGAAGAACTATTTCCTATGGCCATAGTCAGAATTGCCACTGTAACTTTCTAAACTTTTTTAACTCAGCAGTCAAATCCTTTTTTATGCAGCTGCAGCAGGAGATGAGCAGCCAAGATTTGATTAATCAGTAAAGGTATGTATTCTGTCTACATGAGTATCTGTCATTGATGCAATGGCTCTTCACACTGCATTTCTGCAAAATAACATGTTTCTATAGCGATAAAGAAGTTGTTGAGGGGTGGATTCATTCAAACGGTGCACCAGTGAAGACCGAGGTCTGAAATGCACAAAACAACCTTCACACACCAGAGAGGAGATGTATGTAATGAGAAATGTTTATTATTCTCAAACACTTTTTTTTTTTTTTTGGATTTTAAATAATTAAAAGTGACAATGGCTGTCCAGCCTCCTCTTCTTGGCGGGGGGGAGGTCAGTCTCTGTGTTTGTCTCGACTCTCTTCCTCTTCCTTAAGTTCATCTGACTGCTGCTCTCTTCTGAAAAACAGAATGTTTGAGATGAAACAATGCAGGTGAAACATCTCACCTCACACGGCAGATTTAAATCACTAAAGTGAAATAATTCTCATCCAACTGATCAAATCTTGCTCGACATCGGTGGACTTACCAGACATGCTCTTCCTCGCGGTCTCATCAGTGCAGAGTCTCCGAAGTTTTCTGGGTGGAGACCGGCACTCAGGCGTCTTTCGAAGTGTCACGCCATCATGTTGTTGTGCAGCGCTTTCATAAACACAACAACAACAAACAATTAGATTCACAAAATATCATGCATTGAAGAATCGCCAAAGGAAAAAAAGTTCAAAATACCCAGGGTCGTCACTGTCCCGGTATCTCTTCCGTCCTGACAGGTGGTCTTTTGTGGACGGACACGCTCTGCTGTGTTGCTCAGGGCTGCTGTTGCCCGAGGGAAGAACTTGTTGTCCAATAACTGGCCAGTATGGACAAACTTCCATCAGTTTGATGGACCGCTGTAGACTGGAGGACAATAAATCATTGAGTTTAACAACTTTGTCTGTGTGCCGGCTGATGAAGTACCAAACATCTGAGAGCCTCTTACTAGTTGTCGTAGCGGCTGTCCAGGTGACCGAGCGTCAAAAATGGATGCTGGAGGACACCTAAGGCTGATATCCGCTGGTGAGGGTCGGTGTTTAGCATCTGCTCGATGAGATCAAGAAATAACGCTCGGTCACGTGCTTCAGCTGGGACGTCCTCCAGTGGAGTTCCTTCAGGAACCTTGCGGGTACAGAAGAAAACAAATAGAAGTGAGAAAAACACATAAACCCGTATGTTCAAATCACAACAACAGGTGTTTTCCAGGAGATTTTACTCACCTTCAAAAGCTCTGCCAGACTTTTGATTGGACACCGCTGGATCTTCTTGATTGACTGAAGAGAGGAAAGATTTCATTCAGTCGACATGTAGGTGATGGTAGTTCCAAGAAAAGAAACAACAATCTAGTCTGACCCAACACTGTTTAGACGGAAACCATGAATCATACCTTCAGAGACCAAGGGGCGGGCTGTTCAAACGACGGTAACTTCTCCAAAAACTTATTTGTCCGACATCCTGAGTCCATCACGTGGTCGGGGACGTCTCCGCGAAGTGAAATTAGGTTTCTCACCTGTGGGCGAAGCACAATGTTGCATTACACATTCAAACAAACCACAAAAGTTCTGATTTCATTAAAAGTTATCCTTAAGCACTAAAATTCAGTGACCGTACACTGCAACTCTTAGTCAAAGGAGATGAAGTGATCTATTTGTATTCAATGTAACACTTACAATTTCAGCTTCTCGTTTCCCGGCCATCAGAATATCTCCGATCAGAAGTTCCGCCGCCACGCAGCCCAATGACCAAATGTCAATGGCGTGAGAAAACGGGGCTCCCATCAACATTTCCGGGGCTCTGAGGAGGAAACAAACACACTTTATTCACGATGGCTCGGTCACACATGAGCTTGACTAAAAAACTGAGACGTCAGCGTTCAGTGCTACACAGTTGTTCACATCCACAGAACAGAGTTTGGGTAATTACGTGTATGGAAGAGTTCCGATCATGTGACCGATCCTATTTTTCGGGTCATTAAGAGCCGTGCCGAAATCTATCAGTTTGGCTCTCCATGGTTCCTCTTCATGGTTGGCAAGCATGATGTTCTCTGGTTTGACGTCGGCATGGATCACATTGATGTGATGCAGGAAACAAAGAGCTTCGGCCATCTGAGACAAAGCAGAGAACAACACTAATAATCAAACAACTGAAGAGACAGCGAAACAAACTGTGTAATGATGTTTCAGCTTGAATTTTGAGTAAAACAACACGTTGAAAGAGAAACAGCGCAGCACACAAATAAGGAGATAAGAAAGTCAAACCTGCTGCATGATTGGCCGAATGTCCATCAGGCTGAGACGCGTGTCCTTGACGTGAGCCTTCATATGTTCATATATGTCCATGCCGAGCGTCTCAAATTCCAGGCATAGACCATGGCTGGACATGAAGGCGCCGGAATATTCAACAATGTTGAAGTTCCGAGAGCCCAAACCGGTCATCATGTCCAGGAAGTTGGCCTGGAATCACAGCAGATCATAGAAAAGCTCACGTTATACCCAGTGTTTTTGAATTGTTGCGATGCAAGTGAAATACGAGTGACTGTTCTTGTACGGCACCTCGTTCTTGGAGCCAGCGATGGATTTTTCATCGTCGATGATTTTTAAGGCCACCAAGTGGTCGGTTTGACCCTTGCTGCAAAGGGCGACCTTCCCGAAGCTCCCACTGCCCAGGATCTTTATGACCTGGTAGTCACCGGTGGGCGAGGAAATGGTGTCTCCCAGCATTGTTCTGAATTATAGGAGAAGAGTTCATTAGGACTGTTTAACATCAAATCCTGTGTTTTAAGATTCTGAAATGTGGACTGGTCTACTGATTGCAGTGAAGCAGCAGGACACTCACCTCAATTAGCTGGATCCAACAAGTCAATTGAGAGTTGTAGATGGAACAGTGAAGGGATTCACAACGACCAGAACGTCTCTCAAAGCAGGCAGTCGACGATGAAAGCACCAAAACCAAACCGAGAACAAACGAAGAGCAAACCGAAACCAAACCAACACCAACCAAGACCAAACCACACAGAGAAACCCAGAACTGCTGGTGGATCACGTCACAAAAGTACAGAGGACTTCAAAGGACGAGATTAAAGGCAAGAAACAAACCAATCATAGGGATCAAAGGATCAAATGGAATGGCCCAAATTATCAGGGGGGGGGGGAGGTGGAAATGGTTTGGTCCAGCTCCAGGTTTCGGCCTGTAAATGGAGAATTGTTCACTTTCCACCATCTCCTATGCTTCTCAAGTGGAATTTTTGTTTTTCTTTTTTAAAGTCCCTTGAGATGGTTGTGTTGTATTTGGCACTATATAAGTACATTGAAATTATAATTCACTATGTCAATAAATGTATGTATGTATGTTTGTATGTATGTAAATGAAATATTGAACCATAATCATAAAACACAAATATCTCAAACATTTACACCCTAATATCCAAGTCACTAACATTTAAAATATCACTTCGTCTGACCTCCATGAGTCATTTCATTTCATTTATTTATTTATTTAAATAGGGACAGTACATATTAATGAACATATAACATATGAATCTGACATATATCGCCATGGACTACTACACGTAATAGTATTTGCTAGTTCTTATATTTTTCTGTTAACACATCAAAGGTGATAAAACTGGTGTTTGCTGGCAAACAAGAAAAGTTTGTTCACTTCAAAAACTGTTTTTGAAAGAAATCAACCACCAAACGTTGTAGCTCTTTGTTTGGATAACAGAGTCCAGTGTTGGTTCCTCAGGTCGACCTTAAATTATTACTTTAGTTGTTAAGGTACCTTATTATCTCAGTATTTAATGTTCATGTTGATTTTCTCTGCTGTGGGTCTTTGCTGTTCAATGAGCTGCTCCTCGCAGACGTATGGATCTGATGATGATGATGATGATGATGGTGATGATGATGATGATGATGATGATGATGATGATGATGATGATGATGATGATGATGCCGCCACCACCATGTCCTCAGCAGTGCCACACTTTCCACCAGAATCATCTTCTTCTGGCTGAAAAAGTGCTTGAAACAGCAGAAAGTGAGGCTGCGCCCTCTGAATGACACACAAGAGGTTTGATGTGAAAAACACTCCAGTTTTTCTTGACAATTATTCAATTTAATGTCTCATTACACTCTGACACGAAAGCAGAGAACAAATAAACAATTTGAGTTGAGAAAGAAATCGATTTGTGAATCAAAATGTTTTTTAACCTTTTACTCATCAAAATTTCCACCTTTGGTATATTTGACAGCAAAACACAACTAATTTTTCCTTTTTCTTTTTCTTTTTAACAATAGAAACAAACATTCTTCATTATGCTGACATCATAAAATAGAATAGAATAGAATAGAATAGAATAGCAGCATTTCAAAAGGATGATTGTGTTGCTAGATTATCAGTAAGCGATTAATCATGTTATTGGTATATAAATATCCCAATAATTTGACTGATATATATTTGTTTTATATGTGATGAACTTGTTTGATTTGTAAACAGCCTGTATTTCTTTCATATGTTGATTGGAAAAAGCTTCAGCTTCCAATAAGCCTCTGTTTCCAATAGTTTAGATGACTACTCCAAAAACATCTGGATTTTAATCATATATTCACTCACATCCAGGACTTTGACATGAATCAGGTCAAAAACAACTGTAATTTTGTTGATCTATCAATCATCCATTTCAATGGCATCTGTCTTTTTGTCCTTCAATCCATGCAGCCATTATTGATCCATCCTTCTACTGTTTGTCCTGTTTGTTCATTAATCCAAAGGTTTTTTTATGCCCATCGATAAATTCATTTGTCTATCAATACAACCATCCTCTGTCCCCCCACTGATCAAACAATGTCGATCTATTTATTAGCCTTTGGATCCATCCATCTATCCATCAGGTGGCGGGAGTCTAGTGTAGGAAACTCTCACTGAGAGGCAGGTGATGAAACTGCTGTTGTGTTATAATATATAAACAGTCAATTTCAGTTTGGTTTTCTTTGTTTATTGCAACTGTATAGTGGAAAGCAGGTCTCACACGAATGAGTTAAAGCACTGTACAAAGTTTGTCAAAGAGATTTACAGGAATTCTTGGAGGTAGAGCGCGTGTTGGGTGTGATCATGTGCACAGTACAGGAATACCGTCAAACCTGAGTTTCATCACATTCGGTTAAACGAACTAATGGCTGCCGGTGCCTGTCAATTCTGCATCAAAAGGTTGGCATGAATCTGAACACATGAGAATGACTTGTGGGGTTCTTCAGGGCTCCATCCTTGAGCCTCTTTCGTTCAACATCTACATGCTCCCTCTGGCTCAGATCATGAAATATTAAAACTTCTCCTATGATACTTATGCAGATGATAAATCAGTGTCAGTGAACATCAACAGCCCTTTTTACATGTGGAACAGTGGTGGGTCATGGATTTCACTCCAAGGTCTTGAGTATTGCTCGGTCTTTATCAATCCACCCCTCAACTTGGCATGTCTGCATTTATGTGTGTGTGTGTCTGCATGTGTGCATGTGTGTTCATTTGCTTTTATTCATCTATTGCATCTTTGCACTGTTTTTAATTCTTGTTAAAGCACTTTGTATTACATCACTGTGTAAAAAAGTGCTGTCTAAAAAAAGTTGATTAATTGATTGAATAACTATTTAATGGCTATAAAAACACGTTATATACATTATAATGAAGAAACGCAGCGTAAAGATCTGTTGCATCACATTTAATCATCTTGCCAGAATAAATGCTTTTACTTTACAATCTAACCCAGAGTGAACAACTCTCCTTCTGCTGCTGCGACAGCTGCATAAAAAAGCATCAATGACCTCATAAAATTGCCCCATTATTTTGAAAAATTGCAACATTTTATTCACCAAAAATCCAGATTATTTGTACACAAAATTCAGCTTCTTTTCTTTCCTCAATCAGTGTTGAATGACTCTTTTTCTGAGCTTGCATGTCTTATTCTGGCAGAAGTTTTAAATCACATCAGGGCTGAAATGTCCACTGGACAGAAGCAGTGGACAAGGGAATGGTCACAGATCCCTCATGCTCTCAATCAGACTTTTCTGCTGAAGGAAATCCAGGAGATCAGAGGGAGATTTTCATGTAAAATCTTCTGTGGCATACATGGCAGTCAGTTCTGTACTCAACCAAGACAAATCCAAAAGTACTTGATGGATCTGAGTTCAGCTGGAGGAGGCTGCATGCAGGAATTATTTCTGCTATTCCTGAAACTTCTGGGAGTCCATGAGGGTGACAAACATCTTTTTTTTCTTTAAATGATCCTGAAATCTTGTCAAACAACGACATTATTTGTCTGCTGTGGAGTAGGTGGTAGCAGACGTTGGATCTTTTTGTGTTTGGAGTGTCTGCAGTGCACCAGTGGGTGTTGTTGATTGTTTTTCCAAGGAAACCACACACAGGTGAACAGACGAGTTCAGGGACATCCGTATGGACAAAAGACCAAGTTGTATTGCTGTTCCAGGTGACTGCCGACTATAAAACTAGCAGGTTCCAGGAGAATATGGTCTGGGAGTCATGATACTCTGGAAGCCACCATTGTTTTAGTGTCCATCTACTTACACACATACAGAAGAACTATTTCCTATGGCCATGGTCAGAATTGCCACTGTAACTTTCTAAACTTTTTTAACTCAGCAGTCAAATCCTTTTTTATGCAGCTGCAGCAGGAGATGAGCAGCCAAGATTTGATTAATCAGTAAAGGTATGTATTCTGTCTACATGAGTATCTGTCATTGATGCAATGGCTCTTCACACTGCATTTCTGCAAAATAACATGTTTCTATAGCGATAAAGAAGTTGTTGAGGGGTGGATTCATTCAAACGGTGCACCAGTGAAGACCGAGGTCTGAAATGCACAAAACAACCTTCACACACCAGAGAGGAGATGTATGTAATGAGAAATGTTTATTATTCTCAAACACTTTTTTTTTTTTGGGGGATTTTAAATAATTAAAAGTGACAATGGCTGTCCAGCCTCCTCTTCTTGGCGGGGGGGAGGTCAGTCTCTGTGTTTGTCTCGACTCTCTTCCTCTTCCTTAAGTTCATCTGACTGCTGCTCTCTTCTGAAAAACAGAATGTTTGAGATGAAACAATGCAGGTGAAACATCTCACCTCACACGGCAGATTTAAATCACTAAAGTGAAATAATTCTCATCCAACTGATCAAATCTTGCTCGACATCGGTGGACTTACCAGACATGCTCTTCCTCGCGGTCTCATCAGTGCAGAGTCTCCGAAGTTTTCTGGGTGGAGACCGGCACTCAGGCGTCTTTCGAAGTGTCACGCCATCATGTTGTTGTGCAGCGCTTTCATAAACACAACAACAACAAACAATTAGATTCACAAAATATCATGCATTGAAGAATCGCCAAAGGAAAAAAAGTTCAAAATACCCAGGGTCGTCACTGTCCCGGTATCTCTTCCGTCCTGACAGGTGGTCTTTTGTGGACGGACACGCTCTGCTGTGTTGCTCAGGGCTGCTGTTGCCCGAGGGAAGAACTTGTTGTCCAATAACTGGCCAGTATGGACAAACTTCCATCAGTTTGATGGACCGCTGTAGACTGGAGGACAATAAATCATTGAGTTTAACAACTTTGTCTGTGTGCCGGCTGATGAAGTACCAAACATCTGAGAGCCTCTTACTAGTTGTCGTAGCGGCTGTCCAGGTGACCGAGCGTCAAAAATGGATGCTGGAGGACACCTAAGGCTGATATCCGCTGGTGAGGGTCGGTGTTTAGCATCTGCTCGATGAGATCAAGAAATAACGCTCGGTCACGTGCTTCAGCTGGGACGTCCTCCAGTGGAGTTCCTTCAGGAACCTTGCGGGTACAGAAGAAAACAAATAGAAGTGAGAAAAACACATAAACCCGTATGTTCAAATCACAACAACAGGTGTTTTCCAGGAGATTTTACTCACCTTCAAAAGCTCTGCCAGACTTTTGATTGGACACCGCTGGATCTTCTTGATTGACTGAAGAGAGGAAAGATTTCATTCAGTCGACATGTAGGTGATGGTCGTTCCAAGAAAAGAAACAACAATCTAGTCTGACCCAACACTGTTTAGACGGAAACCATGAATCATACCTTCAGAGACCAAGGGGCGGGCTGTTCAAACGACGGTAACTTCTCAAAAAACTTATTTGTCCGACATCCTGAGTCCATCACGTGGTCGGGGACGTCTCCGCGAAGTGAAATGAGGTTTCTCACCTGTGGGCGAAGCACAATGTTGCATTACACATTCAAACAAACCACAAAAGTTCTGATTTCATTAAAAGTTATCCTTAAGCACTAAAATTCAGTGACCGTACACTGCAACTCTGAGTCAAAGGAGATGAAGTGATCTATTTGTATTCAATGTAACACTTACAATTTCAGCTTCTCGTTTCCCGGCCATCAGAATATCTCCGATCAGAAGTTCCGCCGCCACGCAGCCCAATGACCAAATGTCAATGGCGTGAGAAAACGGGGCTCCCATCAACATTTCCGGGGCTCTGAGGAGGAAACAAACACACTTTATTCACGATGGCTCGGTCACACATGAGCTTGACTAAAAAACTGAGACGTCAGCGTTCAGTGCTACACAGTTGTTCACATCCACAGAACAGAGTTTGGGTAATTACGTGTATGGAAGAGTTCCGATCATGTGACCGATCCTATTTTCCGGGTCATTAAGAGCCGTGCCGAAATCTATCAGTTTGGCTCTCCATGGTTCCTCTTCATGGTTGGCAAGCATGATGTTCTCTGGTTTGACGTCGGCATGGATCACATTGATGTGATGCAGGAAACAAAGAGCTTCGGCCATCTGAGACAAAGCAGAGAACAACACTAATAATCAAACAACTGAAGAGACAGCGAAACAAACTGTGTAATGATGTTTCAGCTTGAATTTTGAGTAAAACAACACGTTGAAAGAGAAACAGCGCAGCACACAAATAAGGAGATAAGAAAGTCAAACCTGCTGCATGATTGGCCGAATGTCCATCAGGCTGAGACGCGTGTCCTTGACGTGAGCCTTCATATGTTCATATATGTCCATGCCGAGCGTCTCAAATTCCAGGCATAGACCATGGCTGGACATGAAGGCGCCGGAATATTCAACAATGTTGAAGTTCCGAGAGCCCAAACCGGTCATCATGTCCAGGAAGTTGGCCTGGAATCACAGCAGATCATAGAAAAGCTCACGTTATACACAGTGTTTTTGAATTGTTGCGATGCAAGTGAAATACGAGTGACTGTTCTTGTACGGCACCTCGTTCTTGGAGCCAGCGATGGATTTTTCATCGTCGATGATTTTTAAGGCCACCAAGTGGTCGGTTTGACCCTTGCTGCAAAGGGCGACCTTCCCGAAGCTCCCACTGCCCAGGATCTTTATGACCTGGTAGTCACCGGTGGGCGAGGAAATGGTGTCTCCCAGCATTGTTCTGAATTATAGGAGAAGAGTTCATTAGGACTGTTTAACATCAAGTCCTGTGTTTTAAGATTCTGAAATGTGGACTGGTCTACTGATTGCAGTGAAGCAGCAGGACACTCACCTCAATTAGCTGGATCCAACAAGTCAATTGAGAGTTGTAGATGGAACAGTGAAGGGATTCACAACGACCAGAACGTCTCTCAAAGCAGGCAGTCGACGATGAAAGCACCAAAACCAAACCGAGAACAAACGAAGAGCAAACCGAAACCAAACCAACACCAACCAAGACCAAACCACACAGAGAAACCCAGAACTGCTGGTGGATCACGTCACAAAAGTACAGAGGACTTCAAAGGACGAGATTAAAGGCAAGAAACAAACCAATCATAGGGATCAAAGGATCAAAGCACAGTTCATGGAATGGCCCAAATTATCAGGGGGGGGGGGGGGGGGGGGAGGTGGAAATGGTTTGGTCCAGCTCCAGGTTTCGGCCTGTAAATGGAGAATTGTTCACTTTCCACCATCTCCTATGCTTCTCAAGTGGAATTTTTGTTTTTCTTTTTTAAAGTCCCTTGAGATGGTTGTGTTGTATTTGGCACTATATAAGTACATTGAAATTATAATTCACTATGTCAATAAATGTATGTATGTATGTTTGTATGTATGTAAATGAAATATTGAACCATAATCATAAAACACAAATATCTCAAACATTTACACCCTAATATCCAAGTCACTAACATTTAAAATATCACTTCGTCTGACCTCCATGAGTCATTTCATTTCATTTATTTATTTATTTAAATAGGGACAGTACATATTAATGAACATATAACATATGAATCTGACATATATCGCCATGGACTACTACACGTAATAGTATTTGCTAGTTCTTATATTTTTCTGTTAACACATCAAAGGTGATAAAACTGGTGTTTGCTGGCAAACAAGAAAAGTTTGTTCACTTCAAAAACTGTTTTTGAAAGAAATCAACCACCAAACGTTGTAGCTCTTTGTTTGGATAACAGAGTCCAGTGTTGGTTCCTCAGGTCGACCTTAAATTATTACTTTAGTTGTTAAGGTACCTTATTATCTCATTATTTAATGTTCATGTTGATTTTCTCTGCTGTGGGTCTTTGCTGTTCAATGAGCTGCTCCTCGCAGACGTATGGATCTGATGATGATGATGATGATGATGGTGATGATGATGATGATGATGATGATGATGATGATGATGATGATGATGATGATGAAGATGATGATGATGATGATGATGATGATGCCGCCACCACCATGTCCTCAGCAGTGCCACACTTTCCACCAGAATCATCTTCTTCTGGCTGAAAAAGTGCTTGAAACAGCAGAAAGTGAGGCTGCGCCCTCTGAATGACACACAAGAGGTTTGATGTGAAAAACACTCCAGTTTTTCTTGACAATTATTCAATTTAATGTCTCATTACACTCTGACACGAAAGCAGAGAACAAATAAACAATTTGAGTTGAGAAAGAAATCGATTTGTGAATCAAAATGTTTTTTAACCTTTTACTCATCAAAATTTCCACCTTTGGTATATTTGACAGCAAAACTGTCAGAGTAATTTTATATATAGTTGCCATATTCGTGCTTAATTATATTCATATTCAAGTTCTATCTTATTTCTGTGTATTCTCTCTTAGCAGCGCCTCTCAGGCGCTGCTCACTAATCACATGTTCTGAGCAGGTCAACCTGACCGAGGCTGATAAACAAGATGAGCCACGTCTTCCACACAGCTGCCATCTCGACGTCCCATGCGCGGGATGTCCTTTGATTGTATTCATAGTTGATAAACTGTTAAAACTCACAGAATGTTTCGTTACTATGATGTGTATCCTGTAAACCCTCCCCTTTGTTTAATGAAATAAAACCGCAGGAGAAATGGTCTGAAGCTCAGAGTGGGTAGGAGGTGTAATCTGAACACGCTCCTAGGCCATTCTCCTTGCGAGTAACCAAAGCTCATTCGTGTTGTCTTCTTCTTTCTTGCAGATTTAATAAATGTCTGTAGCCTAAACCTGACATTTAACTTGGTCCTTCGAGCCGGATGCCAACAACGCCTGGTGGTTCCGGCACACGCAGTCGTCGCCAGCAAGCCCACGGCCGTGGCGGGGCTCACTAGGTGAGACCCAGCACCTTTTCCAGGAACTGACACTGCTTCGTGTGCTGGGACCCGCAGGTTGAAGGCATCCAACGGCGAGAGGAAAAGACTCCGACGGGTGAGCATTGTTTTGGGTTAAAAAGAAAATGTGCGACTGAGGGTTGCAGAATAGTAAAACCCTGTGAATTCTAGACTCTAACAGGTAAAACTAAAAACGCTGAGGAGTGGACGCCTGAAAATAGTTCACATTAAAAACGGACGGCGGAGTCCACGGTTGCGGCGTTACCGAAAAATCCGTAAATAAAAAGGCGCTGAGGAGTGGACGCCTGAGAATAGTTCACACTAAAAACGGACGGCGGAGTCCACGGTTACAGCGTCACCGAAAATTCCGTAAGAAAGAAACTAAAAGTGTGCATGTTGAATGAGTGGGTGGACTGTGAACCACTAGGTTACAGCCACCATTTAAAAACAACAGGAAAGTAAGTAGTGGGCTGACGTGGATGCACAGGCAAGAATTCTCCACCTGAAAGGGTTGAAGTGAGAATTACCACGATCAGTAAAAAATTAACCACTACCCTGTTGACAGGTTGACCAACGGTACCATAGACTACCCCACGTAGTACGGTCCGTCCAAATTTAAAAAACAAAATGGGACAAGGGAACACCAGAAAATCTAAACCGCGCGATAAATTAACTTGTAAAGATTGTAAACATGTAGAACGCTGCAGCGAAGAAAATGTAAAACATTTGGATAACTGGATTACAAAACATGGCTTCGACGGGAGCCTCAATACACAAAAAATAACAGTATTGCAAGATACCACCAAGCCAGGCGACGACATAGAACAGTTCATAACAGACATGACCAACCTCAGAACTTCTTACATTACACACGCCATACACGCAGAGAAGGTAATAAAACAAAAGAAAAGCAAAGAGGCAAATGGGGGAACGGGAGCTTGTTTTCAGGAACAGCAGGGCTTCGGGGAAGTGTTTTACCAAAGACCATCTAGAGGCGGGATGAGAGGAAGAGGAAGATCTTTTAGAGGACACAGAGGTAGAGGGAATTTTGGTAATAAAGTACATGGATGCTGGAACTGTGGGAAACTGGGACATTTTGCAAGGGACTGCACTGAAAGACCAGACAAACACTTTGACGGAAACTAAGCATGACTAAATGGCTTCAGAGGACATGACACACGAACGGACTCAGGACGACACTGGGCGTGTGTTTGTTAGTGTGTGTGTGTATGTGTGTGTTTGTGTTTTTGTGTGTGTTTGTGTGTGTGTGCAGGAGACACGTCTCCACACTGAACGGCTTTAGACGAGATAACACAAAAACAAAACAAAGCTGCTCTAAGTAATGTGTCGGGACTACTTTTAATGTGTTTAGTGAAGAAATAAACGTATCTAAAGTAAACTTAAGTTATTTGGAATTTAAACTTAAAAAATCTATAAATAAAAATTGCTAAATTAACTGAATAAAATAAATGGATGAAACAAATAAATCAATAAAGGAACAAATACTTTGGGTGTATATGCATGAAGCAGAGCTCCTCCTTATCAAACAGCTGTTATGGAGACCGAGGACATTGAATGAAAACAGAATCCACAGCTCTGATCCCATTCTGCTTCTACCAGACGTTGCTGGTGGAGGAATGAGAGGCTGTGGAGGCGCTAGATTGGACTACAAACATGGAAACTCTCAACGTAATGACGAACATGCCGTGTCGCGACGTAAAATACACTTCAGCGTGCCAAGGTCGTACCATGAGAACACACACACACACATAGTGGGAGAAATGAAGGGATTCAAATACACGATGTTGAACATTTCAGTAGGAAAAAGTAGATACGAGTTTTAAACTTGAAAGTTTGAGGATCAAAATTAGAATTTGATGTGTGCAATGAAATTTAAGACCTTTTACAGAGGTCCAGGAATTAAATGGTTTATAAAATCAACAATAGATTAGTGAAACTAAACTAAACTAACACGGTGACTAAAAACTAGACTAAACATTTAGATGAAGTTTGGAAAAGAGTCAGCTTACAAAATAAACAAAACCTCAAACAAGAAATAAAAAAAAAAAAATAAGAAACTGATCAAATTATTCTCAAGTTTTTAAGATCATAGATTGTTTTCTTTGCAGAAACAAAATAATGATTATCAGACATAATATGGCTAGTATTTGATGGGCTGCTATAACAATATTTATAGATCATATAAAAAGAACACAGATGATTCAAATGTCAAAAAGCAATGTATTTGCAGATAAAACAGCCAAACAAGTGGTAAAATTAAACCAGGAGCTAGATATTTATCTTCAGAATACCGAATTAGATGAAGAAGTTTTAAAAGATATGCAAAACCGAAAGACTGAAACAGAACAGAACAGACTGAAATGTGACTCACGCAAACGGAGGAGAGAGCATGCGCAGTGAGTGATTCCAGTGAGACGTAATCGAGTGCAATCCAACATGGCGCCACCCAGCTTGTAAAGCAAACTTTTTCGACAAATAGAGGGGGAAAAACAACAACAAACTAAACTAAATAAAGGGTAAAATTAAGCTAAAATATAACGCTGGAAGAGGAAACGATAGAAAAACTTCAAGAATACTTAGACGAGTGCTACGACCGGCTCGTCGTGATGTCGAAGACGCCACAGACCGCATCCAAGAGGAGCCGCGCTGAAAGCTCCCCAACAGCGGCTCCTTCTCCATCGAAACAGTTTGAGGACATCCTGGACAGCATCAACACCAAGCTGTCCAGCTTCGACGCCCGTCTCGCCCTGGTGGAGGTACTCCACCGTGAATTCCAAGCTCTTCGTGAGTCGCTGGAATTCAGCCAACAGCAGGTGGCCGATCTAACAGCAGAGAACATCGGACTAAGAAGCGAGATGAACCTGCTGAACCAGGGACTGAGCGGCCTGACTCGGGAGAATAAGAACATGAAGGAGTCGATCCTGGACCTCCAAAGCAGGAGTATGCGGGACAACCTCGTCTTCGCGGGACTTCCAGAACGCGAGGAGGAAAACGCGGAAACATCGCTGCGAGGATTCATCCAGGAGCACCTGAAGCTTCCCGAGGACACCGTGAACAAGATCACCTTCGCCCGAGTCCACCGCCTGGGAGGGAGACGACAGGACAACCAGCGCCCGCGGCCCATCGTCGCCAAGTTTGAACATTTCAAACAGAAAGAACTGGTGAAGAGCCGCGGCCGGGAACTACGAGGAACGCACTTCAGCGTTAACGACCAGTTCCCGAAGGAGATCTTAGACCGTCGCCGCTTGTTGTTTCCTGTGAGGAAGAAGCTCATCGCCGAAGGATCCCGAGCCGTCATCACTGTGGACAGGCTTTACGTCAACGGCCAGCTGTACCGGGACCCCGCTGTCACCCCCTGGCTCTACTGATGGTCCTCATAAAGAAGTAACATCCCCTCTAACACACACACACAGCCGCACACATCACAGGTTTACTGAGGTCCAATGTTATTATAGTATTAATCATCTTGAACTACCACTACAAACGCTGGGATATTTGTATGTGTATATATGTGGGTATATGTATGTATATATATATATATAGGAATATATATTTACATGACTTTCAAAAAAAAAAAAAGCAAGCACTCCTCACGTCACCACGAACGTCACCTATGAGTTTGGGATTGTCTTTCTTTGGGTTTTGGTTTCTTACTTTCTATTTCTGCACCCCCTCCCTTGTCTTAATAGTAACACTTTTCCACTGTTTTAGCCACACTAAGACCACGACACCACAATCCAACTGTCATGAGATCACACACTCCTATATTGACAGACACACACTCCCATGTTAAATAACCAGTCAGAATTAGGAACCTTAAAAACATGCGCATGCATGCATACACAGACACACAGGCACACACAGATGCTCACACGCACACACATACACAGACACACACACACATGCACGCACAGACACATACACACGCACGCACACACAGACGCACACGCACGCACTCACAGACACGCACGCACACATAAGCACATGCACACACATAGCTACACGCACGCACGCACACAAATACACACGCACGCACGCACACACACACACAGATACACACCCACCTAGAAGATGAGTGTAGCTAGGAACCTGTTCAGATTTGTCACCTGGAATGTACGTGGAATGGGCACACAAACAAAAAGACAAAAGGTTTTCGAACACCTGGATAAACTTAAGGCAGACATTGTCTTATTACAAGAGACACACACACCTCCCACAGGACATCACAAATTGATCTCACCACAATTCCCTCACACATTCTCAGCTGGTTATAACTCCAAGCAGAGAGGCGGAGCTATATTAATCAGCAATAAAAAGCAATTCTCCCATAAAAATACAACCTTAGACCCAGAGGGAAGATTTATAATTATTCATATCTCTCTTCAGAACATAGAAATGTGTATCGCAAACATCTATGGCCCAAATGTTGATGACCCCTCCTTCTATCACAACTTCTTCACCACCCTCTCAACACACTCTGACAAAACACTTATAGTTGGAGGAGACCTCAACATAGCCCTCAATCCACAAATGGACAGAGTTAGTAAAGCAGCAAACACTAGACACTGGGATTCATCAGATATAATACAGCAGTACATGAGTGACTATGGCCTTTGTGACGCTTGGCGCACCTCTCATCCAACTCTTAGAGAGTACTCCTTCTACTCAGCAGTGCACCAATCCTATTCACGCTTAGATTACTTTCTGGTGAGTAAATCAGTGATCAAAGACACCTCGGACACACAGATTCACCCCATCACTATCAGTGACCATGCACCTGTCACTATGACGGTCACTAATAGAACACTCACCCCTCCTAGTAGACAATGGAGATTTAACACTTCACTGCTCAAGGATCAAGACTTCCTCACATTCTTTAAAAAACAATGGACACTCTTTTTAGACACAAATGATCTGCCTGGTGTTTCTCCCGGTGTCCTCTGGGAGACAGCTAAAGCTGTCATGAGAGGCAAAATAATTTCTTACTCCTCATACAAAACCAAAAAGGAAAAAATAAAGGAAAAAGATTTAGAAGATAAAATCAAGACCATAGAGACAGCTCATGCTGCTTCCAATGACGACCGCTTATTAACGGAGTTAAAGAGATTAAAAATGGAGTTGAATGAAATAATTGACCACAAAACACAATTTCAACTACAGAGATTACGCTGGGAGAACTTTGAACATGGCAATAAATCCAGCAAACTCTTAGCCAATCAGCTAAAACGAAATAAAGAAAAATGTACAATCCCCTCAGTTAAAACTCAAAATGGTGAAATCACTTCTGACCCTCAGGAAATAAATACTACTTTCAGAGAATTTTATAAAAAACTTTACTCTTCACAAATTGACCCTTCACAATCTGAAATAGAGACCTTTCTAAGCACAGTTGACCTCCCAAAATTAAAAGACGAACAGATCCAAGGCCTAGAAGCTTCCATCTCAGTAGAAGAACTGCATGAAGCTCTCCAGCACATGTCTGATGGTAAAGCTCCAGGACCTGATGGATACACCACTGAATTTTACAAAGAATTTTGGCCTTTACTCTCACCAATTTTTTTTAGAACAGTTGAGGAAATTAAAGAATCTTTATCTCTCCCCCCACATATGAACTGTGCAAATATCAATCTTCTTCTTAAACCGGATAAAGATCCTACACTACCATCTAGCTATCGCCCAATATCACTAATCAATGTAGATCTTAAAATAATCAGTAAAACCTTAGCAAGCAGAATAGAAAAAATTACACCCCACATCATACACCCTGATCAAACAGGGTTCATTAAAGGACGACACTCCACTAACAACACACGCAGATTAATTAATCTTATAGACCACTGCCACCAGAATAAACAAAAAGCCATTATCACCTCCTTAGATGCAGAAAAAGCTTTTGATAGGGTAAATTGGAAATGCCTACTCGCTACACTACGGAAATTTGGATTTGAACAAAATTACCTCTCCTGGATTAAAACATTGTACACTTCACCCAGTGCCTGTGTCAAAACAAATGATCAAATTTCCTCAAGGTTCAATCTCAAGAGAGGTACCAGGCAGGGGTGTCCACTCTCACCATCTCTCTTTGCAATTTTTATTGAACCATTAGCAGCCGCCATTAGACAGAACAATAACATAAAAGGAATACAAACAGCAAATGTAACCCACAAAATATGTCTTTATGCAGATGATGTATTACTGTTCTTACAAAACGCACAGACCTCTCTTCCACAAACAATAGAGTTAATAGACAGATTCTCTGCAATTTCAGACTATTCTATAAATTGGAATAAATCAGTTGTCTTGCCAATTAACTCTATTTTTCAGCACACATCAAATACCCCACTAAAACCAGGGAACATCAAATACCTCGGCATTAATATCTCAGCCAAACTGTCAGACTTGGTGCACTTAAACTACACCCCCCTCATTAAAACAATAGAAGAGGACCTCACTCGGTGGAGGACACTTCCTATATCACTTATGGGGAGAGTAGCAACAATTAAAATGATGGTCCTGCCTAAAATTAACTACATCTTTTCAATGATCCCAACAAAACCACCAAAAACATGGTTTAATAAATTGGATTCCCATATCTCAAAATTCTTATGGAAAAATAAACCATCGCGTATAAGTTTAAAAACACTGCAGAACACCAAGGACCAAGGAGGCTTAGAACTTCCAAACTTCTATAATTATTATCTTGCCAATAAATCACTTTACGTTATAAAATGGATTAATCAGAAACCCTTAGATGAAGGCTGGCTGGACATTGAAAAAACCTTCTGTGAAGATCTCCACATCAGAGACCTTCCTTTCTTCAGCCCTGTCATCAAAAGACACAACTGCTTTAAAAGCATCAATATAAACACATCGCTCACAGCTTGGTGGGAATTTCTTAAAATTAATGGATCATCACTCATTCCCTGCAAACTCACACCCATCTGGAACAATCCTGACATCCTGCAAAAAAAGAAACCAATAAACTTCACAAATTGGAAAAACAAGGGAATAAGAAACTTGGAACACCTTCTCTCTAATAACTCTTTTATTCCATTTAAAGATCTAATAGAAACGTATGGCATCAGTCAAAATAACTATCTGGAATATCTCCAGCTTAAGTCAATAATACAAACAAAGTTCAAACTAGAAGAGATGAACCTAAACTTACCTCAGACAGTGACAAACCTCCTGAAGATCTCAGCACCAAAACCACTTTCTAAAATCATTTCAGTCCTGTCATGTTCCAATACCACAATATCCCTTCCCACCTCCAAATGGGAAGAAGATCTAAACATTAACATAGAACCAACGCTTTGGTCACAAATCTGTAGAAATACATTCAAAATGAGCAAAAACACCAATATACAGCTTATACAATACAAGGTCCTACACAGAGTTCATTACACAGGACAAAGGATGTTCAAGATGGGTCTCACTTCATCTAACATATGTTCAAACTGCACAGCTAATCTACCTGATAACTACCTACATGCACTCTGGCAGTGTACACCAGTCCAAACATTCTGGCAAAAAATCTGTGAAGATTTATCATTATGCCTGGACTTCCCCATTCCAGTTTCACCTGCACTTTGCCTGTTAGGTGATCTTACAGAAATTAAAAGAGAGAAAAATGAATCCTTCACACTCCTGGTCTCCCTAAGCGTCGCAAAGAAGGCAATCCTCATGAACTGGAAATCAAAACATAATCTTAATATAAAGTTATTTAAAAACTTACTCCTAGACCACATCACATTAGAGAGAATGTCTGCTTGTAGGAAAAATCAGTCGGCTCAATTTGAGTTGACATGGTCCCCAATAATTGAATACACCATGTAGCCCTGTGGGGGGGTGGTAGTTCCGCCTCGGGGCTCTTGGGGCCATCTGTGGCTGGGGCGTTGTGGCTTGGGTGGTTGGCGGCCCTGAGATCTGGGGGGGTGCTGGCATCTATCCTGGGGGGTGGCGGCCTGGGCTGGGGGGTTCCGGGGGGTGGGTGTGGGGGAGGTCGGCTCTGGGTGGGGGGTGGTTCTGCTGGGGTGGGGTGGGGGTGCTGGGCGTCGGGCCCCGGCCGGGTTGCCTGGCCGGGGCGGGCGGGTGTGGGGCCTCGGGGCCTTGGGGGCTGGGTGCCCTCCCGGTCCTGGTGGGGGTGCCCGCTGCGGCGCCGGGGGTGGGTCCTCCCTCCGCCTCCCTCCCCTCGCTGGGGCGGGGGTGGCCCCTGCTGCCGGGCTCCGGGTCTGGCTCACCCCTGATCAGGGGGAGATGGAGGGCAGTAGGGGCTCCGGGTTTGGATGGACAGCTGACTGGAGATGACCCCCGGGGGGGGGGGTTTTATGGGACAGGGGCCGGGTGTGTGTGTGTGTGTGTGTGTGTGTGGGGGGGGGGGGGTACGAGTGTGGATTGGTCTGTATGGGTAGGTGTGGGTAAGTGTCTACGTGTGTTTGTGTGTGTGTGGGGGGACGGTGAATGTGAGCGTAGGTGTATGTGCGTGTGGGGGTGTGTAATTTATATATAAGTATGGGTGTGTGTATGTGTATGAGAGTATGTGAGTGTGGGGGGGGGGGGGGTTTACGCTCCCTAGCCGCTGGTCTCCAGCCGGGCTCGTGCCGGGCCATGCGGGTCTTAGACTCTGCTCTTCGGCCGTCGGGTGGGGTGGGGGGGCTTCCTGTCTGGGTCCTCTTGTGGTGCCTTGTCGGAGTGGGTGTTGGTCCCCGTGTTCCAGACCGGCCGCTTCGGGGTGGGGCGGGATGGCGCGGGGGGTCCAGCTGGGCTAAGTCCTAGCGACGGGGGGACCTTCTCCCTCTCAGCCCCTCCTACCTTACCATACCATACCTCATTCAACAATAGGGGCCAGTGGACGGGGCCTAGGGTGGGGGGTCCAGGCCACTTAACTGTGGTCTACCCCTCCCCCGACTTTGCGCCGCCCACAATTTTAACTACACTTAGTCACGCAGGGTCTTGAGGGGATCAGCTGGCTTTCGGGGTTCTGCCGCTGGGCAGCGGTAGAACGCCCGGGCCCCCGCTACCCCTCAATTTTAAACCGCACCCTAGACACACACATTGCACCACCTCTTCAAAACACAAATACACACATCCACATGCACCCAACACCCCACAGGGTGGAGGGGGGGGTGGGGGCTCCCCCCAGCACCTCCCGCTGTGGTCCCGCCGTGTTCCGGGGCGGGTGCGGCTGGAGTGCGGGGGGCACGCTAGCTCGGGCGTGGCACCTCCGGGGGGGCTGGGCAGTGGTCCTCCCTCCCTATTCACAGTTGGACTGGTGGAGGACGAGATCCCGTAGTGGCCTGGTGGGGGCCTGGCTGGCGGCCTGGGGAGTGGGGGGCACCCCCCTCCCAACCATATAAATGTATGTACGTATGTCTGTATATATGTACATATGTATGTCTGTGTGTGTATGTGTATGCTTGGTGTGTGTATCTGTGTGGGTGTGTATGTATGTCTGTGTGTGTGTATGCGTATGCTTGGGTGTGAGTGTGTGGGTGGGCTGGGATTAGGTGATGGGGTGGGGGGGGGGGGTGGCTGTCCTCCGGCCGGGCCTGGCTGGGCCTTCGCTCTTCCTGGTCTGGGGGGGGGGCTGGTCTGGGGCTCGGCGGCTGGGGCCTTCTCTGTCCCGCCGGGGGTTGGGGGGGTGGTGGGGGGATGGCCCCCGGGGGTGCGGCGGGCTCCGCTGTCGGGGCCGGGGGGGCTCCCTGCCCGCGTGGCCTGGGGGCGCTGCGCTGGCCGGTCCCGGCTTGGCGGCTCGGTCGGGGCCCGGGGCTCTGCGCCCTTTATCCTTCTCCTGTGGGCCCCTCTGGCCTGGGGGGGGTCCTCTCTCCGCGCTCCGTCTGGTGCCTTCCGGGTTGGGGCGTGGCTCTCCGGGGGGGGCTGTCGGGGCCTCCCTGGATCCGGTGGGTCGCTGGGTGCCGGAGTGGCAGCGTCCGGCCCTGGTGGCCTTGGGCTCCGGGGTGGTGCTGCGGCCCCCCCACAACAGTTTCATTCACATCCAGAGGACAAACCACACACACACACACACACACACACACACACACACACACACACACACACACACACACACACTTCCACTCCTCATTGACGAGATTGTTCTGTTAATTATCAAAACCAAGTTGTTGTCTGCTTTTGTTGTTGTTGTGTTTGTTTGTTTGTTTTATTTATTTATTTATTTATTTTTGTTCTATGTCCTTTTGCTTTTTGCTTTTGTTATAATTGTTGTCATTATTTAGGTCTTTTGCTCTGTTGTTGCTCAGGCTGGTCTTAATCTCATGGCAGTTGGAAAATATTTAGATCACTGTGGTTAATGTATTATCAAAAAAAAAAAAAAAAAACAATTGTATGTAGCACTAACAAGGGTATTGTATGTATTTTGTATTTTGTATTTTTTGTATTTATTTTGTTTCACCAAGCCTTTCTCTGTCTCTCCTCTCCTCTCCTCTCCTCTCCTCTATCCTCTCACCCCAACCGGTCCGCAGAATGCCGCCACCTCTGAGTCTGGTTTCTGCAAAGGTTTCTCCTTGTTGAGGGAGTTTTTCCTTTCCACAGTCGCAAACACACCTGCTTGCTCATGTGGATATGTTGGGCTTTTCTATTTTCTCTATAACAGCAAATTGGAATGACTGTAAAGTATTTAAAAATAATAATAAAAAAAAAAAAAAAAAAAAAAAAAAAAAAAAAAAAGAAATCAAAAAAAAAAAAAAAAAAAAAAAAAAAAAGATATGCAAAACCGGTTCCAAAACAGAAAAACAATATTGGATGAGAAAATAGAATGAAAAATAAATAAATAAATAAAAAATGGAGCACAGCAGAAAGAGATTTTCTATTTCTGACCAAAAGGAAAACCTACTCTACCAAAATCACGATATAAATAGGAGCAATAATGAGCCATGGGCTTCGCCATGCCTCAACAGGAGGGATGGTACACTAATAATATCATCAATTCTTACTAAATAAAAAAAAATATATAATAATTTTTTTTTTTTTTGAGCAGTATGTATAATCTGTATAAAACAGAAAACAAAAAAGGAGGTACATTTCCAAAACCAGAATAGTGATAATAGATGCATTTTCTAAATGGATAGAACTATTTCCAACATAACATCCAGATACTGTAACATTAGCAAAAGCACTTTGCAAAAATTATAATCCCAACATACGGAATAGCAAAAACAATTTACAGCGATAATAGAAGCCATTCGGTAAACAAATTCACATAGAATGTATCAGAAAATTTAGGAACAAAATTAAATTAAATTAAAAATCGTTGTGCTTTTGTCCAGAAAGAGCTGGTTTAGTGGAAAAATATTAAAAATAGCAGAAAGGCAAACTTGGATACATTTATCACATTGTAAAATCATCACTGCTGAGTCTCCGACCCCACCTAACGAGCAAAAGACTGATAATAGGGTGGATTCAGACGTTTAGAGCCTGGGTAGACCTGAAAGTCAGCAGAAGAACCATTCCAAGCCGTGAAGTGACTTAGCGGAAGCCGAACTGAGCAGTAATGACAAAGTCAAACGGACCCTAACCGTCGTAGCAATCGTAATAATGCTTTTTGCCTTAGTGTGGTTCCTGTGGGAACCACCTCAACACAGCGAAAGAAACCAAACTAGATCAAACACACTACCAGCCATTATTCTAAAATAATGTTTTTAACTGATGTAGATTTAATCTAACAAGTAAAATAAATGAAAAGAAACATGGTTAATATAAATTGACTAAATTAAATTAAATTAAAGTTATCACTTTCAATCAGCAGGTTTAGTTAAAAGAACTAACAGAACAGGTTGTAGTTAATACCGTCTACCTGGCAGACTCTGTCGTCTTGTTTAAAAAGGATTTGAAAACATGTTTATTTAGAAGAGCTTTTGGTTGATGGGTATTTTTTCACTAGTGTCACTTAAATTTTACACATGTATATACATTTTATATTGTTGTTTTTACCTTTTCTCCTGTACAGCACGTTGTGATTTTTTATCTGTGAAAAGCGCTTTATAAATACATTTTACTTACTTACTTACTTACTAGGAGTAAAAGTTTCAGAAAGAGATCCTGTGGGTCTCATAACAATTAATATCAAAAGAACTGAACTAAAAGTCCAAATAACAAACCATCAGATGTAATTTAACCAGACCACCACCAGGGCAATACTTTCAAACTCCAAATTTAGTGATTCAACTTTCTACAGGAAAAAGTGTATGAACAAAGTTAATAAACCAATAAATGAACCAACCAAGAGATATGAAAATAACTAGTTTTACGGTTTTTTACCTGTTTAAAGTCAAACTAATGCGACGGGCAAAGCCATTCCCTTTGAATTCAAATGATGATAATTAAATCTACTGATGCATCCTCGGACTGTCTTCTCAGCCTCTTGTCCTCTTGACCATCGTTGTCCAGTCCCTCAACAGACTCAGACGTTGTTTGTGGTATGAAGGGAACACCACCTGCCTGATAAGAAGTTCAGGACAGACCGTGGGTTCTCTGCAGAGATTGTTGTGACACATCAGAAACACCACAGACGAGGAGCATGAGGTGGAAACATGACTTCCTCACGAGACGATGTTTTGTCCAGGACAGTTCTCATGGGAGACGCTGACAGAGGAGAACAGGAGGAGCACAGTGATCCAACTAGAGATGTTTTTGTGTTGATGTGGAATAAAGGATAAATGGGGAATACTTTAAATTAAAA
This sequence comes from Blennius ocellaris, assembly GCF_963422515.1. Classification (NCBI taxonomy): domain Eukaryota; kingdom Metazoa; phylum Chordata; class Actinopteri; order Blenniiformes; family Blenniidae; genus Blennius; species Blennius ocellaris. The sequence goes on along the minus strand of NC_137663.1, from coordinate 409,372 downwards.
GTAATGTTAAATTAAAAGTAAAAGATTATTTAATGTTTTCTATTTCTGTTATAAAAGGGGGAATGGCAATAAATATATATAAAAGCAATAAAAAAACATGATGAGAGTTAAAAGATAATCTTCAAAAGACACATTTGGTAATAAGGAGCACATAGAATAAATTCTAATGACAATAATTTAAAGTCAGTATTTCTTTGGTGGTTGATCATAAATAAAATTATCGAACTGTCTAATCTGATGTGAGATGTTGCAGGTGGATCCTGAACTGATGTTGCTGCACCGCCAACAAGATCAACTTCAATTGTTTAATATTAATAAATTCAGTTTAAATAACTGTTTAAGGAAAAACAAATACTTAGTTTGCGTTAAAATTTTTGGGGAAAATAATTTTCGAGACAGGAACAGATGCCTTAGATAGGAGGTACTTTTGATTTTTTTTTGTTTTTTCTTTTCTTTTTAGACATTGTCTCATTGTCAACATATGAAAATGTGCTGTACTGTTATTCCAAACAGACTTACTGACTACTTAACTAATGACATAAAAGATACACCGTAGCACCTCAGAACTTCACCTGCATAAACATCACGAGCACAAACCCTAAACATTTCCTTGGAAGCCTAAACAACTCCTGGTGCCTTGAAACAGTTCAAGCTCCAGCCAAATTCACACCATGAGCACGAGCAGACGTGTGGTGGTGGTGTGGCCCAAACAAAATCTATGATGGCCTTCCTAAGCCAGCTCAAGGATTGTGTGCACTCATAATTTTAATCATTCCAGTAAAACGTCCTTCCCCTGCATGTAACTCAAATCTCTGAGAAATTGTTGCAGACTGATGCTTTCAGCAACATCGACGACGGCTTTCCAGACACGTATAGCGGTTGATATGTTGTTGGCAGAGAAGGGGGGTGTGTGTTCGATGTTTGGTGACAAATGTTGTACCTTTATTCCGAACAACACAGCAGCAGATGGAACGCTCACACGCGCCGTGGAGGGTCTTCGTACTTTGAATAAAAAGATGAAAGATCACTCTGGCGTTGACACATCTATGTGGGATGGTTGGGTTGATATGTTTGGGAGATACAAAGCTCTAGTAATGTCCGTTTTGGTCTCCTCGGCTATATTCATCGCCACCCTCACCCCGTGTGGCTGCTGCTGTATTCCATGTATCCGCGCCCTTCTCACCCGCCTAATCAACACTGCTATCTCTCCCATGAAACAGGACCTGGCGCAGGCTTATCCGTTGTTGGGGGGTGCTGATCATGACTCTGAAATTAGCGAGGATGATGACTTTCCATCCTTGCCCGACCTTTTTTTCAGACCTATGAGCCCAATGAATTCAACTTTGATGCGGCACCCCACTATGCTGAGAGCAAGTTTGGTTCACGCTACCAGAAGTTGATAAAGGACGTGTCGTGTCTCGGCTAAATGTTCCTCACAGGTGCAGTGACGCATGAGGAAGTCGCCCACATAGATGAGGGTTGCCGTGAGCAGCAGTGTTACTCATCATGGTGTGGAGAAGGATGGTAGACACCGATGGTGGGTCTAAGTAGCCGAAGTGGCACCGGTTCCAGGCGGACTGGCGGTTGCCAAAGGAAGAAACTAGCTGCTACTGGTTAGCGGGGACCACCTTCGTGGTCCAGCACCGCTTTACCGCGTATACAGCTAGAAAGAGTATGTACTGGTGTACACAAGATGGCGGTGCCTCGAGGTCAGTGGGGACGCACGCCAGGTGGGGGTCTGTGACCCCCCTTTCGTGCGAGACCCGCGCGAAGATCGTGTGATAATCGCGGAAGACCTCAATGACTGCATCTCCTCGTTTCTGCTGTGTAAAGCGCTAGCTTTAGCAGGGTGTGGCTTGGTCTTTGACTCGAAACCTGAATAAGGTTCTTCTGGTACAGACGTGGTCTGTTTACCTGAAGTGTCTGTATTCTCTGGTTGAGTCATCAGAGCCTGCACAACCAGGTCACCTTCAGTGCTCGGTTTTGTGCCATGGAGAACCTGTTTGAGGTTAACATGGTGAGCGCTGGTGATGGTTTTGGTTGTGGGAATGAGGAGAGCGGTGTCATGCGTGTCGTCACCGGTGGGGGACGACAGCAGGTTGTCAGTGAGAGGCACCATCAGTTCAAGATTGTGAAATGAACTGTCAGTTGACACCTCTAAAGATGGAAATGCGGTCACTTTAATCTGACCGTGTGCCAGATTATGGACCCGCGGGTTGGCTGAACGATTGTTCAGCTCCGGAAGAGATGGGTCACAGATCACCGGGTCGGGATCTGGACGGTGAGTCGAGGAGGCACATGAACCAGGGACCTTGGTTAAGGTCTGGAGTGACCATGCTGAAAGTGAGCGGTGGCTCGGAACTTTAAGCAGGCCGGCGTCGGTGGCCGATCTCTCAGACCAGCGCGCCAAAGGTGCCTCCGGAACCGAGGTTCCATTCATGTGTGCACCCCCCACGGTGTGGTGGGTGTGCAAAGAAGTACTCATGTACAAAGAAGAACTCACGTCCTTCAGTGACAAGAGTAAAGAGTGGTGTGCTTGAACTGGGTCTCGGCTCGTCACCTGCGGCGGATGCTGACTGTCAGGGAGCCTTGAAGTGGATTGGCTGGGGTCAAACTTTGGGAGAGACCCAAGTATTGGTAGGGGACCTCTAGACTGGATGGCATCGACTCTGCTGTTGAAAGCTTGGTGGCCTGGTTCAGGGCCAAGGGGAGTCGGGCTGGTGACTTGGGACCAAAGGCGCCATTGGTTGCAGTCCATCAGCACGGCCCGTCGGTTTAAGAGGTCCTGACCAATAAGAAGGTCCTCTGTGTTCAGGTCAGTGACATAGATGGGATGTGTCACCGACATGTCCTGGAAAGTTATGTCGACCCAGACACGTTTAGTGATGGGAGACACGTCCTGAGTGAAGCTTCTGATGTTTATGCTACACTCTTCCACCTGAATTGGCTTTCCTAGGGCACGCATGGTTCTAGCAACCTGCGTGAAGGTGGCTGAACACATGAGGGTGATTTCTGACCCAGTATCAAGCAGGGCGAGGGTGTCTACACCCCCTACCATCACTGAAGTGTATACGCGGTTGGCAGTGCCATTGCGTACAAGATCACCCAAGACTGTCAAAGGGGGCTCCTCTGTTGGTTCTGAGGGCCTCTTTGACCTCCTGGATCTCCTCCTCCTCCTCCTCTTGACAAAGCAAACTTTGTGTGCAGAGGGGAGAGGCCACCGGCCTAGTCATGCGGACAGGGGCCGGGAGTCCGGTTCCTCAAGGGAGCCGGGTCCCTTCTGACCAGGCGGGTTCAGGTCCTGCATCACCTCCTTGAGGCAGGATTTAATCCACTGTGGGACGTCTGCGTCCCAGTGGTTTTGGGTCTGACCTCGGCCTCGGTTGTGAGACTTACCTCTCCGCTGGGAGTGGTGAGGTCTCGGTCTGCCTGATCTCTTAACTCTAGGCCATTGTCCACCTCGTGGTCGAGGTTGTGGACATCTAACGGGTCCCCCATCCACAGCAAGTGTGGGGGAGGGGACCTCGTGACCTACAGGTGACAGGTTCGTGTTTCCGGTCGCCTGCGTTCTCAGGACGCCTGCGTCACCATCATGGTTTTCACCTGAACTGTGACGCAGCTCCCACACCATCTGCGCGTGTTTGCGGAGGTCTTTCATGGTGGGGTTTTTGGTCCTGCAGAACAGAGCGGCATCGAACCGCACACTGTTGTGGAGGTTGTTAATGAAGAGCGACTTTAAAGTCTGGTCTTCATCCAACCCCGGTGCACTGCGGCCTTGGAAGTAGGCGGCCCTAAGGCGCCTATAGTACTCTCTGGGAGGCTCCGCCTCCTTCTGAGTAATGGCAAGTGCACCAAAGGTTGCAGAGGCAGGATCATTGTACAGAGAATACTCTTCCCTAAGTGCATGACAGAGGGATGAGTAATGGTCTCTGACGGCAAGTGGGAGGGATTCCATGTAAACATGGACGCTCCTGGACGTCGTCTTCCAGAGAAGCTTCAGCTTCTCACGTGACGAAGGATGAGGCAGGTCGAGGAGGCAGCGTTCAACCTCCCGGAGGTAGTCCTCTATACTAACCTCCCGGTTGTTTGGGTTGAACTGCTCTATGTCCTCTGCAAGGGACTCAAGTTGGCGGGTCCGAAGACCACGTTCCCTTGGGGGACCGGAATGGTCCGAGTCATCTGAGCTAGACCCCCCTGGTTCTCTCCGGTGGAGAGAGTGAGGGTCATGATGACCAAGAGGGTCTCCAGTGAGTGGAGGACCAAAGCTGATAGCACGGTGAGGTGCTGCAAAATAACTCTTTTCATTCTCCTGAAAAGGAGTGAAAGAGCTGTGAGAGCGCATTGAGGTGCGGCTAAGCACCGATGGATGTGTGTCAGAGCACACCGGGACCCTGCGGTCCTTAAAGTGAAAAGCTGGGGGGACTGGGTGTCGGTTCAGTGGGATGCAGTCAACTCCCACAACACTGGGCAGGTGTCTTGTGCCACGCCCCCCTGGCTGTGTGTCAAGCCCCCCCCTCGCCATGGCTGCGGGGAAGCTTGATGCAGTCTGTCCCCCTGACGGGACAGCTCCAAGTCTACACTCACCTGTGGTGGGCGGTCCACCTGACTGGACCACCTCAGGATTGTAGAGACCTGGAGGAGGCTGTCCACCTGACTGGACAGCTTCAAGAATGCGCATAACTGGGGCAATTTGTCCATCTGACTGGACATTTTCCAGACTGCGGAGATGTGCTGCGTCTCTGCTGAGAGCTGCACCAGGTTTTACCCCAATGTGGTTTGGCTCATTGTTCTGAGAGCCATAACCTGACTCATCGTCTGATGAATCATCAGATGATGTGTCTGTTTTGACTTCTTTCGCAGAAGTTCGGGTTAGTAACCCAATAGGTTCCGTATAAGGAGCCTGATCGTCCCTGGCCTGGATCTCCTGTCGCAGGCGGGAGTTCTCCAGCTTCAGCTGGGCACTGTTAATCCTCAGCTGCCAACTGTAAAGTTGCAGCTGGGAGAGCCGCTCTTGAGCTTCGAGAGCTTGCAGCTCGGCCTTGCGCTGGTAGAGCAGTGCAATGTGGCCTAACACATCCGGAATGGTGAACTCTACCTGACCAACCGGGTTCCTCACATAGCTTAACAGCTGCCCGATCTCTGCTTCACAGGTCTCTAAGCTGTAGCTGTTGAGGTTTCTTCTCTCCTGTGTGGAGAGGCATAGGAGCCCAGCGACCACAGTCTGCAGGGCTGGGTCATGTGGCTCCCGAGGAGTCTCTGCTCCGAGCACGCAGTGTCTCTGACTACCCATGGTAGGAGTCACGCGAAAGCTGTGTTTTGAAAAGTGCCAAAATGTTGTTAATGCACAGGTGATGGTCACACCTGTAGCTTACAACTCTAAAGGTTGCTAATTGCTCTAACTGTAACCTCTCTCAAGTTAACAGGGTGGTGTTAGCACCTTGGGTGAGCAATAGCGGGTTAGTGTACATTTATCTGGGTAAGATACTTGAAAAGTGAAAGTACGAGTTAATCACAATGAAATTAAAACTTTATTCTAAAAACACACTCAGTATCTCCTCTGAAGCATCTTTTCGGCCACAACTGATGAAAAGACCTTAACAGTCAAATCCAGCAAAATAAAAGAGGTTGAAACTGCTTTAACCTAATAAACACTTCATGTTTAAACTTGAAATGAGAAAGTACGACTTTGTTCTAATGAAATAAAAACTTTTTCCAAAATCACTCTATATCCCGTGTGGAGCATCATTTCGGCCACCCCTGATGAAATGAAAATAGCAGTAACTCCACTTAATAAAACTGGTTGAAACTGCTTGAACCTGATAAACACATCATTTAAACTTTAATAGTGAAAGTACTAGTGTGTTCTAATGAAATAAAAACTTTATTCCAAAATCACTCTATATCTCGTGTGGAGCATCATTTCGGCCACTCCTGATGAAATGAAAATAGCAGTTACTCCACTAAATATAATTGTTTGAAAGTGCTTGCAACTGCTAAGTCCATCATGTTTAAAATTGAATTGAGAAAGTACTAGATTGTTCTCATGAAATAAAAACTTTCTTCCTAAATTACTCTATATCCCGTGTGGAGCATCATTTCGGCCACTCCTGATGCAATGAAAATAGCAGTAACTCCACTTAATAAAACTGGTTGAAACTGCTTGAACCTGATAAACACATCATTTAAACTTTAATAGTGAAAGTACTAGTTTGTTCTCATGAAATAAAAACTTTTGCACCAGTGGGTGTTGTTGATTGTTTTTCCAAGGAAACCACACACAGGTGAACAGACGAGTTCAGGGACATTCGTATGGACAAAAGACCAAGTTGTATTGCTGTTCCAGGTGACTGCCGACTATAAAACTAGCAGGTTCCAGGAGAATATGGTCTGGGAGTCATGATACTCTGGAAGCCACCATTGTTTTAGTGTCCATCTACTTACACACATACAGAAGAACTATTTCCTATGGCCATAGTCAGAATTGCCACTGTAACTTTCTAAACTTTTTTAACTCAGCAGTCAAATCCTTTTTTATGCAGCTGCAGCAGGAGATGAGCAGCCAAGATTTGATTAATCAGTAAAGGTATGTATTCTGTCTACATGAGTATCTGTCATTGATGCAATGGCTCTTCACACTGCATTTCTGCAAAATAACATGTTTCTATAGCGATAAAGAAGTTGTTGAGGGGTGGATTCATTCAAACGGTGCACCAGTGAAGACCGAGGTCTGAAATGCACAAAACAACCTTCACACACCAGAGAGGAGATGTATGTAATGAGAAATGTTTATTATTCTCAAACACTTTTTTTTTTTTTTTGGATTTTAAATAATTAAAAGTGACAATGGCTGTCCAGCCTCCTCTTCTTGGCGGGGGGGAGGTCAGTCTCTGTGTTTGTCTCGACTCTCTTCCTCTTCCTTAAGTTCATCTGACTGCTGCTCTCTTCTGAAAAACAGAATGTTTGAGATGAAACAATGCAGGTGAAACATCTCACCTCACACGGCAGATTTAAATCACTAAAGTGAAATAATTCTCATCCAACTGATCAAATCTTGCTCGACATCGGTGGACTTACCAGACATGCTCTTCCTCGCGGTCTCATCAGTGCAGAGTCTCCGAAGTTTTCTGGGTGGAGACCGGCACTCAGGCGTCTTTCGAAGTGTCACGCCATCATGTTGTTGTGCAGCGCTTTCATAAACACAACAACAACAAACAATTAGATTCACAAAATATCATGCATTGAAGAATCGCCAAAGGAAAAAAAGTTCAAAATACCCAGGGTCGTCACTGTCCCGGTATCTCTTCCGTCCTGACAGGTGGTCTTTTGTGGACGGACACGCTCTGCTGTGTTGCTCAGGGCTGCTGTTGCCCGAGGGAAGAACTTGTTGTCCAATAACTGGCCAGTATGGACAAACTTCCATCAGTTTGATGGACCGCTGTAGACTGGAGGACAATAAATCATTGAGTTTAACAACTTTGTCTGTGTGCCGGCTGATGAAGTACCAAACATCTGAGAGCCTCTTACTAGTTGTCGTAGCGGCTGTCCAGGTGACCGAGCGTCAAAAATGGATGCTGGAGGACACCTAAGGCTGATATCCGCTGGTGAGGGTCGGTGTTTAGCATCTGCTCGATGAGATCAAGAAATAACGCTCGGTCACGTGCTTCAGCTGGGACGTCCTCCAGTGGAGTTCCTTCAGGAACCTTGCGGGTACAGAAGAAAACAAATAGAAGTGAGAAAAACACATAAACCCGTATGTTCAAATCACAACAACAGGTGTTTTCCAGGAGATTTTACTCACCTTCAAAAGCTCTGCCAGACTTTTGATTGGACACCGCTGGATCTTCTTGATTGACTGAAGAGAGGAAAGATTTCATTCAGTCGACATGTAGGTGATGGTAGTTCCAAGAAAAGAAACAACAATCTAGTCTGACCCAACACTGTTTAGACGGAAACCATGAATCATACCTTCAGAGACCAAGGGGCGGGCTGTTCAAACGACGGTAACTTCTCCAAAAACTTATTTGTCCGACATCCTGAGTCCATCACGTGGTCGGGGACGTCTCCGCGAAGTGAAATTAGGTTTCTCACCTGTGGGCGAAGCACAATGTTGCATTACACATTCAAACAAACCACAAAAGTTCTGATTTCATTAAAAGTTATCCTTAAGCACTAAAATTCAGTGACCGTACACTGCAACTCTTAGTCAAAGGAGATGAAGTGATCTATTTGTATTCAATGTAACACTTACAATTTCAGCTTCTCGTTTCCCGGCCATCAGAATATCTCCGATCAGAAGTTCCGCCGCCACGCAGCCCAATGACCAAATGTCAATGGCGTGAGAAAACGGGGCTCCCATCAACATTTCCGGGGCTCTGAGGAGGAAACAAACACACTTTATTCACGATGGCTCGGTCACACATGAGCTTGACTAAAAAACTGAGACGTCAGCGTTCAGTGCTACACAGTTGTTCACATCCACAGAACAGAGTTTGGGTAATTACGTGTATGGAAGAGTTCCGATCATGTGACCGATCCTATTTTTCGGGTCATTAAGAGCCGTGCCGAAATCTATCAGTTTGGCTCTCCATGGTTCCTCTTCATGGTTGGCAAGCATGATGTTCTCTGGTTTGACGTCGGCATGGATCACATTGATGTGATGCAGGAAACAAAGAGCTTCGGCCATCTGAGACAAAGCAGAGAACAACACTAATAATCAAACAACTGAAGAGACAGCGAAACAAACTGTGTAATGATGTTTCAGCTTGAATTTTGAGTAAAACAACACGTTGAAAGAGAAACAGCGCAGCACACAAATAAGGAGATAAGAAAGTCAAACCTGCTGCATGATTGGCCGAATGTCCATCAGGCTGAGACGCGTGTCCTTGACGTGAGCCTTCATATGTTCATATATGTCCATGCCGAGCGTCTCAAATTCCAGGCATAGACCATGGCTGGACATGAAGGCGCCGGAATATTCAACAATGTTGAAGTTCCGAGAGCCCAAACCGGTCATCATGTCCAGGAAGTTGGCCTGGAATCACAGCAGATCATAGAAAAGCTCACGTTATACCCAGTGTTTTTGAATTGTTGCGATGCAAGTGAAATACGAGTGACTGTTCTTGTACGGCACCTCGTTCTTGGAGCCAGCGATGGATTTTTCATCGTCGATGATTTTTAAGGCCACCAAGTGGTCGGTTTGACCCTTGCTGCAAAGGGCGACCTTCCCGAAGCTCCCACTGCCCAGGATCTTTATGACCTGGTAGTCACCGGTGGGCGAGGAAATGGTGTCTCCCAGCATTGTTCTGAATTATAGGAGAAGAGTTCATTAGGACTGTTTAACATCAAATCCTGTGTTTTAAGATTCTGAAATGTGGACTGGTCTACTGATTGCAGTGAAGCAGCAGGACACTCACCTCAATTAGCTGGATCCAACAAGTCAATTGAGAGTTGTAGATGGAACAGTGAAGGGATTCACAACGACCAGAACGTCTCTCAAAGCAGGCAGTCGACGATGAAAGCACCAAAACCAAACCGAGAACAAACGAAGAGCAAACCGAAACCAAACCAACACCAACCAAGACCAAACCACACAGAGAAACCCAGAACTGCTGGTGGATCACGTCACAAAAGTACAGAGGACTTCAAAGGACGAGATTAAAGGCAAGAAACAAACCAATCATAGGGATCAAAGGATCAAAGCACAGTTCATGGAATGGCCCAAATTATCAGGGGGGGGGGGAGGTGGAAATGGTTTGGTCCAGCTCCAGGTTTCGGCCTGTAAATGGAGAATTGTTCACTTTCCACCATCTCCTATGCTTCTCAAGTGGAATTTTTGTTTTTCTTTTTTAAAGTCCCTTGAGATGGTTGTGTTGTATTTGGCACTATATAAGTACATTGAAATTATAATTCACTATGTCAATAAATGTATGTATGTATGTTTGTATGTATGTAAATGAAATATTGAACCATAATCATAAAACACAAATATCTCAAACATTTACACCCTAATATCCAAGTCACTAACATTTAAAATATCACTTCGTCTGACCTCCATGAGTCATTTCATTTCATTTATTTATTTATTTAAATAGGGACAGTACATATTAATGAACATATAACATATGAATCTGACATATATCGCCATGGACTACTACACGTAATAGTATTTGCTAGTTCTTATATTTTTCTGTTAACACATCAAAGGTGATAAAACTGGTGTTTGCTGGCAAACAAGAAAAGTTTGTTCACTTCAAAAACTGTTTTTGAAAGAAATCAACCACCAAACGTTGTAGCTCTTTGTTTGGATAACAGAGTCCAGTGTTGGTTCCTCAGGTCGACCTTAAATTATTACTTTAGTTGTTAAGGTACCTTATTATCTCAGTATTTAATGTTCATGTTGATTTTCTCTGCTGTGGGTCTTTGCTGTTCAATGAGCTGCTCCTCGCAGACGTATGGATCTGATGATGATGATGATGATGATGGTGATGATGATGATGATGATGATGATGATGATGATGATGATGATGATGATGATGATGATGCCGCCACCACCATGTCCTCAGCAGTGCCACACTTTCCACCAGAATCATCTTCTTCTGGCTGAAAAAGTGCTTGAAACAGCAGAAAGTGAGGCTGCGCCCTCTGAATGACACACAAGAGGTTTGATGTGAAAAACACTCCAGTTTTTCTTGACAATTATTCAATTTAATGTCTCATTACACTCTGACACGAAAGCAGAGAACAAATAAACAATTTGAGTTGAGAAAGAAATCGATTTGTGAATCAAAATGTTTTTTAACCTTTTACTCATCAAAATTTCCACCTTTGGTATATTTGACAGCAAAACACAACTAATTTTTCCTTTTTCTTTTTCTTTTTAACAATAGAAACAAACATTCTTCATTATGCTGACATCATAAAATAGAATAGAATAGAATAGAATAGCAGCATTTCAAAAGGATGATTGTGTTGCTAGATTATCAGTAAGCGATTAATCATGTTATTGGTATATAAATATCCCAATAATTTGACTGATATATATTTGTTTTATATGTGATGAACTTGTTTGATTTGTAAACAGCCTGTATTTCTTTCATATGTTGATTGGAAAAAGCTTCAGCTTCCAATAAGCCTCTGTTTCCAATAGTTTAGATGACTACTCCAAAAACATCTGGATTTTAATCATATATTCACTCACATCCAGGACTTTGACATGAATCAGGTCAAAAACAACTGTAATTTTGTTGATCTATCAATCATCCATTTCAATGGCATCTGTCTTTTTGTCCTTCAATCCATGCAGCCATTATTGATCCATCCTTCTACTGTTTGTCCTGTTTGTTCATTAATCCAAAGGTTTTTTTATGCCCATCGATAAATTCATTTGTCTATCAATACAACCATCCTCTGTCCCCCCACTGATCAAACAATGTCGATCTATTTATTAGCCTTTGGATCCATCCATCTATCCATCAGGTGGCGGGAGTCTAGTGTAGGAAACTCTCACTGAGAGGCAGGTGATGAAACTGCTGTTGTGTTATAATATATAAACAGTCAATTTCAGTTTGGTTTTCTTTGTTTATTGCAACTGTATAGTGGAAAGCAGGTCTCACACGAATGAGTTAAAGCACTGTACAAAGTTTGTCAAAGAGATTTACAGGAATTCTTGGAGGTAGAGCGCGTGTTGGGTGTGATCATGTGCACAGTACAGGAATACCGTCAAACCTGAGTTTCATCACATTCGGTTAAACGAACTAATGGCTGCCGGTGCCTGTCAATTCTGCATCAAAAGGTTGGCATGAATCTGAACACATGAGAATGACTTGTGGGGTTCTTCAGGGCTCCATCCTTGAGCCTCTTTCGTTCAACATCTACATGCTCCCTCTGGCTCAGATCATGAAATATTAAAACTTCTCCTATGATACTTATGCAGATGATAAATCAGTGTCAGTGAACATCAACAGCCCTTTTTACATGTGGAACAGTGGTGGGTCATGGATTTCACACCAAGGTCTTCAGTATTGCTCGGTCTTAATCAATCCACCCCTCAACTTGGCATGTCTGCATTTATGTGTGTGTGTGTCTGCATGTGTGCATGTGTGTTCATTTGCTTTTATTCATCTATTGCATCTTTGCACTGTTTTTAATTCTTGTTAAAGCACTTTGTATTACATCACTGTGTAAAAAAGTGCTGTCTAAAAAAAGTTGATTAATTGATTGAATAACTATTTAATGGCTATAAAAACACGTTATATACATTATAATGAAGAAACGCAGCGTAAAGATCTGTTGCATCACATTTAATCATCTTGCCAGAATAAATGCTTTTACTTTACAATCTAACCCAGAGTGAACAACTCTCCTTCTGCTGCTGCGACAGCTGCATAAAAAAGCATCAATGACCTCATAAAATTGCCCCATTATTTTGAAAAATTGCAACATTTTATTCACCAAAAATCCAGATTATTTGTACACAAAATTCAGCTTCTTTTCTTTCCTCAATCAGTGTTGAATGACTCTTTTTCTGAGCTTGCATGTCTTATTCTGGCAGAAGTTTTAAATCACATCAGGGCTGAAATGTCCACTGGACAGAAGCAGTGGACAAGGGAATGGTCACAGATCCCTCATGCTCTCAATCAGACTTTTCTGCTGAAGGAAATCCAGGAGATCAGAGGGAGATTTTCATGTAAAATCTTCTGTGGCATACATGGCAGTCAGTTCTGTACTCAACCAAGACAAATCCAAAAGTACTTGATGGATCTGAGTTCAGCTGGAGGAGGCTGCATGCAGGAATTATTTCTGCTATTCCTGAAACTTCTGGGAGTCCATGAGGGTGACAAACATCTTTTTTTTCTTTAAATGATCCTGAAATCTTGTCAAACAACGACATTATTTGTCTGCTGTGGAGTAGGTGGTAGCAGACGTTGGATCTTTTTGTGTTTGGAGTGTCTGCAGTGCACCAGTGGGTGTTGTTGATTGTTTTTCCAAGGAAACCACACACAGGTGAACAGACGAGTTCAGGGACATCCGTATGGACAAAAGACCAAGTTGTATTGCTGTTCCAGGTGACTGCCGACTATAAAACTAGCAGGTTCCAGGAGAATATGGTCTGGGAGTCATGATACTCTGGAAGCCACCATTGTTTTAGTGTCCATCTACTTACACACATACAGAAGAACTATTTCCTATGGCCATGGTCAGAATTGCCACTGTAACTTTCTAAACTTTTTTAACTCAGCAGTCAAATCCTTTTTTATGCAGCTGCAGCAGGAGATGAGCAGCCAAGATTTGATTAATCAGTAAAGGTATGTATTCTGTCTACATGAGTATCTGTCATTGATGCAATGGCTCTTCACACTGCATTTCTGCAAAATAACATGTTTCTATAGCGATAAAGAAGTTGTTGAGGGGTGGATTCATTCAAACGGTGCACCAGTGAAGACCGAGGTCTGAAATGCACAAAACAACCTTCACACATAGAGAGGAGATGTATGTAATGAGAAATGTTTATTATTCTCAAACACTTTTTTTTTTTTGGGGGATTTTAAATAATTAAAAGTGACAATGGCTGTCCAGCCTCCTCTTCTTGGCGGGGGGGAGGTCAGTCTCTGTGTTTGTCTCGACTCTCTTCCTCTTCCTTAAGTTCATCTGACTGCTGCTCTCTTCTGAAAAACAGAATGTTTGAGATGAAACAATGCAGGTGAAACATCTCACCTCACACGGCAGATTTAAATCACTAAAGTGAAATAATTCTCATCCAACTGATCAAATCTTGCTCGACATCGGTGGACTTACCAGACATGCTCTTCCTCGCGGTCTCATCAGTGCAGAGTCTCCGAAGTTTTCTGGGTGGAGACCGGCACTCAGGCGTCTTTCGAAGTGTCACGCCATCATGTTGTTGTGCAGCGCTTTCATAAACACAACAACAACAAACAATTAGATTCACAAAATATCATGCATTGAAGAATCGCCAAAGGAAAAAAAGTTCAAAATACCCAGGGTCGTCACTGTCCCGGTATCTCTTCCGTCCTGACAGGTGGTCTTTTGTGGACGGACACGCTCTGCTGTGTTGCTCAGGGCTGCTGTTGCCCGAGGGAAGAACTTGTTGTCCAATAACTGGCCAGTATGGACAAACTTCCATCAGTTTGATGGACCGCTGTAGACTGGAGGACAATAAATCATTGAGTTTAACAACTTTGTCTGTGTGCCGGCTGATGAAGTACCAAACATCTGAGAGCCTCTTACTAGTTGTCGTAGCGGCTGTCCAGGTGACCGAGCGTCAAAAATGGATGCTGGAGGACACCTAAGGCTGATATCCGCTGGTGAGGGTCGGTGTTTAGCATCTGCTCGATGAGATCAAGAAATAACGCTCGGTCACGTGCTTCAGCTGGGACGTCCTCCAGTGGAGTTCCTTCAGGAACCTTGCGGGTACAGAAGAAAACAAATAGAAGTGAGAAAAACACATAAACCCGTATGTTCAAATCACAACAACAGGTGTTTTCCAGGAGATTTTACTCACCTTCAAAAGCTCTGCCAGACTTTTGATTGGACACCGCTGGATCTTCTTGATTGACTGAAGAGAGGAAAGATTTCATTCAGTCGACATGTAGGTGATGGTCGTTCCAAGAAAAGAAACAACAATCTAGTCTGACCCAACACTGTTTAGACGGAAACCATGAATCATACCTTCAGAGACCAAGGGGCGGGCTGTTCAAACGACGGTAACTTCTCAAAAAACTTATTTGTCCGACATCCTGAGTCCATCACGTGGTCGGGGACGTCTCCGCGAAGTGAAATGAGGTTTCTCACCTGTGGGCGAAGCACAATGTTGCATTACACATTCAAACAAACCACAAAAGTTCTGATTTCATTAAAAGTTATCCTTAAGCACTAAAATTCAGTGACCGTACACTGCAACTCTGAGTCAAAGGAGATGAAGTGATCTATTTGTATTCAATGTAACACTTACAATTTCAGCTTCTCGTTTCCCGGCCATCAGAATATCTCCGATCAGAAGTTCCGCCGCCACGCAGCCCAATGACCAAATGTCAATGGCGTGAGAAAACGGGGCTCCCATCAACATTTCCGGGGCTCTGAGGAGGAAACAAACACACTTTATTCACGATGGCTCGGTCACACATGAGCTTGACTAAAAAACTGAGACGTCAGCGTTCAGTGCTACACAGTTGTTCACATCCACAGAACAGAGTTTGGGTAATTACGTGTATGGAAGAGTTCCGATCATGTGACCGATCCTATTTTCCGGGTCATTAAGAGCCGTGCCGAAATCTATCAGTTTGGCTCTCCATGGTTCCTCTTCATGGTTGGCAAGCATGATGTTCTCTGGTTTGACGTCGGCATGGATCACATTGATGTGATGCAGGAAACAAAGAGCTTCGGCCATCTGAGACAAAGCAGAGAACAACACTAATAATCAAACAACTGAAGAGACAGCGAAACAAACTGTGTAATGATGTTTCAGCTTGAATTTAGAGTAAAACAACACGTTGAAAGAGAAACAGCGCAGCACACAAATAAGGAGATAAGAAAGTCAAACCTGCTGCATGATTGGCCGAATGTCCATCAGGCTGAGACGCGTGTCCTTGACGTGAGCCTTCATATGTTCATATATGTCCATGCCGAGCGTCTCAAATTCCAGGCATAGACCATGGCTGGACATGAAGGCGCCGGAATATTCAACAATGTTGAAGTTCCGAGAGCCCAAACCGGTCATCATGTCCAGGAAGTTGGCCTGGAATCACAGCAGATCATAGAAAAGCTCACGTTATACACAGTGTTTTTGAATTGTTGCGATGCAAGTGAAATACGAGTGACTGTTCTTGTACGGCACCTCGTTCTTGGAGCCAGCGATGGATTTTTCATCGTCGATGATTTTTAAGGCCACCAAGTGGTCGGTTTGACCCTTGCTGCAAAGGGCGACCTTCCCGAAGCTCCCACTGCCCAGGATCTTTATGACCTGGTAGTCACCGGTGGGCGAGGAAATGGTGTCTCCCAGCATTGTTCTGAATTATAGGAGAAGAGTTCATTAGGACTGTTTAACATCAAGTCCTGTGTTTTAAGATTCTGAAATGTGGACTGGTCTACTGATTGCAGTGAAGCAGCAGGACACTCACCTCAATTAGCTGGATCCAACAAGTCAATTGAGAGTTGTAGATGGAACAGTGAAGGGATTCACAACGACCAGAACGTCTCTCAAAGCAGGCAGTCGACGATGAAAGCACCAAAACCAAACCGAGAACAAACGAAGAGCAAACCGAAACCAAACCAACACCAACCAAGACCAAACCACACAGAGAAACCCAGAACTGCTGGTGGATCACGTCACAAAAGTACAGAGGACTTCAAAGGACGAGATTAAAGGCAAGAAACAAACCAATCATAGGGATCAAAGGATCAAAGCACAGTTCATGGAATGGCCCAAATTATCAGGGGGGGGGGGGGGGGGGGGTGGAAATGGTTTGGTCCAGCTCCAGGTTTCGGCCTGTAAATGGAGAATTGTTCACTTTCCACCATCTCCTATGCTTCTCAAGTGGAATTTTTGTTTTTCTTTTTTAAAGTCCCTTGAGATGGTTGTGTTGTATTTGGCACTATATAAGTACATTGAAATTATAATTCACTATGTCAATAAATGTATGTATGTATGTTTGTATGTATGTAAATGAAATATTGAACCATAATCATAAAACACAAATATCTCAAACATTTACACCCTAATATCCAAGTCACTAACATTTAAAATATCACTTCGTCTGACCTCCATGAGTCATTTCATTTCATTTATTTATTTATTTAAATAGGGACAGTACATATTAATGAACATATAACATATGAATCTGACATATATCGCCATGGACTACTACACGTAATAGTATTTGCTAGTTCTTATATTTTTCTGTTAACACATCAAAGGTGATAAAACTGGTGTTTGCTGGCAAACAAGAAAAGTTTGTTCACTTCAAAAACTGTTTTTGAAAGAAATCAACCACCAAACGTTGTAGCTCTTTGTTTGGATAACAGAGTCCAGTGTTGGTTCCTCAGGTCGACCTTAAATTATTACTTTAGTTGTTAAGGTACCTTATTATCTCATTATTTAATGTTCATGTTGATTTTCTCTGCTGTGGGTCTTTGCTGTTCAATGAGCTGCTCCTCGCAGACGTATGGATCTGATGATGATGATGATGATGATGGTGATGATGATGATGATGATGATGATGATGATGATGATGATGATGATGAAGATGATGATGATGATGATGATGATGATGCCGCCACCACCATGTCCTCAGCAGTGCCACACTTTCCACCAGAATCATCTTCTTCTGGCTGAAAAAGTGCTTGAAACAGCAGAAAGTGAGGCTGCGCCCTCTGAATGACACACAAGAGGTTTGATGTGAAAAACACTCCAGTTTTTCTTGACAATTATTCAATTTAATGTCTCATTACACTCTGACACGAAAGCAGAGAACAAATAAACAATTTGAGTTGAGAAAGAAATCGATTTGTGAATCAAAATGTTTTTTAACCTTTTACTCATCAAAATTTCCACCTTTGGTATATTTGACAGCAAAACACAACTAATTTTTCCTTTTTCTTTTTCTTTTTAACAATAGAAACAAACATTCTTCATTATGCTGACATCATAAAATAGAATAGAATAGAATAGAATAGCAGCATTTCAAAAGGATGATTGTGTTGCTAGATTATCAGTAAGCGATTAATCATGTTATTGGTATATAAATATCCCAATAATTTGACTGATATATATTTGTTTTATATGTGATGAACTTGTTTGATTTGTAAACAGCCTGTATTTCTTTCATATGTTGATTGGAAAAAGCTTCAGCTTCCAATAAGCCTCTGTTTCCAATAGTTTAGATGACTACTCCAAAAACATCTGGATTTTAATCATATATTCACTCACATCCAGGACTTTGACATGAATCAGGTCAAAAACAACTGTAATTTTGTTGATCTATCAATCATCCATTTCAATGGCATCTGTCTTTTTGTCCTTCAATCCATGCAGCCATTATTGATCCATCCTTCTACTGTTTGTCCTGTTTGTTCATTAATCCAAAGGTTTTTTTATGCCCATCGATAAATTCATTTGTCTATCAATACAACCATCCTCTGTCCCCCCACTGATCAAACAATGTCGATCTATTTATTAGCCTTTGGATCCATCCATCTATCCATCAGGTGGCGGGAGTCTAGTGTAGGAAACTCTCACTGAGAGGCAGGTGATGAAACTGCTGTTGTGTTATAATATATAAACAGTCAATTTCAGTTTGGTTTTCTTTGTTTATTGCAACTGTATAGTGGAAAGCAGGTCTCACACGAATGAGTTAAAGCACTGTACAAAGTTTGTCAAAGAGATTTACAGGAATTCTTGGAGGTAGAGCGCGTGTTGGGTGTGATCATGTGCACAGTACAGGAATACCGTCAAACCTGAGTTTCATCACATTCGGTTAAACGAACTAATGGCTGCCGGTGCCTGTCAATTCTGCATCAAAAGGTTGGCATGAATCTGAACACATGAGAATGACTTGTGGGGTTCTTCAGGGCTCCATCCTTGAGCCTCTTTCGTTCAACATCTACATGCTCCCTCTGGCTCAGATCATGAAATATTAAAACTTCTCCTATGATACTTATGCAGATGATAAATCAGTGTCAGTGAACATCAACAGCCCTTTTTACATGTGGAACAGTGGTGGGTCATGGATTTCACACCAAGGTCTTCAGTATTGCTCGGTCTTAATCAATCCACCCCTCAACTTGGCATGTCTGCATTTATGTGTGTGTGTGTCTGCATGTGTGCATGTGTGTTCATTTGCTTTTATTCATCTATTGCATCTTTGCACTGTTTTTAATTCTTGTTAAAGCACTTTGTATTACATCACTGTGTAAAAAAGTGCTGTCTAAAAAAAGTTGATTAATTGATTGAATAACTATTTAATGGCTATAAAAACACGTTATATACATTATAATGAAGAAACGCAGCGTAAAGATCTGTTGCATCACATTTAATCATCTTGCCAGAATAAATGCTTTTACTTTACAATCTAACCCAGAGTGAACAACTCTCCTTCTGCTGCTGCGACAGCTGCATAAAAAAGCATCAATGACCTCATAAAATTGCCCCATTATTTTGAAAAATTGCAACATTTTATTCACCAAAAATCCAGATTATTTGTACACAAAATTCAGCTTCTTTTCTTTCCTCAATCAGTGTTGAATGACTCTTTTTCTGAGCTTGCATGTCTTATTCTGGCAGAAGTTTTAAATCACATCAGGGCTGAAATGTCCACTGGACAGAAGCAGTGGACAAGGGAATGGTCACAGATCCCTCATGCTCTCAATCAGACTTTTCTGCTGAAGGAAATCCAGGAGATCAGAGGGAGATTTTCATGTAAAATCTTCTGTGGCATACATGGCAGTCAGTTCTGTACTCAACCAAGACAAATCCAAAAGTACTTGATGGATCTGAGTTCAGCTGGAGGAGGCTGCATGCAGGAATTATTTCTGCTATTCCTGAAACTTCTGGGAGTCCATGAGGGTGACAAACATCTTTTTTTTCTTTAAATGATCCTGAAATCTTGTCAAACAACGACATTATTTGTCTGCTGTGGAGTAGGTGGTAGCAGACGTTGGATCTTTTTGTGTTTGGAGTGTCTGCAGTGCACCAGTGGGTGTTGTTGATTGTTTTTCCAAGGAAACCACACACAGGTGAACAGACGAGTTCAGGGACATCCGTATGGACAAAAGACCAAGTTGTATTGCTGTTCCAGGTGACTGCCGACTATAAAACTAGCAGGTTCCAGGAGAATATGGTCTGGGAGTCATGATACTCTGGAAGCCACCATTGTTTTAGTGTCCATCTACTTACACACATACAGAAGAACTATTTCCTATGGCCATGGTCAGAATTGCCACTGTAACTTTCTAAACTTTTTTAACTCAGCAGTCAAATCCTTTTTTATGCAGCTGCAGCAGGAGATGAGCAGCCAAGATTTGATTAATCAGTAAAGGTATGTATTCTGTCTACATGAGTATCTGTCATTGATGCAATGGCTCTTCACACTGCATTTCTGCAAAATAACATGTTTCTATAGCGATAAAGAAGTTGTTGAGGGGTGGATTCATTCAAACGGTGCACCAGTGAAGACCGAGGTCTGAAATGCACAAAACAACCTTCACACACCAGAGAGGAGATGTATGTAATGAGAAATGTTTATTATTCTCAAACACTTTTTTTTTTTGGGGGGATTTTAAATAATTAAAAGTGACAATGGCTGTCCAGCCTCCTCTTCTTGGCGGGGGGGAGGTCAGTCTCTGTGTTTGTCTCGACTCTCTTCCTCTTCCTTAAGTTCATCTGACTGCTGCTCTCTTCTGAAAAACAGAATGTTTGAGATGAAACAATGCAGGTGAAACATCTCACCTCACACGGCAGATTTAAATCACTAAAGTGAAATAATTCTCATCCAACTGATCAAATCTTGCTCGACATCGGTGGACTTACCAGACATGCTCTTCCTCGCGGTCTCATCAGTGCAGAGTCTCCGAAGTTTTCTGGGTGGAGACCGGCACTCAGGCGTCTTTCGAAGTGTCACGCCATCATGTTGTTGTGCAGCGCTTTCATAAACACAACAACAACAAACAATTAGATTCACAAAATATCATGCATTGAAGAATCGCCAAAGGAAAAAAAGTTCAAAATACCCAGGGTCGTCACTGTCCCGGTATCTCTTCCGTCCTGACAGGTGGTCTTTTGTGGACGGACACGCTCTGCTGTGTTGCTCAGGGCTGCTGTTGCCCGAGGGAAGAACTTGTTGTCCAATAACTGGCCAGTATGGACAAACTTCCATCAGTTTGATGGACCGCTGTAGACTGGAGGACAATAAATCATTGAGTTTAACAACTTTGTCTGTGTGCCGGCTGATGAAGTACCAAACATCTGAGAGCCTCTTACTAGTTGTCGTAGCGGCTGTCCAGGTGACCGAGCGTCAAAAATGGATGCTGGAGGACACCTAAGGCTGATATCCGCTGGTGAGGGTCGGTGTTTAGCATCTGCTCGATGAGATCAAGAAATAACGCTCGGTCACGTGCTTCAGCTGGGACGTCCTCCAGTGGAGTTCCTTCAGGAACCTTGCGGGTACAGAAGAAAACAAATAGAAGTGAGAAAAACACATAAACCCGTATGTTCAAATCACAACAACAGGTGTTTTCCAGGAGATTTTACTCACCTTCAAAAGCTCTGCCAGACTTTTGATTGGACACCGCTGGATCTTCTTGATTGACTGAAGAGAGGAAAGATTTCATTCAGTCGACATGTAGGTGATGGTCGTTCCAAGAAAAGAAACAACAATCTAGTCTGACCCAACACTGTTTAGACGGAAACCATGAATCATACCTTCAGAGACCAAGGGGCGGGCTGTTCAAACGACGGTAACTTCTCAAAAAACTTATTTGTCCGACATCCTGAGTCCATCACGTGGTCGGGGACGTCTCCGCGAAGTGAAATGAGGTTTCTCACCTGTGGGCGAAGCACAATGTTGCATTACACATTCAAACAAACCACAAAAGTTCTGATTTCATTAAAAGTTATCCTTAAGCACTAAAATTCAGTGACCGTACACTGCAACTCTGAGTCAAAGGAGATGAAGTGATCTATTTGTATTCAATGTAACACTTACAATTTCAGCTTCTCGTTTCCCGGCCATCAGAATATCTCCGATCAGAAGTTCCGCCGCCACGCAGCCCAATGACCAAATGTCAATGGCGTGAGAAAACGGGGCTCCCATCAACATTTCCGGGGCTCTGAGGAGGAAACAAACACACTTTATTCACGATGGCTCGGTCACACATGAGCTTGACTAAAAAACTGAGACGTCAGCGTTCAGTGCTACACAGTTGTTCACATCCACAGAACAGAGTTTGGGTAATTACGTGTATGGAAGAGTTCCGATCATGTGACCGATCCTATTTTCCGGGTCATTAAGAGCCGTGCCGAAATCTATCAGTTTGGCTCTCCATGGTTCCTCTTCATGGTTGGCAAGCATGATGTTCTCTGGTTTGACGTCGGCATGGATCACATTGATGTGATGCAGGAAACAAAGAGCTTCGGCCATCTGAGACAAAGCAGAGAACAACACTAATAATCAAACAACTGAAGAGACAGCGAAACAAACTGTGTAATGATGTTTCAGCTTGAATTTAGAGTAAAACAACACGTTGAAAGAGAAACAGCGCAGCACACAAATAAGGAGATAAGAAAGTCAAACCTGCTGCATGATTGGCCGAATGTCCATCAGGCTGAGACGCGTGTCCTTGACGTGAGCCTTCATATGTTCATATATGTCCATGCCGAGCGTCTCAAATTCCAGGCATAGACCATGGCTGGACATGAAGGCGCCGGAATATTCAACAATGTTGAAGTTCCGAGAGCCCAAACCGGTCATCATGTCCAGGAAGTTGGCCTGGAATCACAGCAGATCATAGAAAAGCTCACGTTATACACAGTGTTTTTGAATTGTTGCGATGCAAGTGAAATACGAGTGACTGTTCTTGTACGGCACCTCGTTCTTGGAGCCAGCGATGGATTTTTCATCGTCGATGATTTTTAAGGCCACCAAGTGGTCGGTTTGACCCTTGCTGCAAAGGGCGACCTTCCCGAAGCTCCCACTGCCCAGGATCTTTATGACCTGGTAGTCACCGGTGGGCGAGGAAATGGTGTCTCCCAGCATTGTTCTGAATTATAGGAGAAGAGTTCATTAGGACTGTTTAACATCAAGTCCTGTGTTTTAAGATTCTGAAATGTGGACTGGTCTACTGATTGCAGTGAAGCAGCAGGACACTCACCTCAATTAGCTGGATCCAACAAGTCAATTGAGAGTTGTAGATGGAACAGTGAAGGGATTCACAACGACCAGAACGTCTCTCAAAGCAGGCAGTCGACGATGAAAGCACCAAAACCAAACCGAGAACAAACGAAGAGCAAACCGAAACCAAACCAACACCAACCAAGACCAAACCACACAGAGAAACCCAGAACTGCTGGTGGATCACGTCACAAAAGTACAGAGGACTTCAAAGGACGAGATTAAAGGCAAGAAACAAACCAATCATAGGGATCAAAGGATCAAAGCACAGTTCATGGAATGGCCCAAATTATCAGGGGGGGGGGGGGGGGGGGGGGGGGGGGGGGGGTGGAAATGGTTTGGTCCAGCTCCAGGTTTCGGCCTGTAAATGGAGAATTGTTCACTTTCCACCATCTCCTATGCTTCTCAAGTGGAATTTTTGTTTTTCTTTTTTAAAGTCCCTTGAGATGGTTGTGTTGTATTTGGCACTATATAAGTACATTGAAATTATAATTCACTATGTCAATAAATGTATGTATGTATGTTTGTATGTATGTAAATGAAATATTGAACCATAATCATAAAACACAAATATCTCAAACATTTACACCCTAATATCCAAGTCACTAACATTTAAAATACCACTTCGTCTGACCTCCATGAGTCATTTCATTTCATTTATTTATTTATTTAAATAGGGACAGTACATATTAATGAACATATAACATATGAATCTGACATATATCGCCATGGACTACTACACGTAATAGTATTTGCTAGTTCTTATATTTTTCTGTTAACACATCAAAGGTGATAAAACTGGTGTTTGCTGGCAAACAAGAAAAGTTTGTTCACTTCAAAAACTGTTTTTGAAAGAAATCAACCACCAAACGTTGTAGCTCTTTGTTTGGATAACAGAGTCCAGTGTTGGTTCCTCAGGTCGACCTTAAATTATTACTTTAGTTGTTAAGGTACCTTATTATCTCATTATTTAATGTTCATGTTGATTTTCTCTGCTGTGGGTCTTTGCTGTTCAATGAGCTGCTCCTCGCAGACGTATGGATCTGATGATGATGATGATGATGATGGTGATGATGATGATGATGATGATGATGATGATGATGATGATGAAGATGATGATGATGATGATGATGATGATGCCGCCACCACCATGTCCTCAGCAGTGCCACACTTTCCACCAGAATCATCTTCTTCTGGCTGAAAAAGTGCTTGAAACAGCAGAAAGTGAGGCTGCGCCCTCTGAATGACACACAAGAGGTTTGATGTGAAAAACACTCCAGTTTTTCTTGACAATTATTCAATTTAATGTCTCATTACACTCTGACACGAAAGCAGAGAACAAATAAACAATTTGAGTTGAGAAAGAAATCGATTTGTGAATCAAAATGTTTTTTAACCTTTTACTCATCAAAATTTCCACCTTTGGTATATTTGACAGCAAAACTGTCAGAGTAATTTTATATATAGTTGCCATATTCGTGCTTAATTATATTCATATTCAAGTTCTATCTTATTTCTGTGTATTCTCTCTTAGCAGCGCCTCTCAGGCGCTGCTCACTAATCACATGTTCTGAGCAGGTCAACCTGACCGAGGCTGATAAACAAGATGAGCCACGTCTTCCACACAGCTGCCATCTCGACGTCCCATGCGCGGGATGTCCTTTGATTGTATTCATAGTTGATAAACTGTTAAAACTCACAGAATGTTTCGTTACTATGATGTGTATCCTGTAAACCCTCCCCTTTGTTTAATGAAATAAAACCGCAGGAGAAATGGTCTGAAGCTCAGAGTGGGTAGGAGGTGTAATCTGAACACGCTCCTAGGCCATTCTCCTTGCGAGTAACCAAAGCTCATTCGTGTTGTCTTCTTCTTTCTTGCAGATTTAATAAATGTCTGTAGCCTAAACCTGACATTTAACTTGGTCCTTCGAGCCGGATGCCAACAACGCCTGGTGGTTCCGGCACACGCAGTCGTCGCCAGCAAGCCCACGGCCGTGGCGGGGCTCACTAGGTGAGACCCAGCACCTTTTCCAGGAACTGACACTGCTTCGTGTGCTGGGACCCGCAGGTTGAAGGCATCCAACGGCGAGAGGAAAAGACTCCGACGGGTGAGCATTGTTTTGGGTTAAAAAGAAAATGTGCGACTGAGGGTTGCAGAATAGTAAAACCCTGTGAATTCTAGACTCTAACAGGTAAAACTAAAAACGCTGAGGAGTGGACGCCTGAAAATAGTTCACATTAAAAACGGACGGCGGAGTCCACGGTTGCGGCGTTACCGAAAAATCCGTAAATAAAAAGGCGCTGAGGAGTGGACGCCTGAGAATAGTTCACACTAAAAACGGACGGCGGAGTCCACGGTTACAGCGTCACCGAAAATTCCGTAAGAAAGAAACTAAAAGTGTGCATGTTGAATGAGTGGGTGGACTGTGAACCACTAGGTTACAGCCACCATTTAAAAACAACAGGAAAGTAAGTAGTGGGCTGACGTGGATGCACAGGCAAGAATTCTCCACCTGAAAGGGTTGAAGTGAGAATTACCACGATCAGTAAAAAATTAACCACTACCCTGTTGACAGGTTGACCAACGGTACCATAGACTACCCCACGTAGTACGGTCCGTCCAAATTTAAAAAACAAAATGGGACAAGGGAACACCAGAAAATCTAAACCGCGCGATAAATTAACTTGTAAAGATTGTAAACATGTAGAACGCTGCAGCGAAGAAAATGTAAAACATTTGGATAACTGGATTACAAAACATGGCTTCGACGGGAGCCTCAATACACAAAAAATAACAGTATTGCAAGATACCACCAAGCCAGGCGACGACATAGAACAGTTCATAACAGACATGACCAACCTCAGAACTTCTTACATTACACACGCCATACACGCAGAGAAGGTAATAAAACAAAAGAAAAGCAAAGAGGCAAATGGGGGAACGGGAGCTTGTTTTCAGGAACAGCAGGGCTTCGGGGAAGTGTTTTACCAAAGACCATCTAGAGGCGGGATGAGAGGAAGAGGAAGATCTTTTAGAGGACACAGAGGTAGAGGGAATTTTGGTAATAAAGTACATGGATGCTGGAACTGTGGGAAACTGGGACATTTTGCAAGGGACTGCACTGAAAGACCAGACAAACACTTTGACGGAAACTAAGCATGACTAAATGGCTTCAGAGGACATGACACACGAACGGACTCAGGACGACACTGGGCGTGTGTTTGTTAGTGTGTGTGTGTATGTGTGTGTTTGTGTTTTTGTGTGTGTTTGTGTGTGTGTGCAGGAGACACGTCTCCACACTGAACGGCTTTAGACGAGATAACACAAAAACAAAACAAAGCTGCTCTAAGTAATGTGTCGGGACTACTTTTAATGTGTTTAGTGAAGAAATAAACGTATCTAAAGTAAACTTAAGTTATTTGGAATTTAAACTTAAAAAATCTATAAATAA
Source organism: Blennius ocellaris (assembly GCF_963422515.1). Classification (NCBI taxonomy): domain Eukaryota; kingdom Metazoa; phylum Chordata; class Actinopteri; order Blenniiformes; family Blenniidae; genus Blennius; species Blennius ocellaris. The sequence goes on along the minus strand of NC_137663.1, from coordinate 383,022 downwards.
AAATTGCTAAATTAACTGAATAAAATAAATGGATGAAACAAATAAATCAATAAAGGAACAAATACTTTGGGTGTATATGCATGAAGCAGAGCTCCTCCTTATCAAACAGCTGTTATGGAGACCGAGGACATTGAATGAAAACAGAATCCACAGCTCTGATCCCATTCTGCTTCTACCAGACGTTGCTGGTGGAGGAATGAGAGGCTGTGGAGGCGCTAGATTGGACTACAAACATGGAAACTCTCAACGTAATGACGAACATGCCGTGTCGCGACGTAAAATACACTTCAGCGTGCCAAGGTCGTACCATGAGAACACACACACACACATAGTGGGAGAAATGAAGGGATTCAAATACACGATGTTGAACATTTCAGTAGGAAAAAGTAGATACGAGTTTTAAACTTGAAAGTTTGAGGATCAAAATTAGAATTTGATGTGTGCAATGAAATTTAAGACCTTTTACAGAGGTCCAGGAATTAAATGGTTTATAAAATCAACAATAGATTAGTGAAACTAAACTAAACTAACACGGTGACTAAAAACTAGACTAAACATTTAGATGAAGTTTGGAAAAGAGTCAGCTTACAAAATAAACAAAACCTCAAACAAGAAATAAAAAAAAAAAAATAAGAAACTGATCAAATTATTCTCAAGTTTTTAAGATCATAGATTGTTATCTTTGCAGAAACAAAATAATGATTATCAGACATAATATGGCTAGTATTTGATGGGCTGCTATAACAATATTTATAGATCATATAAAAAGAACACAGATGATTCAAATGTCAAAAAGCAATGTATTTGCAGATAAAACAGCCAAACAAGTGGTAAAATTAAACCAGGAGCTAGATATTTATCTTCAGAATACCGAATTAGATGAAGAAGTTTTAAAAGATATGCAAAACCGAAAGACTGAAACAGAACAGAACAGACTGAAATGTGACTCACGCAAACGGAGGAGAGAGCATGCGCAGTGAGTGATTCCAGTGAGACGTAATCGAGTGCAATCCAACATGGCGCCACCCAGCTTGTAAAGCAAACTTTTTCGACAAATAGAGGGGGAAAAACAACAACAAACTAAACTAAATAAAGGGTAAAATTAAGCTAAAATATAACGCTGGAAGAGGAAACGATAGAAAAACTTCAAGAATACTTAGACGAGTGCTACGACCGGCTCGTCGTGATGTCGAAGACGCCACAGACCGCATCCAAGAGGAGCCGCGCTGAAAGCTCCCCAACAGCGGCTCCTTCTCCATCGAAACAGTTTGAGGACATCCTGGACAGCATCAACACCAAGCTGTCCAGCTTCGACGCCCGTCTCGCCCTGGTGGAGGTACTCCACCGTGAATTCCAAGCTCTTCGTGAGTCGCTGGAATTCAGCCAACAGCAGGTGGCCGATCTAACAGCAGAGAACATCGGACTAAGAAGCGAGATGAACCTGCTGAACCAGGGACTGAGCGGCCTGACTCGGGAGAATAAGAACATGAAGGAGTCGATCCTGGACCTCCAAAGCAGGAGTATGCGGGACAACCTCGTCTTCGCGGGACTTCCAGAACGCGAGGAGGAAAACGCGGAAACATCGCTGCGAGGATTCATCCAGGAGCACCTGAAGCTTCCCGAGGACACCGTGAACAAGATCACCTTCGCCCGAGTCCACCGCCTGGGAGGGAGACGACAGGACAACCAGCGCCCGCGGCCCATCGTCGCCAAGTTTGAACATTTCAAACAGAAAGAACTGGTGAAGAGCCGCGGCCGGGAACTACGAGGAACGCACTTCAGCGTTAACGACCAGTTCCCGAAGGAGATCTTAGACCGTCGCCGCTTGTTGTTTCCTGTGAGGAAGAAGCTCATCGCCGAAGGATCCCGAGCCGTCATCACTGTGGACAGGCTTTACGTCAACGGCCAGCTGTACCGGGACCCCGCTGTCACCCCCTGGCTCTACTGATGGTCCTCATAAAGAAGTAACATCCCCTCTAACACACACACACAGCCGCACACATCACAGGTTTACTGAGGTCCAATGTTATTATAGTATTAATCATCTTGAACTACCACTACAAACGCTGGGATATTTGTATGTGTATATATGTGGGTATATGTATGTATATATATATATATAGGAATATATATTTACATGACTTTCAAAAAAAAAAAAAGCAAGCACTCCTCACGTCACCACGAACGTCACCTATGAGTTTGGGATTGTCTTTCTTTGGGTTTTGGTTTCTTACTTTCTATTTCTGCACCCCCTCCCTTGTCTTAATAGTAACACTTTTCCACTGTTTTAGCCACACTAAGACCACGACACCACAATCCAACTGTCATGAGATCACACACTCCTATATTGACAGACACACACTCCCATGTTAAATAACCAGTCAGAATTAGGAACCTTAAAAACATGCGCATGCATGCATACACAGACACACAGGCACACACAGATGCTCACACGCACACACATACACAGACACACACACACATGCACGCACAGACACATACACACGCACGCACACACAGACGCACACGCACGCACTCACAGACACGCACGCACACATAAGCACATGCACACACATAGCTACACGCACGCACGCACACAAATACACACGCACGCACGCACACACACACACAGATACACACCCACCTAGAAGATGAGTGTAGCTAGGAACCTGTTCAGATTTGTCACCTGGAATGTACGTGGAATGGGCACACAAACAAAAAGACAAAAGGTTTTCGAACACCTGGATAAACTTAAGGCAGACATTGTCTTATTACAAGAGACACACACACCTCCCACAGGACATCACAAATTGATCTCACCACAATTCCCTCACACATTCTCAGCTGGTTATAACTCCAAGCAGAGAGGCGGAGCTATATTAATCAGCAATAAAAAGCAATTCTCCCATAAAAATACAACCTTAGACCCAGAGGGAAGATTTATAATTATTCATATCTCTCTTCAGAACATAGAAATGTGTATCGCAAACATCTATGGCCCAAATGTTGATGACCCCTCCTTCTATCACAACTTCTTCACCACCCTCTCAACACACTCTGACAAAACACTTATAGTTGGAGGAGACCTCAACATAGCCCTCAATCCACAAATGGACAGAGTTAGTAAAGCAGCAAACACTAGACACTGGGATTCATCAGATATAATACAGCAGTACATGAGTGACTATGGCCTTTGTGACGCTTGGCGCACCTCTCATCCAACTCTTAGAGAGTACTCCTTCTACTCAGCAGTGCACCAATCCTATTCACGCTTAGATTACTTTCTGGTGAGTAAATCAGTGATCAAAGACACCTCGGACACACAGATTCACCCCATCACTATCAGTGACCATGCACCTGTCACTATGACGGTCACTAATAGAACACTCACCCCTCCTAGTAGACAATGGAGATTTAACACTTCACTGCTCAAGGATCAAGACTTCCTCACATTCTTTAAAAAACAATGGACACTCTTTTTAGACACAAATGATCTGCCTGGTGTTTCTCCCGGTGTCCTCTGGGAGACAGCTAAAGCTGTCATGAGAGGCAAAATAATTTCTTACTCCTCATACAAAACCAAAAAGGAAAAAATAAAGGAAAAAGATTTAGAAGATAAAATCAAGACCATAGAGACAGCTCATGCTGCTTCCAATGACGACCGCTTATTAACGGAGTTAAAGAGATTAAAAATGGAGTTGAATGAAATAATTGACCACAAAACACAATTTCAACTACAGAGATTACGCTGGGAGAACTTTGAACATGGCAATAAATCCAGCAAACTCTTAGCCAATCAGCTAAAACGAAATAAAGAAAAATGTACAATCCCCTCAGTTAAAACTCAAAATGGTGAAATCACTTCTGACCCTCAGGAAATAAATACTACTTTCAGAGAATTTTATAAAAAACTTTACTCTTCACAAATTGACCCTTCACAATCTGAAATAGAGACCTTTCTAAGCACAGTTGACCTCCCAAAATTAAAAGACGAACAGATCCAAGGCCTAGAAGCTTCCATCTCAGTAGAAGAACTGCATGAAGCTCTCCAGCACATGTCTGATGGTAAAGCTCCAGGACCTGATGGATACACCACTGAATTTTACAAAGAATTTTGGCCTTTACTCTCACCAATTTTTTTTAGAACAGTTGAGGAAATTAAAGAATCTTTATCTCTCCCCCCACATATGAACTGTGCAAATATCAATCTTCTTCTTAAACCGGATAAAGATCCTACACTACCATCTAGCTATCGCCCAATATCACTAATCAATGTAGATCTTAAAATAATCAGTAAAACCTTAGCAAGCAGAATAGAAAAAATTACACCCCACATCATACACCCTGATCAAACAGGGTTCATTAAAGGACGACACTCCACTAACAACACACGCAGATTAATTAATCTTATAGACCACTGCCACCAGAATAAACAAAAAGCCATTATCACCTCCTTAGATGCAGAAAAAGCTTTTGATAGGGTAAATTGGAAATGCCTACTCGCTACACTACGGAAATTTGGATTTGAACAAAATTACCTCTCCTGGATTAAAACATTGTACACTTCACCCAGTGCCTGTGTCAAAACAAATGATCAAATTTCCTCAAGGTTCAATCTCAAGAGAGGTACCAGGCAGGGGTGTCCACTCTCACCATCTCTCTTTGCAATTTTTATTGAACCATTAGCAGCCGCCATTAGACAGAACAATAACATAAAAGGAATACAAACAGAAAATGTAACCCACAAAATATGTCTTTATGCAGATGATGTATTACTGTTCTTACAAAACGCACAGACCTCTCTTCCACAAACAATAGAGTTAATAGACAGATTCTCTGCAATTTCAGACTATTCTATAAATTGGAATAAATCAGTTGTCTTGCCAATTAACTCTATTTTTCAGCACACATCAAATACCCCACTAAAACCAGGGAACATCAAATACCTCGGCATTAATATCTCAGCCAAACTGTCAGACTTGGTGCACTTAAACTACACCCCCCTCATTAAAACAATAGAAGAGGACCTCACTCGGTGGAGGACACTTCCTATATCACTTATGGGGAGAGTAGCAACAATTAAAATGATGGTCCTGCCTAAAATTAACTACATCTTTTCAATGATCCCAACAAAACCACCAAAAACATGGTTTAATAAATTGGATTCCCATATCTCAAAATTCTTATGGAAAAATAAACCATCGCGTATAAGTTTAAAAACACTGCAGAACACCAAGGACCAAGGAGGCTTAGAACTTCCAAACTTCTATAATTATTATCTTGCCAATAAATCACTTTACGTTATAAAATGGATTAATCAGAAACCCTTAGATGAAGGCTGGCTGGACATTGAAAAAACCTTCTGTGAAGATCTCCACATCAGAGACCTTCCTTTCTTCAGCCCTGTCATCAAAAGACACAACTGCTTTAAAAGCATCAATATAAACACATCGCTCACAGCTTGGTGGGAATTTCTTAAAATTAATGGATCATCACTCATTCCCTGCAAACTCACACCCATCTGGAACAATCCTGACATCCTGCAAAAAAAGAAACCAATAAACTTCACAAATTGGAAAAACAAGGGAATAAGAAACTTGGAACACCTTCTCTCTAATAACTCTTTTATTCCATTTAAAGATCTAATAGAAACGTATGGCATCAGTCAAAATAACTATCTGGAATATCTCCAGCTTAAGTCAATAATACAAACAAAGTTCAAACTAGAAGAGATGAACCTAAACTTACCTCAGACAGTGACAAACCTCCTGAAGATCTCAGCACCAAAACCACTTTCTAAAATCATTTCAGTCCTGTCATGTTCCAATACCACAATATCCCTTCCCACCTCCAAATGGGAAGAAGATCTAAACATTAACATAGAACCAACGCTTTGGTCACAAATCTGTAGAAATACATTCAAAATGAGCAAAAACACCAATATACAGCTTATACAATACAAGGTCCTACACAGAGTTCATTACACAGGACAAAGGATGTTCAAGATGGGTCTCACTTCATCTAACATATGTTCAAACTGCACAGCTAATCTACCTGATAACTACCTACATGCACTCTGGCAGTGTACACCAGTCCAAACATTCTGGCAAAAAATCTGTGAAGATTTATCATTATGCCTGGACTTCCCCATTCCAGTTTCACCTGCACTTTGCCTGTTAGGTGATCTTACAGAAATTAAAAGAGAGAAAAATGAATCCTTCACACTCCTGGTCTCCCTAAGCGTCGCAAAGAAGGCAATCCTCATGAACTGGAAATCAAAACATAATCTTAATATAAAGTTATTTAAAAACTTACTCCTAGACCACATCACATTAGAGAGAATGTCTGCTTGTAGGAAAAATCAGTCGGCTCAATTTGAGTTGACATGGTCCCCAATAATTGAATACACCATGTAGCCCTGTGGGGGGGTGGTAGTTCCGCCTCGGGGCTCTTGGGGCCATCTGTGGCTGGGGCGTTGTGGCTTGGGTGGTTGGCGGCCCTGAGATCTGGGGGGGTGCTGGCATCTATCCTGGGGGGTGGCGGCCTGGGCTGGGGGGTTCCGGGGGGTGGGTGTGGGGGAGGTCGGCTCTGGGTGGGGGGTGGTTCTGCTGGGGTGGGGTGGGGGTGCTGGGCGTCGGGCCCCGGCCGGGTTGCCTGGCCGGGGCGGGCGGGTGTGGGGCCTCGGGGCCTTGGGGGCTGGGTGCCCTCCCGGTCCTGGTGGGGGTGCCCGCTGCGGCGCCGGGGGTGGGTCCTCCCTCCGCCTCCCTCCCCTCGCTGGGGCGGGGGTGGCCCCTGCTGCCGGGCTCCGGGTCTGGCTCACCCCTGATCAGGGGGAGATGGAGGGCAGTAGGGGCTCCGGGTTTGGATGGACAGCTGACTGGAGATGACCCCCGGGGGGGGGGGTTTTATGGGACAGGGGCCGGGTGTGTGTGTGTGTGTGTGTGTGTGTGGGGGGGGGGGGGTACGAGTGTGGATTGGTCTGTATGGGTAGGTGTGGGTAAGTGTCTACGTGTGTTTGTGTGTGTGTGGGGGGACGGTGAATGTGAGCGTAGGTGTATGTGCGTGTGGGGGTGTGTAATTTATATATAAGTATGGGTGTGTGTATGTGTATGAGAGTATGTGAGTGTGGGGGGGGGGGGGGTTTACGCTCCCTAGCCGCTGGTCTCCAGCCGGGCTCGTGCCGGGCCATGCGGGTCTTAGACTCTGCTCTTCGGCCGTCGGGTGGGGTGGGGGGGCTTCCTGTCTGGGTCCTCTTGTGGTGCCTTGTCGGAGTGGGTGTTGGTCCCCGTGTTCCAGACCGGCCGCTTCGGGGTGGGGCGGGATGGCGCGGGGGGTCCAGCTGGGCTAAGTCCTAGCGACGGGGGGACCTTCTCCCTCTCAGCCCCTCCTACCTTACCATACCATACCTCATTCAACAATAGGGGCCAGTGGACGGGGCCTAGGGTGGGGGGTCCAGGCCACTTAACTGTGGTCTACCCCTCCCCCGACTTTGCGCCGCCCACAATTTTAACTACACTTAGTCACGCAGGGTCTTGAGGGGATCAGCTGGCTTTCGGGGTTCTGCCGCTGGGCAGCGGTAGAACGCCCGGGCCCCCGCTACCCCTCAATTTTAAACCGCACCCTAGACACACACATTGCACCACCTCTTCAAAACACAAATACACACATCCACATGCACCCAACACCCCACAGGGTGGAGGGGGGGGTGGGGGCTCCCCCCAGCACCTCCCGCTGTGGTCCCGCCGTGTTCCGGGGCGGGTGCGGCTGGAGTGCGGGGGGCACGCTAGCTCGGGCGTGGCACCTCCGGGGGGGCTGGGCAGTGGTCCTCCCTCCCTATTCACAGTTGGACTGGTGGAGGACGAGATCCCGTAGTGGCCTGGTGGGGGCCTGGCTGGCGGCCTGGGGAGTGGGGGGCACCCCCCTCCCAACCATATAAATGTATGTACGTATGTCTGTATATATGTACATATGTATGTCTGTGTGTGTATGTGTATGCTTGGTGTGTGTATCTGTGTGGGTGTGTATGTATGTCTGTGTGTGTGTATGCGTATGCTTGGGTGTGAGTGTGTGGGTGGGCTGGGATTAGGTGATGGGGTGGGGGGGGGGGGTGGCTGTCCTCCGGCCGGGCCTGGCTGGGCCTTCGCTCTTCCTGGTCTGGGGGGGGGGCTGGTCTGGGGCTCGGCGGCTGGGGCCTTCTCTGTCCCGCCGGGGGTTGGGGGGGTGGTGGGGGGATGGCCCCCGGGGGTGCGGCGGGCTCCGCTGTCGGGGCCGGGGGGGCTCCCTGCCCGCGTGGCCTGGGGGCGCTGCGCTGGCCGGTCCCGGCTTGGCGGCTCGGTCGGGGCCCGGGGCTCTGCGCCCTTTATCCTTCTCCTGTGGGCCCCTCTGGCCTGGGGGGGGTCCTCTCTCCGCGCTCCGTCTGGTGCCTTCCGGGTTGGGGCGTGGCTCTCCGGGGGGGGCTGTCGGGGCCTCCCTGGATCCGGTGGGTCGCTGGGTGCCGGAGTGGCAGCGTCCGGCCCTGGTGGCCTTGGGCTCCGGGGTGGTGCTGCGGCCCCCCCACAACAGTTTCATTCACATCCAGAGGACAAACCACACACACACACACACACACACACACACACACACACACACACACACACACACACACTTCCACTCCTCATTGACGAGATTGTTCTGTTAATTATCAAAACCAAGTTGTTGTCTGCTTTTGTTGTTGTTGTGTTTGTTTGTTTGTTTTATTTATTTATTTATTTATTTTTGTTCTATGTCCTTTTGCTTTTTGCTTTTGTTATAATTGTTGTCATTATTTAGGTCTTTTGCTCTGTTGTTGCTCAGGCTGGTCTTAATCTCATGGCAGTTGGAAAATATTTAGATCACTGTGGTTAATGTATTATCAAAAAAAAAAAAAAAAAACAATTGTATGTAGCACTAACAAGGGTATTGTATGTATTTTGTATTTTGTATTTTTTGTATTTATTTTGTTTCACCAAGCCTTTCTCTGTCTCTCCTCTCCTCTCCTCTCCTCTCCTCTATCCTCTCACCCCAACCGGTCCGCAGAATGCCGCCACCTCTGAGTCTGGTTTCTGCAAAGGTTTCTCCTTGTTGAGGGAGTTTTTCCTTTCCACAGTCGCAAACACACCTGCTTGCTCATGTGGATATGTTGGGCTTTTCTATTTTCTCTATAACAGCAAATTGGAATGACTGTAAAGTATTTAAAAATAATAATAAAAAAAAAAAAAAAAAAAAAAAAAAAAAAAAAAGAAATCAAAAAAAAAAAAAAAAAAAAAAAAAAAAAGATATGCAAAACCGGTTCCAAAACAGAAAAACAATATTGGATGAGAAAATAGAATGAAAAATAAATAAATAAATAAAAAATGGAGCACAGCAGAAAGAGATTTTCTATTTCTGACCAAAAGGAAAACCTACTCTACCAAAATCACGATATAAATAGGAGCAATAATGAGCCATGGGCTTCGCCATGCCTCAACAGGAGGGATGGTACACTAATAATATCATCAATTCTTACTAAATAAAAAAAAATATATAATAATTTTTTTTTTTTTTGAGCAGTATGTATAATCTGTATAAAACAGAAAACAAAAAAGGAGGTACATTTCCAAAACCAGAATAGTGATAATAGATGCATTTTCTAAATGGATAGAACTATTTCCAACATAACATCCAGATACTGTAACATTAGCAAAAGCACTTTGCAAAAATTATAATCCCAACATACGGAATAGCAAAAACAATTTACAGCGATAATAGAAGCCATTCGGTAAACAAATTCACATAGAATGTATCAGAAAATTTAGGAACAAAATTAAATTAAATTAAAAATCGTTGTGCTTTTGTCCAGAAAGAGCTGGTTTAGTGGAAAAATATTAAAAATAGCAGAAAGGCAAACTTGGATACATTTATCACATTGTAAAATCATCACTGCTGAGTCTCCGACCCCACCTAACGAGCAAAAGACTGATAATAGGGTGGATTCAGACGTTTAGAGCCTGGGTAGACCTGAAAGTCAGCAGAAGAACCATTCCAAGCCATGAAGTGACTTAGCGGAAGCCGAACTGAGCAGTAATGACAAAGTCAAACGGACCCTAACCATCGTAGCAATCGTAATAATGCTTTTTGCCTTAGTGTGGTTCCTGTGGGAACCACCTCAACACAGCGAAAGAAACCAAACTAGATCAAACACACTACCAGCCATTATTCTAAAATAATGTTTTTAACTGATGTAGATTTAATCTAACAAGTAAAATAAATGAAAAGAAACATGGTTAATATAAATTGACTAAATTAAATTAAATTAAAGTTATCACTTTCAATCAGCAGGTTTAGTTAAAAGAACTAACAGAACAGGTTGTAGTTAATACCGTCTACCTGGCAGACTCTGTCGTCTTGTTTAAAAAGGATTTGAAAACATGTTTATTTAGAAGAGCTTTTGGTTGATGGGTATTTTTTCACTAGTGTCACTTAAATTTTACACATGTATATACATTTTATATTGTTGTTTTTACCTTTTCTCCTGTACAGCACGTTGTGTTTTTTTATCTGTGAAAAGCGCTTTATAAATACATTTTACTTACTTACTTACTTACTAGGAGTAAAAGTTTCAGAAAGAGATCCTGTGGGTCTCATAACAATTAATATCAAAAGAACTGAACTAAAAGTCCAAATAACAAACCATCAGATGTAATTTAACCAGACCACCACCAGGGCAATACTTTCAAACTCCAAATTTAGTGATTCAACTTTCTACAGGAAAAAGTGTATGAACAAAGTTAATAAACCAATAAATGAACCAACCAAGAGATATGAAAATAACTAGTTTTACGGTTTTTTACCTGTTTAAAGTCAAACTAATGCGACGGGCAAAGCCATTCCCTTTGAATTCAAATGATGATAATTAAATCTACTGATGCATCCTCGGACTGTCTTCTCAGCCTCTTGTCCTCTTGACCATCGTTGTCCAGTCCCTCAACAGACTCAGACGTTGTTTGTGGTATGAAGGGAACACCACCTGCCTGATAAGAAGTTCAGGACAGACCGTGGGTTCTCTGCAGAGATTGTTGTGACACATCAGAAACACCACAGACGAGGAGCATGAGGTGGAAACATGACTTCCTCACGAGACGATGTTTTGTCCAGGACAGTTCTCATGGGAGACGCTGACAGAGGAGAACAGGAGGAGCACAGTGATCCAACTAGAGATGTTTTTGTGTTGATGTGGAATAAAGGATAAATGGGGAATACTTTAAATTAAAAGTAATGTTAAATTAAAAGTAAAAGATTATTTAATGTTTTCTATTTCTGTTATAAAAGGGGGAATGGCAATAAATATATATAAAAGCAATAAAAAAACATGATGAGAGTTAAAAGATAATCTTCAAAAGACACATTTGGTAATAAGGAGCACATAGAATAAATTCTAATGACAATAATTTAAAGTCAGTATTTCTTTGGTGGTTGATCATAAATAAAATTATCGAACTGTCTAATCTGATGTGAGATGTTGCAGGTGGATCCTGAACTGATGTTGCTGCACCGCCAACAAGATCAACTTCAATTGTTTAATATTAATAAATTCAGTTTAAATAACTGTTTAAGGAAAAACAAATACTTAGTTTGCGTTAAAATTTTTGGGGAAAATAATTTTCGAGACAGGAACAGATGCCTTAGATAGGAGGTACTTTTGATTTTTTTTTGTTTTTTCTTTTCTTTTTAGACATTGTCTCATTGTCAACATATGAAAATGTGCTGTACTGTTATTCCAAACAGACTTACTGACTACTTAACTAATGACATAAAAGATACACCGTAGCACCTCAGAACTTCACCTGCATAAACATCACGAGCACAAACCCTAAACATTTCCTTGGAAGCCTAAACAACTCCTGGTGCCTTGAAACAGTTCAAGCTCCAGCCAAATTCACACCATGAGCACGAGCAGACGTGTGGTGGTGGTGTGGCCCAAACAAAATCTATGATGGCCTTCCTAAGCCAGCTCAAGGATTGTGTGCACTCATAATTTTAATCATTCCAGTAAAACGTCCTTCCCCTGCATGTAACTCAAATCTCTGAGAAATTGTTGCAGACTGATGCTTTCAGCAACATCGACGACGGCTTTCCAGACACGTATAGCGGTTGATATGTTGTTGGCAGAGAAGGGGGGTGTGTGTTCGATGTTTGGTGACAAATGTTGTACCTTTATTCCGAACAACACAGCAGCAGATGGAACGCTCACACGCGCCGTGGAGGGTCTTCGTACTTTGAATAAAAAGATGAAAGATCACTCTGGCGTTGACACATCTATGTGGGATGGTTGGGTTGATATGTTTGGGAGATACAAAGCTCTAGTAATGTCCGTTTTGGTCTCCTCGGCTATATTCATCGCCACCCTCACCCCGTGTGGCTGCTGCTGTATTCCATGTATCCGCGCCCTTCTCACCCGCCTAATCAACACTGCTAACTCTCCCATGAAACAGGACCTGGCGCAGGCTTATCCGTTGTTGGGGAATGCTGATCATGACTCTGAAATTAGCGAGGATGATGACTTTCCATCCTTGCCCGACCTTTTTTTCAGACCCTGAAGATTACGAGTAACAGTAAAACATTAGAAACCTGAGTGTAAATATCTGTGTTCTTGCGAAAATGATCTTGCAACTGAAAATCAATATTGAAGTGGTTGGTTACAAGTGGTGTGAGAAATTAAGCATAAGATATGACAAACAGGGGGAATATGTCAGAGTAATTTTATATATAGTTGCCATATTCGTGCTTAATTATATTCATATTCAAGTTCTATCTTATTTCTGTGTATTCTCTCTTAGCAGCGCCTCTCAGGCGCTGCTCACTAATCACATGTTCTGAGCAGGTCAACCTGACCGAGGCTGATAAACAAGATGAGCCACGTCTTCCACACAGCTGCCATCTCGACGTCCCATGCGCGGGATGTCCTTTGATTGTATTCATAGTTGATAAACTGTTAAAACTCACAGAATGTTTCGTTACTATGATGTGTATCCTGTAAACCCTCCCCTTTGTTTAATGAAATAAAACCGCAGGAGAAATGGTCTGAAGCTCAGAGTGGGTAGGAGGTGTAATCTGAACACGCTCCTAGGCCATTTTCCTCGCGAGTAACCAAAGCTCATTCGTGTTGTCTTCTTCTTTCTTGCAGATTTAATAAATGTCTGTAGCCTAAACCTGACAAAAACACAACTAATTTTTCCTTTTTCTTTTTCTTTTTAACAATAGAAACAAACATTCTTCATTATGCTGACATCATAAAATAGAATAGAATAGAATAGAATAGCAGCATTTCAAAAGGATGATTGTGTTGCTAGATTATCAGTAAGCAATTAATCATGTTATTGGTATATAAATATCCCAATAATTTGACTGATATATATTTGTTTTATATGTGATGAACTTGTTTGATTTGTAAACAGCCTGTATTTCTTTCATATGTTGATTGGAAAAAGCTTCAGCTTCCAATAAGCCTCTGTTTCCAATAGTTTAGATGACTACTCCAAAAACATCTGGATTTTAATCATATATTCACTCACATCCAGGACTTTGACATGAATCAGGTCAAAAACAACTGTAATTTTGTTGATCTATCAATCATCCATTTCAATGGCATCTGTCTTTTTGTCCTTCAATCCATGCAGCCATTATTGATCCATCCTTCTACTGTTTGTCCTGTTTGTTCATTAATCCAAAGGTTTTTTTATGCCCATCGATAAATTCATTTGTCTATCAATACAACCATCCTCTGTCCCCCCACTGATCAAACAATGTCGATCTATTTATTAGCCTTTGGATCCATCCATCTATCCATCAGGTGGCGGGAGTCTAGTGTAGGAAACTCTCACTGAGAGGCAGGTGATGAAACTGCTGTTGTGTTATAATATATAAACAGTCAATTTCAGTTTGGTTTTCTTTGTTTATTGCAACTGTATAGTGGAAAGCAGGTCTCACACGAATGAGTTAAAGCACTGTACAAAGTTTGTCAAAGAGATTTACAGGAATTCTTGGAGGTAGAGCGCGTGTTGGGTGTGATCATGTGCACAGTACAGGAATACCGTCAAACCTGAGTTTCATCACATTCGGTTAAACGAACTAATGGCTGCCGGTGCCTGTCAATTCTGCATCAAAAGGTTGGCATGAATCTGAACACATGAGAATGACTTGTGGGGTTCTTCAGGGCTCCATCCTTGAGCCTCTTTCGTTCAACATCTACATGCTCCCTCTGGCTCAGATCATGAAATATTAAAACTTCTCCTATGATACTTATGCAGATGATAAATCAGTGTCAGTGAACATCAACAGCCCTTTTTACATGTGGAACAGTGGTGGGTCATGGATTTCACACCAAGGTCTTCAGTATTGCTCGGTCTTAATCAATCCACCCCTCAACTTGGCATGTCTGCATTTATGTGTGTGTGTGTCTGCATGTGTGCATGTGTGTTCATTTGCTTTTATTCATCTATTGCATCTTTGCACTGTTTTTAATTCTTGTTAAAGCACTTTGTATTACATCACTGTGTAAAAAAGTGCTGTCTAAAAAAAGTTGATTAATTGATTGAATAACTATTTAATGGCTATAAAAACACGTTATATACATTATAATGAAGAAACGCAGCGTAAAGATCTGTTGCATCACATTTAATCATCTTGCCAGAATAAATGCTTTTACTTTACAATCTAACCCAGAGTGAACAACTCTCCTTCTGCTGCTGCGACAGCTGCATAAAAAAGCATCAATGACCTCATAAAATTTTATGAGGTCATAATATGCCAAATGCAAAATATGCAAAATATGCCCCATTATTTTGAAAAATTGCAACATTTTATTCACCAAAAATCCAGATTATTTGTACACAAAATTCAGCTTCTTTTCTTTCCTCAATCAGTGTTGAATGACTCTTTTTCTGAGCTTGCATGTCTTATTCTGGCAGAAGTTTTAAATCACATCAGGGCTGAAATGTCCACTGGACAGAAGCAGTGGACAAGGGAATGGTCACAGATCCCTCATGCTCTCAATCAGACTTTTCTGCTGAAGGAAATCCAGGAGATCAGAGGGAGATTTTCATGTAAAATCTTCTGTGGCATACATGGCAGTCAGTTCTGTACTCAACCAAGACAAATCCAAAAGTACTTGATGGATCTGAGTTCAGCTGGAGGAGGCTGCATGCAGGAATTATTTCTGCTATTCCTGAAACTTCTGGGAGTCCATGAGGGTGACAAACATCTTTTTTTTCTTTAAATGATCCTGAAATCTTGTCAAACAACGACATTATTTGTCTGCTGTGGAGTAGGTGGTAGCAGACGTTGGATCTTTTTGTGTTTGGAGTGTCTGCAGTGCACCAGTGGGTGTTGTTGATTGTTTTTCCAAGGAAACCACACACAGGTGAACAGACGAGTTCAGGGACATCCGTATGGACAAAAGACCAAGTTGTGTTGCTGTTCCAGGTGACTGCCGACTATAAAACTAGCAGGTTCCAGGAGAATATGGTCTGGGAGTCATGATACTCTGGAAGCCACCATTGTTTTAGTGTCCATCTACTTACACACATACAGAAGAACTATTTCCTATGGCCATGGTCAGAATTGCCACTGTAACTTTCTAAACTTTTTTAACTCAGCAGTCAAATCCTTTTTTATGCAGCTGCAGCAGGAGATGAGCAGCCAAGATTTGATTAATCAGTAAAGGTATGTATTCTGTCTACATGAGTATCTGTCATTGATGCAATGGCTCTTCACACTGCATTTCTGCAAAATAACATGTTTCTATAGCGATAAAGAAGTTGTTGAGGGGTGGATTCATTCAAACGGTGCACCAGTGAAGACCGAGGTCTGAAATGCACAAAACAACCTTCACACACCAGAGAGGAGATGTATGTAATGAGAAATGTTTATTATTCTCAAACACTTTTTTTTTTTTTTTGGATTTTAAATAATTAAAAGTGACAATGGCTGTCCAGCCTCCTCTTCTTGGCGGGGGGGAGGTCAGTCTCTGTGTTTGTCTCGACTCTCTTCCTCTTCCTTAAGTTCATCTGACTGCTGCTCTCTTCTGAAAAACAGAATGTTTGAGATGAAACAATGCAGGTGAAACATCTCACCTCACACGGCAGATTTAAATCACTAAAGTGAAATAATTCTCATCCAACTGATCAAATCTTGCTCGACATCGGTGGACTTACCAGACATGCTCTTCCTCGCGGTCTCATCAGTGCAGAGTCTCCGAAGTTTTCTGGGTGGAGACCGGCACTCAGGCGTCTTTCGAAGTGTCACGCCATCATGTTGTTGTGCAGCGCTTTCATAAACACAACAACAACAAACAATTAGATTCACAAAATATCATGCATTGAAGAATCGCCAAAGGAAAAAAAGTTCAAAATACCCAGGGTCGTCACTGTCCCGGTATCTCTTCCGTCCTGACAGGTGGTCTTTTGTGGACGGACACGCTCTGCTGTGTTGCTCAGGGCTGCTGTTGCCCGAGGGAAGAACTTGTTGTCCAATAACTGGCCAGTATGGACAAACTTCCATCAGTTTGATGGACCGCTGTAGACTGGAGGACAATAAATCATTGAGTTTAACAACTTTGTCTGTGTGCCGGCTGATGAAGTACCAAACATCTGAGAGCCTCTTACTAGTTGTCGTAGCGGCTGTCCAGGTGACCGAGCGTCAAAAATGGATGCTGGAGGACACCTAAGGCTGATATCCGCTGGTGAGGGTCGGTGTTTAGCATCTGCTCGATGAGATCAAGAAATAACGCTCGGTCACGTGCTTCAGCTGGGACGTCCTCCAGTGGAGTTCCTTCAGGAACCTTGCGGGTACAGAAGAAAACAAATAGAAGTGAGAAAAACACATAAACCCGTATGTTCAAATCACAACAACAGGTGTTTTCCAGGAGATTTTACTCACCTTCAAAAGCTCTGCCAGACTTTTGATTGGACACCGCTGGATCTTCTTGATTGACTGAAGAGAGGAAAGATTTCATTCAGTCGACATGTAGGTGATGGTCGTTCCAAGAAAAGAAACAACAATCTAGTCTGACCCAACACTGTTTAGACGGAAACCATGAATCATACCTTCAGAGACCAAGGGGCGGGCTGTTCAAACGACGGTAACTTCTCAAAAAACTTATTTGTCCGACATCCTGAGTCCATCACGTGGTCGGGGACGTCTCCGCGAAGTGAAATGAGGTTTCTCACCTGTGGGCGAAGCACAATGTTGCATTACACATTCAAACAAACCACAAAAGTTCTGATTTCATTAAAAGTTATCCTTAAGCACTAAAATTCAGTGACCGTACACTGCAACTCTGAGTCAAAGGAGATGAAGTGATCTATTTGTATTCAATGTAACACTTACAATTTCAGCTTCTCGTTTCCCGGCCATCAGAATATCTCCGATCAGAAGTTCCGCCGCCACGCAGCCCAATGACCAAATGTCAATGGCGTGAGAAAACGGGGCTCCCATCAACATTTCCGGGGCTCTGAGGAGGAAACAAACACACTTTATTCACGATGGCTCGGTCACACATGAGCTTGACTAAAAAACTGAGACGTCAGCGTTCAGTGCTACACAGTTGTTCACATCCACAGAACAGAGTTTGGGTAATTACGTGTATGGAAGAGTTCCGATCATGTGACCGATCCTATTTTCCGGGTCATTAAGAGCCGTGCCGAAATCTATCAGTTTGGCTCTCCATGGTTCCTCTTCATGGTTGGCAAGCATGATGTTCTCTGGTTTGACGTCGGCATGGATCACATTGATGTGATGCAGGAAACAAAGCGCTTCGGCCATCTGAGACAAAGCAGAGAACAACACTAATAATCAAACAACTGAAGAGACAGCGAAACAAACTGTGTAATGATGTTTCAGCTTGAATTTTGAGTAAAACAACACGTGGAAAGAGAAACAGCGCAGCACACAAATAAGGAGATAAGAAAGTCAAACCTGCTGCATGATTGGCCGAATGTCCATCAGGCTGAGACGCGTGTCCTTGACGTGAGCCTTCATATGTTCATATATGTCCATGCCGAGCGTCTCAAATTCCAGGCATAGACCATGGCTGGACATGAAGGCGCCGGAATATTCAACAATGTTGAAGTTCCGAGAGCCCAAACCGGTCATCATGTCCAGGAAGTTGGCCTGGAATCACAGCAGATCATAGAAAAGCTCACGTTATACACAGTGTTTTTGAATTGTTGCGATGCAAGTGAAATACGAGTGACTGTTCTTGTACGGCACCTCGTTCTTGGAGCCAGCGATGGATTTTTCATCGTCGATGATTTTTAAGGCCACCAAGTGGTCGGTTTGACCCTTGCTGCAAAGGGCGACCTTCCCGAAGCTCCCACTGCCCAGGATCTTTATGACCTGGTAGTCACCGGTGGGCGAGGAAATGGTGTCTCCCAGCATTGTTCTGAATTATAGGAGAAGAGTTCATTAGGACTGTTTAACATCAAATCCTGTGTTTTAAGATTCTGAAATGTGGACTGGTCTACTGATTGCAGTGAAGCAGCAGGACACTCACCTCAATTAGCTGGATCCAACAAGTCAATTGAGAGTTGTAGATGGAACAGTGAAGGGATTCACAACGACCAGAACGTCTCTCAAAGCAGGCAGTCGACGATGAAAGCACCAAAACCAAACCGAGAACAAACGAAGAGCAAACCGAAACCAAACCAACACCAACCAAGACCAAACCACACAGAGAAACCCAGAACTGCTGGTGGATCACGTCACAAAAGTACAGAGGACTTCAAAGGACGAGATTAAAGGCAAGAAACAAACCAATCATAGGGATCAAAGGATCAAAGCACAGTTCATGGAATGGCCCAAATTATCAGGGGGGGGGGGGGGGGGGGGGGGTGGAAATGGTTTGGTCCAGCTCCAGGTTTCGGCCTGTAAATGGAGAATTGTTCACTTTCCACCATCTCCTATGCTTCTCAAGTGGAATTTTTGTTTTTCTTTTTTAAAGTCCCTTGAGATGGTTGTGTTGTATTTGGCACTATATAAGTACATTGAAATTATAATTCACTATGTCAATAAATGTATGTATGTATGTTTGTATGTATGTAAATGAAATATTGAACCATAATCATAAAACACAAATATCTCAAACATTTACACCCTAATATCCAAGTCACTAACATTTAAAATATCACTTTGTCTGACCTCCATGAGTCATTTCATTTCATTTATTTATTTATTTAAATAGGGACAGTACATATTAATGAACATATAACATATGAATCTGACATATATCGCCATGGACTACTACACGTAATAGTATTTGCTAGTTCTTATATTTTTCTGTTAACACATCAAAGGTGATAAAACTGGTGTTTGCTGGCAAACAAGAAAAGTTTGTTCACTTCAAAAACTGTTTTTGAAAGAAATCAACCACCAAACGTTGTAGCTCTTTGTTTGGATAACAGAGTCCAGTGTTGGTTCCTCAGGTCGACCTTAAATTATTACTTTAGTTGTTAAGGTACCTTATTATCTCAGTATTTAATGTTCATGTTGATTTTCTCTGCTGTGGGTCTTTGCTGTTCAATGAGCTGCTCCTCGCAGACGTATGGATCTGATGATGATGATGATGATGATGGTGATGATGATGATGATGATGATGATGATGATGATGATGATGATGATGATGATGATGATGATGATGCCGCCACCACCATGTCCTCAGCAGTGCCACACTTTCCACCAGAATCATCTTCTTCTGGCTGAAAAAGTGCTTGAAACAGCAGAAAGTGAGGCTGCGCCCTCTGAATGACACACAAGAGGTTTGATGTGAAAAACACTCCAGTTTTTCTTGACAATTATTCAATTTAATGTCTCATTACACTCTGACACGAAAGCAGAGAACAAATAAACAATTTGAGTTGAGAAAGAAATCGATTTGTGAATCAAAATGTTTTTTAACCTTTTACTCATCAAAATTTCCACCTTTGGTATATTTGACAGCAAAACACAACTAATTTTTCCTTTTTCTTTTTCTTTTTAACAATAGAAACAAACATTCTTCATTATGCTGACATCATAAAATAGAATAGAATAGAATAGAATAGCAGCATTTCAAAAGGATGATTGTGTTGCTAGATTATCAGTAAGCAATTAATCATGTTATTGGTATATAAATATCCCAATAATTTGACTGATATATATTTGTTTTATATGTGATGAACTTGTTTGATTTGTAAACAGCCTGTATTTCTTTCATATGTTGATTGGAAAAAGCTTCAGCTTCCAATAAGCCTCTGTTTCCAATAGTTTAGATGACTACTCCAAAAACATCTGGATTTTAATCATATATTCACTCACATCCAGGACTTTGACATGAATCAGGTCAAAAACAACTGTAATTTTGTTGATCTATCAATCATCCATTTCAATGGCATCTGTCTTTTTGTCCTTCAATCCATGCAGCCATTATTGATCCATCCTTCTACTGTTTGTCCTGTTTGTTCATTAATCCAAAGGTTTTTTTATGCCCATCGATAAATTCATTTGTCTATCAATACAACCATCCTCTGTCCCCCCACTGATCAAACAATGTCGATCTATTTATTAGCCTTTGGATCCATCCATCTATCCATCAGGTGGCGGGAGTCTAGTGTAGGAAACTCTCACTGAGAGGCAGGTGATGAAACTGCTGTTGTGTTATAATATATAAACAGTCAATTTCAGTTTGGTTTTCTTTGTTTATTGCAACTGTATAGTGGAAAGCAGGTCTCACACGAATGAGTTAAAGCACTGTACAAAGTTTGTCAAAGAGATTTACAGGAATTCTTGGAGGTAGAGCGCGTGTTGGGTGTGATCATGTGCACAGTACAGGAATACCGTCAAACCTGAGTTTCATCACATTCGGTTAAACGAACTAATGGCTGCCGGTGCCTGTCAATTCTGCATCAAAAGGTTGGCATGAATCTGAACACATGAGAATGACTTGTGGGGTTCTTCAGGGCTCCATCCTTGAGCCTCTTTCGTTCAACATCTACATGCTCCCTCTGGCTCAGATCATGAAATATTAAAACTTCTCCTATGATACTTATGCAGATGATAAATCAGTGTCAGTGAACATCAACAGCCCTTTTTACATGTGGAACAGTGGTGGGTCATGGATTTCACACCAAGGTCTTCAGTATTGCTCGGTCTTAATCAATCCACCCCTCAACTTGGCATGTCTGCATTTATGTGTGTGTGTGTCTGCATGTGTGCATGTGTGTTCATTTGCTTTTATTCATCTATTGCATCTTTGCACTGTTTTTAATTCTTGTTAAAGCACTTTGTATTACATCACTGTGTAAAAAAGTGCTGTCTAAAAAAAGTTGATTAATTGATTGAATAACTATTTAATGGCTATAAAAACACGTTATATACATTATAATGAAGAAACGCAGCGTAAAGATCTGTTGCATCACATTTAATCATCTTGCCAGAATAAATGCTTTTACTTTACAATCTAACCCAGAGTGAACAACTCTCCTTCTGCTGCTGCGACAGCTGCATAAAAAAGCATCAATGACCTCATAAAATTTTATGAGGTCATAATATGCCAAATGCAAAATATGCAAAATATGCCCCATTATTTTGAAAAATTGCAACATTTTATTCACCAAAAATCCAGATTATTTGTACACAAAATTCAGCTTCTTTTCTTTCCTCAATCAGTGTTGAATGACTCTTTTTCTGAGCTTGCATGTCTTATTCTGGCAGAAGTTTTAAATCACATCAGGGCTGAAATGTCCACTGGACAGAAGCAGTGGACAAGGGAATGGTCACAGATCCCTCATGCTCTCAATCAGACTTTTCTGCTGAAGGAAATCCAGGAGATCAGAGGGAGATTTTCATGTAAAATCTTCTGTGGCATACATGGCAGTCAGTTCTGTACTCAACCAAGACAAATCCAAAAGTACTTGATGGATCTGAGTTCAGCTGGAGGAGGCTGCATGCAGGAATTATTTCTGCTATTCCTGAAACTTCTGGGAGTCCATGAGGGTGACAAACATCTTTTTTTTCTTTAAATGATCCTGAAATCTTGTCAAACAACGACATTATTTGTCTGCTGTGGAGTAGGTGGTAGCAGACGTTGGATCTTTTTGTGTTTGGAGTGTCTGCAGTGCACCAGTGGGTGTTGTTGATTGTTTTTCCAAGGAAACCACACACAGGTGAACAGACGAGTTCAGGGACATCCGTATGGACAAAAGACCAAGTTGTATTGCTGTTCCAGGTGACTGCCGACTATAAAACTAGCAGGTTCCAGGAGAATATGGTCTGGGAGTCATGATACTCTGGAAGCCACCATTGTTTTAGTGTCCATCTACTTACACACATACAGAAGAACTATTTCCTATGGCCATGGTCAGAATTGCCACTGTAACTTTCTAAACTTTTTTAACTCAGCAGTCAAATCCTTTTTTATGCAGCTGCAGCAGGAGATGAGCAGCCAAGATTTGATTAATCAGTAAAGGTATGTATTCTGTCTACATGAGTATCTGTCATTGATGCAATGGCTCTTCACACTGCATTTCTGCAAAATAACATGTTTCTATAGCGATAAAGAAGTTGTTGAGGGGTGGATTCATTCAAACGGTGCACCAGTGAAGACCGAGGTCTGAAATGCACAAAACAACCTTCACACACCAGAGAGGAGATGTATGTAATGAGAAATGTTTATTATTCTCAAACACTTTTTTTTTTTTTTTGGATTTTAAATAATTAAAAGTGACAATGGCTGTCCAGCCTCCTCTTCTTGGCGGGGGGGAGGTCAGTCTCTGTGTTTGTCTCGACTCTCTTCCTCTTCCTTAAGTTCATCTGACTGCTGCTCTCTTCTGAAAAACAGAATGTTTGAGATGAAACAATGCAGGTGAAACATCTCACCTCACACGGCAGATTTAAATCACTAAAGTGAAATAATTCTCATCCAACTGATCAAATCTTGCTCGACATCGGTGGACTTACCAGACATGCTCTTCCTCGCGGTCTCATCAGTGCAGAGTCTCCGAAGTTTTCTGGGTGGAGACCGGCACTCAGGCGTCTTTCGAAGTGTCACGCCATCATGTTGTTGTGCAGCGCTTTCATAAACACAACAACAACAAACAATTAGATTCACAAAATATCATGCATTGAAGAATCGCCAAAGGAAAAAAAGTTCAAAATACCCAGGGTCGTCACTGTCCCGGTATCTCTTCCGTCCTGACAGGTGGTCTTTTGTGGACGGACACGCTCTGCTGTGTTGCTCAGGGCTGCTGTTGCCCGAGGGAAGAACTTGTTGTCCAATAACTGGCCAGTATGGACAAACTTCCATCAGTTTGATGGACCGCTGTAGACTGGAGGACAATAAATCATTGAGTTTAACAACTTTGTCTGTGTGCCGGCTGATGAAGTACCAAACATCTGAGAGCCTCTTACTAGTTGTCGTAGCGGCTGTCCAGGTGACCGAGCGTCAAAAATGGATGCTGGAGGACACCTAAGGCTGATATCCGCTGGTGAGGGTCGGTGTTTAGCATCTGCTCGATGAGATCAAGAAATAACGCTCGGTCACGTGCTTCAGCTGGGACGTCCTCCAGTGGAGTTCCTTCAGGAACCTTGCGGGTACAGAAGAAAACAAATAGAAGTGAGAAAAACACATAAACCCGTATGTTCAAATCACAACAACAGGTGTTTTCCAGGAGATTTTACTCACCTTCAAAAGCTCTGCCAGACTTTTGATTGGACACCGCTGGATCTTCTTGATTGACTGAAGAGAGGAAAGATTTCATTCAGTCGACATGTAGGTGATGGTCGTTCCAAGAAAAGAAACAACAATCTAGTCTGACCCAACACTGTTTAGACGGAAACCATGAATCATACCTTCAGAGACCAAGGGGCGGGCTGTTCAAACGACGGTAACTTCTCAAAAAACTTATTTGTCCGACATCCTGAGTCCATCACGTGGTCGGGGACGTCTCCGCGAAGTGAAATGAGGTTTCTCACCTGTGGGCGAAGCACAATGTTGCATTACACATTCAAACAAACCACAAAAGTTCTGATTTCATTAAAAGTTATCCTTAAGCACTAAAATTCAGTGACCGTACACTGCAACTCTGAGTCAAAGGAGATGAAGTGATCTATTTGTATTCAATGTAACACTTACAATTTCAGCTTCTCGTTTCCCGGCCATCAGAATATCTCCGATCAGAAGTTCCGCCGCCACGCAGCCCAATGACCAAATGTCAATGGCGTGAGAAAACGGGGCTCCCATCAACATTTCCGGGGCTCTGAGGAGGAAACAAACACACTTTATTCACGATGGCTCGGTCACACATGAGCTTGACTAAAAAACTGAGACGTCAGCGTTCAGTGCTACACAGTTGTTCACATCCACAGAACAGAGTTTGGGTAATTACGTGTATGGAAGAGTTCCGATCATGTGACCGATCCTATTTTCCGGGTCATTAAGAGCCGTGCCGAAATCTATCAGTTTGGCTCTCCATGGTTCCTCTTCATGGTTGGCAAGCATGATGTTCTCTGGTTTGACGTCGGCATGGATCACATTGATGTGATGCAGGAAACAAAGCGCTTCGGCCATCTGAGACAAAGCAGAGAACAACACTAATAATCAAACAACTGAAGAGACAGCGAAACAAACTGTGTAATGATGTTTCAGCTTGAATTTTGAGTAAAACAACACGTGGAAAGAGAAACAGCGCAGCACACAAATAAGGAGATAAGAAAGTCAAACCTGCTGCATGATTGGCCGAATGTCCATCAGGCTGAGACGCGTGTCCTTGACGTGAGCCTTCATATGTTCATATATGTCCATGCCGAGCGTCTCAAATTCCAGGCATAGACCATGGCTGGACATGAAGGCGCCGGAATATTCAACAATGTTGAAGTTCCGAGAGCCCAAACCGGTCATCATGTCCAGGAAGTTGGCCTGGAATCACAGCAGATCATAGAAAAGCTCACGTTATACACAGTGTTTTTGAATTGTTGCGATGCAAGTGAAATACGAGTGACTGTTCTTGTACGGCACCTCGTTCTTGGAGCCAGCGATGGATTTTTCATCGTCGATGATTTTTAAGGCCACCAAGTGGTCGGTTTGACCCTTGCTGCAAAGGGCGACCTTCCCGAAGCTCCCACTGCCCAGGATCTTTATGACCTGGTAGTCACCGGTGGGCGAGGAAATGGTGTCTCCCAGCATTGTTCTGAATTATAGGAGAAGAGTTCATTAGGACTGTTTAACATCAAATCCTGTGTTTTAAGATTCTGAAATGTGGACTGGTCTACTGATTGCAGTGAAGCAGCAGGACACTCACCTCAATTAGCTGGATCCAACAAGTCAATTGAGAGTTGTAGATGGAACAGTGAAGGGATTCACAACGACCAGAACGTCTCTCAAAGCAGGCAGTCGACGATGAAAGCACCAAAACCAAACCGAGAACAAACGAAGAGCAAACCGAAACCAAACCAACACCAACCAAGACCAAACCACACAGAGAAACCCAGAACTGCTGGTGGATCACGTCACAAAAGTACAGAGGACTTCAAAGGACGAGATTAAAGGCAAGAAACAAACCAATCATAGGGATCAAAGGATCAAAGCACAGTTCATGGAATGGCCCAAATTATCAGGGGGGGGGGGGGGGGGGGGGGGGAGGTGGAAATGGTTTGGTCCAGCTCCAGGTTTCGGCCTGTAAATGGATAATTGTTCACTTTCCACCATCTCCTATGCTTCTCAAGTGGAATTTTTGTTTTTCTTTTTTAAAGTCCCTTGAGATGGTTGTGTTGTATTTGGCACTATATAAGTACATTGAAATTATAATTCACTATGTCAATAAATGTATGTATGTATGTTTGTATGTATGTAAATGAAATATTGAACCATAATCATAAAACACAAATATCTCAAACATTTACACCCTAATATCCAAGTCACTAACATTTAAAATATCACTTCGTCTGACCTCCATGAGTCATTTCATTTCATTTATTTATTTATTTAAATAGGGACAGTACATATTAATGAACATATAACATATGAATCTGACATATATCGCCATGGACTACTACACGTAATAGTATTTGCTAGTTCTTATATTTTTCTGTTAACACATCAAAGGTGATAAAACTGGTGTTTGCTGGCAAACAAGAAAAGTTGGTTCACTTCAAAAACTGTTTTTGAAAGAAATCAACCACCAAACGTTGTAGCTCTTTGTTTGGATAACAGAGTCCAGTGTTGGTTCCTCAGGTCGACCTTAAATTATTACTTTAGTTGTTAAGGTACCTTATTATCTCAGTATTTAATGTTCATGTTGATTTTCTCTGCTGTGGGTCTTTGCTGTTCAATGAGCTGCTCCTCGCAGACGTATGGATCTGATGATGATGATGATGATGATGGTGATGATGATGATGATGATGATGATGATGATGATGATGATGATGATGATGATGATGCCGCCACCACCATGTCCTCAGCAGTGCCACACTTTCCACCAGAATCATCTTCTTCTGGCTGAAAAAGTGCTTGAAACAGCAGAAAGTGAGGCTGCGCCCTCTGAATGACACACAAGAGGTTTGATGTGAAAAACACTCCAGTTTTTCTTGACAATTATTCAATTTAATGTCTCATTACACTCTGACACGAAAGCAGAGAACAAATAAACAATTTGAGTTGAGAAAGAAATCGATTTGTGAATCAAAATGTTTTTTAACCTTTTACTCATCAAAATTTCCACCTTTGGTATATTTGACAGCAAAACACAACTAATTTTTCCTTTTTCTTTTTCTTTTTAACAATAGAAACAAACATTCTTCATTATGCTGACATCATAAAATAGAATAGAATAGAATAGAATAGCAGCATTTCAAAAGGATGATTGTGTTGCTAGATTATCAGTAAGCGATTAATCATGTTATTGGTATATAAATATCCCAATAATTTGACTGATATATATTTGTTTTATATGTGATGAACTTGTTTGATTTGTAAACAGCCTGTATTTCTTTCATATGTTGATTGGAAAAAGCTTCAGCTTCCAATAAGCCTCTGTTTCCAATAGTTTAGATGACTACTCCAAAAACATCTGGATTTTAATCATATATTCACTCACATCCAGGACGTTGACATGAATCAGGTCAAAAACAACTGTAATTTTGTTGATCTATCAATCATCCATTTCAATGGCATCTGTCTTTTTGTCCTTCAATCCATGCAGCCATTATTGATCCATCCTTCTACTGTTTGTCCTGTTTGTTCATTAATCCAAAGGTTTTTTTATGCCCATCGATAAATTCATTTGTCTATCAATACAACCATCCTCTGTCCCCCCACTGATCAAACAATGTCGATCTATTTATTAGCCTTTGGATCCATCCATCTATCCATCAGGTGGCGGGAGTCTAGTGTAGGAAACTCTCACTGAGAGGCAGGTGATGAAACTGCTGTTGTGTTATAATATATAAACAGTCAATTTCAGTTTGGTTTTCTTTGTTTATTGCAACTGTATAGTGGAAAGCAGGTCTCACACGAATGAGTTAAAGCACTGTACAAAGTTTGTCAAAGAGATTTACAGGAATTCTTGGAGGTAGAGCGCGTGTTGGGTGTGATCATGTGCACAGTACAGGAATACCGTCAAACCTGAGTTTCATCACATTCGGTTAAACGAACTAATGGCTGCCGGTGCCTGTCAATTCTGCATCAAAAGGTTGGCATGAATCTGAACACATGAGAATGACTTGTGGGGTTCTTCAGGGCTCCATCCTTGAGCCTCTTTCGTTCAACATCTACATGCTCCCTCTGGCTCAGATCATGAAATATTAAAACTTCTCCTATGATACTTATGCAGATGATAAATCAGTGTCAGTGAACATCAACAGCCCTTTTTACATGTGGAACAGTGGTGGGTCATGGATTTCACACCAAGGTCTTCAGTATTGCTCGGTCTTAATCAATCCACCCCTCAACTTGGCATGTCTGCATTTATGTGTGTGTGTGTCTGCATGTGTGCATGTGTGTTCATTTGCTTTTATTCATCTATTGCATCTTTGCACTGTTTTTAATTCTTGTTAAAGCACTTTGTATTACATCACTGTGTAAAAAAGTGCTGTCTAAAAAAAGTTGATTAATTGATTGAATAACTATTTAATGGCTATAAAAACACGTTATATACATTATAATGAAGAAACGCAGCGTAAAGATCTGTTGCATCACATTTAATCATCTTGCCAGAATAAATGCTTTTACTTTACAATCTAACCCAGAGTGAACAACTCTCCTTCTGCTGCTGCGACAGCTGCATAAAAAAGCATCAATGACCTCATAAAATTTTATGAGGTCATAATATGCCAAATGCAAAATATGCAAAATATGCCCCATTATTTTGAAAAATTGCAACATTTTATTCACCAAAAATCCAGATTATTTGTACACAAAATTCAGCTTCTTTTCTTTCCTCAATCAGTGTTGAATGACTCTTTTTCTGAGCTTGCATGTCTTATTCTGGCAGAAGTTTTAAATCACATCAGGGCTGAAATGTCCACTGGACAGAAGCAGTGGACAAGGGAATGGTCACAGATCCCTCATGCTCTCAATCAGACTTTTCTGCTGAAGGAAATCCAGGAGATCAGAGGGAGATTTTCATGTAAAATCTTCTGTGGCATACATGGCAGTCAGTTCTGTACTCAACCAAGACAAATCCAAAAGTACTTGATGGATCTGAGTTCAGCTGGAGGAGGCTGCATGCAGGAATTATTTCTGCTATTCCTGAAACTTCTGGGAGTCCATGAGGGTGACAAACATCTTTTTTTTCTTTAAATGATCCTGAAATCTTGTCAAACAACGACATTATTTGTCTGCTGTGGAGTAGGTGGTAGCAGACGTTGGATCTTTTTGTGTTTGGAGTGTCTGCAGTGCACCAGTGGGTGTTGTTGATTGTTTTTCCAAGGAAACCACACACAGGTGAACAGACGAGTTCAGGGACATCCGTATGGACAAAAGACCAAGTTGTATTGCTGTTCCAGGTGACTGCCGACTATAAAACTAGCAGGTTCCAGGAGAATATGGTCTGGGAGTCATGATACTCTGGAAGCCACCATTGTTTTAGTGTCCATCTACTTACACACATACAGAAGAACTATTTCCTATGGCCATGGTCAGAATTGCCACTGTAACTTTCTAAACTTTTTTAACTCAGCAGTCAAATCCTTTTTTATGCAGCTGCAGCAGGAGATGAGCAGCCAAGATTTGATTAATCAGTAAAGGTATGTATTCTGTCTACATGAGTATCTGTCATTGATGCAATGGCTCTTCACACTGCATTTCTGCAAAATAACATGTTTCTATAGCGATAAAGAAGTTGTTGAGGGGTGGATTCATTCAAACGGTGCACCAGTGAAGACCGAGGTCTGAAATGCACAAAACAACCTTCACACACCAGAGAGGAGATGTATGTAATGAGAAATGTTTATTATTCTCAAACACTTTTTTTTTTTTTTTGGATTTTAAATAATTAAAAGTGACAATGGCTGTCCAGCCTCCTCTTCTTGGCGGGGGGGAGGTCAGTCTCTGTGTTTGTCTCGACTCTCTTCCTCTTCCTTAAGTTCATCTGACTGCTGCTCTCTTCTGAAAAACAGAATGTTTGAGATGAAACAATGCAGGTGAAACATCTCACCTCACACGGCAGATTTAAATCACTAAAGTGAAATAATTCTCATCCAACTGATCAAATCTTGCTCGACATCGGTGGACTTACCAGACATGCTCTTCCTCGCGGTCTCATCAGTGCAGAGTCTCCGAAGTTTTCTGGGTGGAGACCGGCACTCAGGCGTCTTTCGAAGTGTCACGCCATCATGTTGTTGTGCAGCGCTTTCATAAACACAACAACAACAAACAATTAGATTCACAAAATATCATGCATTGAAGAATCGCCAAAGGAAAAAAAGTTCAAAATACCCAGGGTCGTCACTGTCCCGGTATCTCTTCCGTCCTGACAGGTGGTCTTTTGTGGACGGACACGCTCTGCTGTGTTGCTCAGGGCTGCTGTTGCCCGAGGGAAGAACTTGTTGTCCAATAACTGGCCAGTATGGACAAACTTCCATCAGTTTGATGGACCGCTGTAGACTGGAGGACAATAAATCATTGAGTTTAACAACTTTGTCTGTGTGCCGGCTGATGAAGTACCAAACATCTGAGAGCCTCTTACTAGTTGTCGTAGCGGCTGTCCAGGTGACCGAGCGTCAAAAATGGATGCTGGAGGACACCTAAGGCTGATATCCGCTGGTGAGGGTCGGTGTTTAGCATCTGCTCGATGAGATCAAGAAATAACGCTCGGTCACGTGCTTCAGCTGGGACGTCCTCCAGTGGAGTTCCTTCAGGAACCTTGCGGGTACAGAAGAAAACAAATAGAAGTGAGAAAAACACATAAACCCGTATGTTCAAATCACAACAACAGGTGTTTTCCAGGAGATTTTACTCACCTTCAAAAGCTCTGCCAGACTTTTGATTGGACACCGCTGGATCTTCTTGATTGACTGAAGAGAGGAAAGATTTCATTCAGTCGACATGTAGGTGATGGTCGTTCCAAGAAAAGAAACAACAATCTAGTCTGACCCAACACTGTTTAGACGGAAACCATGAATCATACCTTCAGAGACCAAGGGGCGGGCTGTTCAAACGACGGTAACTTCTCAAAAAACTTATTTGTCCGACATCCTGAGTCCATCACGTGGTCGGGGACGTCTCCGCGAAGTGAAATGAGGTTTCTCACCTGTGGGCGAAGCACAATGTTGCATTACACATTCAAACAAACCACAAAAGTTCTGATTTCATTAAAAGTTATCCTTAAGCACTAAAATTCAGTGACCGTACACTGCAACTCTGAGTCAAAGGAGATGAAGTGATCTATTTGTATTCAATGTAACACTTACAATTTCAGCTTCTCGTTTCCCGGCCATCAGAATATCTCCGATCAGAAGTTCCGCCGCCACGCAGCCCAATGACCAAATGTCAATGGCGTGAGAAAACGGGGCTCCCATCAACATTTCCGGGGCTCTGAGGAGGAAACAAACACACTTTATTCACGATGGCTCGGTCACACATGAGCTTGACTAAAAAACTGAGACGTCAGCGTTCAGTGCTACACAGTTGTTCACATCCACAGAACAGAGTTTGGGTAATTACGTGTATGGAAGAGTTCCGATCATGTGACCGATCCTATTTTCCGGGTCATTAAGAGCCGTGCCGAAATCTATCAGTTTGGCTCTCCATGGTTCCTCTTCATGGTTGGCAAGCATGATGTTCTCTGGTTTGACGTCGGCATGGATCACATTGATGTGATGCAGGAAACAAAGCGCTTCGGCCATCTGAGACAAAGCAGAGAACAACACTAATAATCAAACAACTGAAGAGACAGCGAAACAAACTGTGTAATGATGTTTCAGCTTGAATTTTGAGTAAAACAACACGTGGAAAGAGAAACAGCGCAGCACACAAATAAGGAGATAAGAAAGTCAAACCTGCTGCATGATTGGCCGAATGTCCATCAGGCTGAGACGCGTGTCCTTGACGTGAGCCTTCATATGTTCATATATGTCCATGCCGAGCGTCTCAAATTCCAGGCATAGACCATGGCTGGACATGAAGGCGCCGGAATATTCAACAATGTTGAAGTTCCGAGAGCCCAAACCGGTCATCATGTCCAGGAAGTTGGCCTGGAATCACAGCAGATCATAGAAAAGCTCACGTTATACACAGTGTTTTTGAATTGTTGCGATGCAAGTGAAATACGAGTGACTGTTCTTGTACGGCACCTCGTTCTTGGAGCCAGCGATGGATTTTTCATCGTCGATGATTTTTAAGGCCACCAAGTGGTCGGTTTGACCCTTGCTGCAAAGGGCGACCTTCCCGAAGCTCCCACTGCCCAGGATCTTTATGACCTGGTAGTCACCGGTGGGCGAGGAAATGGTGTCTCCCAGCATTGTTCTGAATTATAGGAGAAGAGTTCATTAGGACTGTTTAACATCAAATCCTGTGTTTTAAGATTCTGAAATGTGGACTGGTCTACTGATTGCAGTGAAGCAGCAGGACACTCACCTCAATTAGCTGGATCCAACAAGTCAATTGAGAGTTGTAGATGGAACAGTGAAGGGATTCACAACGACCAGAACGTCTCTCAAAGCAGGCAGTCGACGATGAAAGCACCAAAACCAAACCGAGAACAAACGAAGAGCAAACCGAAACCAAACCAACACCAACCAAGACCAAACCACACAGAGAAACCCAGAACTGCTGGTGGATCACGTCACAAAAGTACAGAGGACTTCAAAGGACGAGATTAAAGGCAAGAAACAAACCAATCATAGGGATCAAAGGATCAAAGCACAGTTCATGGAATGGCCCAAATTATCAGGGGGGGGGGGGGGGGGGGGGGGGAGGTGGAAATGGTTTGGTCCAGCTCCAGGTTTCGGCCTGTAAATGGATAATTGTTCACTTTCCACCATCTCCTATGCTTCTCAAGTGGAATTTTTGTTTTTCTTTTTTAAAGTCCCTTGAGATGGTTGTGTTGTATTTGGCACTATATAAGTACATTGAAATTATAATTCACTATGTCAATAAATGTATGTATGTATGTTTGTATGTATGTAAATGAAATATTGAACCATAATCATAAAACACAAATATCTCAAACATTTACACCCTAATATCCAAGTCACTAACATTTAAAATATCACTTCGTCTGACCTCCATGAGTCATTTCATTTCATTTATTTATTTATTTAAATAGGGACAGTACATATTAATGAACATATAACATATGAATCTGACATATATCGCCATGGACTACTACACGTAATAGTATTTGCTAGTTCTTATATTTTTCTGTTAACACATCAAAGGTGATAAAACTGGTGTTTGCTGGCAAACAAGAAAAGTTGGTTCACTTCAAAAACTGTTTTTGAAAGAAATCAACCACCAAACGTTGTAGCTCTTTGTTTGGATAACAGAGTCCAGTGTTGGTTCCTCAGGTCGACCTTAAATTATTACTTTAGTTGTTAAGGTACCTTATTATCTCAGTATTTAATGTTCATGTTGATTTTCTCTGCTGTGGGTCTTTGCTGTTCAATGAGCTGCTCCTCGCAGACGTATGGATCTGATGATGATGATGATGATGATGGTGATGATGATGATGATGATGATGATGATGATGATGATGATGATGATGATGATGATGCCGCCACCACCATGTCCTCAGCAGTGCCACACTTTCCACCAGAATCATCTTCTTCTGGCTGAAAAAGTGCTTGAAACAGCAGAAAGTGAGGCTGCGCCCTCTGAATGACACACAAGAGGTTTGATGTGAAAAACACTCCAGTTTTTCTTGACAATTATTCAATTTAATGTCTCATTACACTCTGACACGAAAGCAGAGAACAAATAAACAATTTGAGTTGAGAAAGAAATCGATTTGTGAATCAAAATGTTTTTTAACCTTTTACTCATCAAAATTTCCACCTTTGGTATATTTGACAGCAAAACACAACTAATTTTTCCTTTTTCTTTTTCTTTTTAACAATAGAAACAAACATTCTTCATTATGCTGACATCATAAAATAGAATAGAATAGAATAGAATAGCAGCATTTCAAAAGGATGATTGTGTTGCTAGATTATCAGTAAGCGATTAATCATGTTATTGGTATATAAATATCCCAATAATTTGACTGATATATATTTGTTTTATATGTGATGAACTTGTTTGATTTGTAAACAGCCTGTATTTCTTTCATATGTTGATTGGAAAAAGCTTCAGCTTCCAATAAGCCTCTGTTTCCAATAGTTTAGATGACTACTCCAAAAACATCTGGATTTTAATCATATATTCACTCACATCCAGGACTTTGACATGAATCAGGTCAAAAACAACTGTAATTTTGTTGATCTATCAATCATCCATTTCAATGGCATCTGTCTTTTTGTCCTTCAATCCATGCAGCCATTATTGATCCATCCTTCTACTGTTTGTCCTGTTTGTTCATTAATCCAAAGGTTTTTTTATGCCCATCGATAAATTCATTTGTCTATCAATACAACCATCCTCTGTCCCCCCACTGATCAAACAATGTCGATCTATTTATTAGCCTTTGGATCCATCCATCTATCCATCAGGTGGCGGGAGTCTAGTGTAGGAAACTCTCACTGAGAGGCAGGTGATGAAACTGCTGTTGTGTTATAATATATAAACAGTCAATTTCAGTTTGGTTTTCTTTGTTTATTGCAACTGTATAGTGGAAAGCAGGTCTCACACGAATGAGTTAAAGCACTGTACAAAGTTTGTCAAAGAGATTTACAGGAATTCTTGGAGGTAGAGCGCGTGTTGGGTGTGATCATGTGCACAGTACAGGAATACCGTCAAACCTGAGTTTCATCACATTCGGTTAAACGAACTAATGGCTGCCGGTGCCTGTCAATTCTGCATCAAAAGGTTGGCATGAATCTGAACACATGAGAATGACTTGTGGGGTTCTTCAGGGCTCCATCCTTGAGCCTCTTTCGTTCAACATCTACATGCTCCCTCTGGCTCAGATCATGAAATATTAAAACTTCTCCTATGATACTTATGCAGATGATAAATCAGTGTCAGTGAACATCAACAGCCCTTTTTACATGTGGAACAGTGGTGGGTCATGGATTTCACACCAAGGTCTTCAGTATTGCTCGGTCTTAATCAATCCACCCCTCAACTTGGCATGTCTGCATTTATGTGTGTGTGTGTCTGCATGTGTGCATGTGTGTTCATTTGCTTTTATTCATCTATTGCATCTTTGCACTGTTTTTAATTCTTGTTAAAGCACTTTGTATTACATCACTGTGTAAAAAAGTGCTGTCTAAAAAAAGTTGATTAATTGATTGAATAACTATTTAATGGCTATAAAAACACGTTATATACATTATAATGAAGAAACGCAGCGTAAAGATCTGTTGCATCACATTTAATCATCTTGCCAGAATAAATGCTTTTACTTTACAATCTAACCCAGAGTGAACAACTCTCCTTCTGCTGCTGCGACAGCTGCATAAAAAAGCATCAATGACCTCATAAAATTTTATGAGGTCATAATATGCCAAATGCAAAATATGCAAAATATGCCCCATTATTTTGAAAAATTGCAACATTTTATTCACCAAAAATCCAGATTATTTGTACACAAAATTCAGCTTCTTTTCTTTCCTCAATCAGTGTTGAATGACTCTTTTTCTGAGCTTGCATGTCTTATTCTGGCAGAAGTTTTAAATCACATCAGGGCTGAAATGTCCACTGGACAGAAGCAGTGGACAAGGGAATGGTCACAGATCCCTCATGCTCTCAATCAGACTTTTCTGCTGAAGGAAATCCAGGAGATCAGAGGGAGATTTTCATGTAAAATCTTCTGTGGCATACATGGCAGTCAGTTCTGTACTCAACCAAGACAAATCCAAAAGTACTTGATGGATCTGAGTTCAGCTGGAGGAGGCTGCATGCAGGAATTATTTCTGCTATTCCTGAAACTTCTGGGAGTCCATGAGGGTGACAAACATCTTTTTTTTCTTTAAATGATCCTGAAATCTTGTCAAACAACGACATTATTTGTCTGCTGTGGAGTAGGTGGTAGCAGACGTTGGATCTTTTTGTGTTTGGAGTGTCTGCAGTGCACCAGTGGGTGTTGTTGATTGTTTTTCCAAGGAAACCACACACAGGTGAACAGACGAGTTCAGGGACATCCGTATGGACAAAAGACCAAGTTGTATTGCTGTTCCAGGTGACTGCCGACTATAAAACTAGCAGGTTCCAGGAGAATATGGTCTGGGAGTCATGATACTCTGGAAGCCACCATTGTTTTAGTGTCCATCTACTTACACACATACAGAAGAACTATTTCCTATGGCCATGGTCAGAATTGCCACTGTAACTTTCTAAACTTTTTTAACTCAGCAGTCAAATCCTTTTTTATGCAGCTGCAGCAGGAGATGAGCAGCCAAGATTTGATTAATCAGTAAAGGTATGTATTCTGTCTACATGAGTATCTGTCATTGATGCAATGGCTCTTCACACTGCATTTCTGCAAAATAACATGTTTCTATAGCGATAAAGAAGTTGTTGAGGGGTGGATTCATTCAAACGGTGCACCAGTGAAGACCGAGGTCTGAAATGCACAAAACAACCTTCACACACCAGAGAGGAGATGTATGTAATGAGAAATGTTTATTATTCTCAAACACTTTTTTTTTTTTTTTGGATTTTAAATAATTAAAAGTGACAATGGCTGTCCAGCCTCCTCTTCTTGGCGGGGGGGAGGTCAGTCTCTGTGTTTGTCTCGACTCTCTTCCTCTTCCTTAAGTTCATCTGACTGCTGCTCTCTTCTGAAAAACAGAATGTTTGAGATGAAACAATGCAGGTGAAACATCTCACCTCACACGGCAGATTTAAATCACTAA
Organism: Blennius ocellaris; assembly: GCF_963422515.1. Classification (NCBI taxonomy): domain Eukaryota; kingdom Metazoa; phylum Chordata; class Actinopteri; order Blenniiformes; family Blenniidae; genus Blennius; species Blennius ocellaris. The sequence continues at coordinate 346,545 of NC_137663.1, read as the reverse complement.
AGTGAAATAATTCTCATCCAACTGATCAAATCTTGCTCGACATCGGTGGACTTACCAGACATGCTCTTCCTCGCGGTCTCATCAGTGCAGAGTCTCCGAAGTTTTCTGGGTGGAGACCGGCACTCAGGCGTCTTTCGAAGTGTCACGCCATCATGTTGTTGTGCAGCGCTTTCATAAACACAACAACAACAAACAATTAGATTCACAAAATATCATGCATTGAAGAATCGCCAAAGGAAAAAAAGTTCAAAATACCCAGGGTCGTCACTGTCCCGGTATCTCTTCCGTCCTGACAGGTGGTCTTTTGTGGACGGACACGCTCTGCTGTGTTGCTCAGGGCTGCTGTTGCCCGAGGGAAGAACTTGTTGTCCAATAACTGGCCAGTATGGACAAACTTCCATCAGTTTGATGGACCGCTGTAGACTGGAGGACAATAAATCATTGAGTTTAACAACTTTGTCTGTGTGCCGGCTGATGAAGTACCAAACATCTGAGAGCCTCTTACTAGTTGTCGTAGCGGCTGTCCAGGTGACCGAGCGTCAAAAATGGATGCTGGAGGACACCTAAGGCTGATATCCGCTGGTGAGGGTCGGTGTTTAGCATCTGCTCGATGAGATCAAGAAATAACGCTCGGTCACGTGCTTCAGCTGGGACGTCCTCCAGTGGAGTTCCTTCAGGAACCTTGCGGGTACAGAAGAAAACAAATAGAAGTGAGAAAAACACATAAACCCGTATGTTCAAATCACAACAACAGGTGTTTTCCAGGAGATTTTACTCACCTTCAAAAGCTCTGCCAGACTTTTGATTGGACACCGCTGGATCTTCTTGATTGACTGAAGAGAGGAAAGATTTCATTCAGTCGACATGTAGGTGATGGTCGTTCCAAGAAAAGAAACAACAATCTAGTCTGACCCAACACTGTTTAGACGGAAACCATGAATCATACCTTCAGAGACCAAGGGGCGGGCTGTTCAAACGACGGTAACTTCTCAAAAAACTTATTTGTCCGACATCCTGAGTCCATCACGTGGTCGGGGACGTCTCCGCGAAGTGAAATGAGGTTTCTCACCTGTGGGCGAAGCACAATGTTGCATTACACATTCAAACAAACCACAAAAGTTCTGATTTCATTAAAAGTTATCCTTAAGCACTAAAATTCAGTGACCGTACACTGCAACTCTGAGTCAAAGGAGATGAAGTGATCTATTTGTATTCAATGTAACACTTACAATTTCAGCTTCTCGTTTCCCGGCCATCAGAATATCTCCGATCAGAAGTTCCGCCGCCACGCAGCCCAATGACCAAATGTCAATGGCGTGAGAAAACGGGGCTCCCATCAACATTTCCGGGGCTCTGAGGAGGAAACAAACACACTTTATTCACGATGGCTCGGTCACACATGAGCTTGACTAAAAAACTGAGACGTCAGCGTTCAGTGCTACACAGTTGTTCACATCCACAGAACAGAGTTTGGGTAATTACGTGTATGGAAGAGTTCCGATCATGTGACCGATCCTATTTTCCGGGTCATTAAGAGCCGTGCCGAAATCTATCAGTTTGGCTCTCCATGGTTCCTCTTCATGGTTGGCAAGCATGATGTTCTCTGGTTTGACGTCGGCATGGATCACATTGATGTGATGCAGGAAACAAAGCGCTTCGGCCATCTGAGACAAAGCAGAGAACAACACTAATAATCAAACAACTGAAGAGACAGCGAAACAAACTGTGTAATGATGTTTCAGCTTGAATTTTGAGTAAAACAACACGTGGAAAGAGAAACAGCGCAGCACACAAATAAGGAGATAAGAAAGTCAAACCTGCTGCATGATTGGCCGAATGTCCATCAGGCTGAGACGCGTGTCCTTGACGTGAGCCTTCATATGTTCATATATGTCCATGCCGAGCGTCTCAAATTCCAGGCATAGACCATGGCTGGACATGAAGGCGCCGGAATATTCAACAATGTTGAAGTTCCGAGAGCCCAAACCGGTCATCATGTCCAGGAAGTTGGCCTGGAATCACAGCAGATCATAGAAAAGCTCACGTTATACACAGTGTTTTTGAATTGTTGCGATGCAAGTGAAATACGAGTGACTGTTCTTGTACGGCACCTCGTTCTTGGAGCCAGCGATGGATTTTTCATCGTCGATGATTTTTAAGGCCACCAAGTGGTCGGTTTGACCCTTGCTGCAAAGGGCGACCTTCCCGAAGCTCCCACTGCCCAGGATCTTTATGACCTGGTAGTCACCGGTGGGCGAGGAAATGGTGTCTCCCAGCATTGTTCTGAATTATAGGAGAAGAGTTCATTAGGACTGTTTAACATCAAATCCTGTGTTTTAAGATTCTGAAATGTGGACTGGTCTACTGATTGCAGTGAAGCAGCAGGACACTCACCTCAATTAGCTGGATCCAACAAGTCAATTGAGAGTTGTAGATGGAACAGTGAAGGGATTCACAACGACCAGAACGTCTCTCAAAGCAGGCAGTCGACGATGAAAGCACCAAAACCAAACCGAGAACAAACGAAGAGCAAACCGAAACCAAACCAACACCAACCAAGACCAAACCACACAGAGAAACCCAGAACTGCTGGTGGATCACGTCACAAAAGTACAGAGGACTTCAAAGGACGAGATTAAAGGCAAGAAACAAACCAATCATAGGGATCAAAGGATCAAAGCACAGTTCATGGAATGGCCCAAATTATCAGGGGGGGGGGGGGGGGGGGGGGGAGGTGGAAATGGTTTGGTCCAGCTCCAGGTTTCGGCCTGTAAATGGATAATTGTTCACTTTCCACCATCTCCTATGCTTCTCAAGTGGAATTTTTGTTTTTCTTTTTTAAAGTCCCTTGAGATGGTTGTGTTGTATTTGGCACTATATAAGTACATTGAAATTATAATTCACTATGTCAATAAATGTATGTATGTATGTTTGTATGTATGTAAATGAAATATTGAACCATAATCATAAAACACAAATATCTCAAACATTTACACCCTAATATCCAAGTCACTAACATTTAAAATATCACTTCGTCTGACCTCCATGAGTCATTTCATTTCATTTATTTATTTATTTAAATAGGGACAGTACATATTAATGAACATATAACATATGAATCTGACATATATCGCCATGGACTACTACACGTAATAGTATTTGCTAGTTCTTATATTTTTCTGTTAACACATCAAAGGTGATAAAACTGGTGTTTGCTGGCAAACAAGAAAAGTTGGTTCACTTCAAAAACTGTTTTTGAAAGAAATCAACCACCAAACGTTGTAGCTCTTTGTTTGGATAACAGAGTCCAGTGTTGGTTCCTCAGGTCGACCTTAAATTATTACTTTAGTTGTTAAGGTACCTTATTATCTCAGTATTTAATGTTCATGTTGATTTTCTCTGCTGTGGGTCTTTGCTGTTCAATGAGCTGCTCCTCGCAGACGTATGGATCTGATGATGATGATGATGATGATGGTGATGATGATGATGATGATGATGATGATGATGATGATGATGATGATGATGATGATGCCGCCACCACCATGTCCTCAGCAGTGCCACACTTTCCACCAGAATCATCTTCTTCTGGCTGAAAAAGTGCTTGAAACAGCAGAAAGTGAGGCTGCGCCCTCTGAATGACACACAAGAGGTTTGATGTGAAAAACACTCCAGTTTTTCTTGACAATTATTCAATTTAATGTCTCATTACACTCTGACACGAAAGCAGAGAACAAATAAACAATTTGAGTTGAGAAAGAAATCGATTTGTGAATCAAAATGTTTTTTAACCTTTTACTCATCAAAATTTCCACCTTTGGTATATTTGACAGCAAAACACAACTAATTTTTCCTTTTTCTTTTTCTTTTTAACAATAGAAACAAACATTCTTCATTATGCTGACATCATAAAATAGAATAGAATAGAATAGAATAGCAGCATTTCAAAAGGATGATTGTGTTGCTAGATTATCAGTAAGCGATTAATCATGTTATTGGTATATAAATATCCCAATAATTTGACTGATATATATTTGTTTTATATGTGATGAACTTGTTTGATTTGTAAACAGCCTGTATTTCTTTCATATGTTGATTGGAAAAAGCTTCAGCTTCCAATAAGCCTCTGTTTCCAATAGTTTAGATGACTACTCCAAAAACATCTGGATTTTAATCATATATTCACTCACATCCAGGACGTTGACATGAATCAGGTCAAAAACAACTGTAATTTTGTTGATCTATCAATCATCCATTTCAATGGCATCTGTCTTTTTGTCCTTCAATCCATGCAGCCATTATTGATCCATCCTTCTACTGTTTGTCCTGTTTGTTCATTAATCCAAAGGTTTTTTTATGCCCATCGATAAATTCATTTGTCTATCAATACAACCATCCTCTGTCCCCCCACTGATCAAACAATGTCGATCTATTTATTAGCCTTTGGATCCATCCATCTATCCATCAGGTGGCGGGAGTCTAGTGTAGGAAACTCTCACTGAGAGGCAGGTGATGAAACTGCTGTTGTGTTATAATATATAAACAGTCAATTTCAGTTTGGTTTTCTTTGTTTATTGCAACTGTATAGTGGAAAGCAGGTCTCACACGAATGAGTTAAAGCACTGTACAAAGTTTGTCAAAGAGATTTACAGGAATTCTTGGAGGTAGAGCGCGTGTTGGGTGTGATCATGTGCACAGTACAGGAATACCGTCAAACCTGAGTTTCATCACATTCGGTTAAACGAACTAATGGCTGCCGGTGCCTGTCAATTCTGCATCAAAAGGTTGGCATGAATCTGAACACATGAGAATGACTTGTGGGGTTCTTCAGGGCTCCATCCTTGAGCCTCTTTCGTTCAACATCTACATGCTCCCTCTGGCTCAGATCATGAAATATTAAAACTTCTCCTATGATACTTATGCAGATGATAAATCAGTGTCAGTGAACATCAACAGCCCTTTTTACATGTGGAACAGTGGTGGGTCATGGATTTCACACCAAGGTCTTCAGTATTGCTCGGTCTTAATCAATCCACCCCTCAACTTGGCATGTCTGCATTTATGTGTGTGTGTGTCTGCATGTGTGCATGTGTGTTCATTTGCTTTTATTCATCTATTGCATCTTTGCACTGTTTTTAATTCTTGTTAAAGCACTTTGTATTACATCACTGTGTAAAAAAGTGCTGTCTAAAAAAAGTTGATTAATTGATTGAATAACTATTTAATGGCTATAAAAACACGTTATATACATTATAATGAAGAAACGCAGCGTAAAGATCTGTTGCATCACATTTAATCATCTTGCCAGAATAAATGCTTTTACTTTACAATCTAACCCAGAGTGAACAACTCTCCTTCTGCTGCTGCGACAGCTGCATAAAAAAGCATCAATGACCTCATAAAATTTTATGAGGTCATAATATGCCAAATGCAAAATATGCAAAATATGCCCCATTATTTTGAAAAATTGCAACATTTTATTCACCAAAAATCCAGATTATTTGTACACAAAATTCAGCTTCTTTTCTTTCCTCAATCAGTGTTGAATGACTCTTTTTCTGAGCTTGCATGTCTTATTCTGGCAGAAGTTTTAAATCACATCAGGGCTGAAATGTCCACTGGACAGAAGCAGTGGACAAGGGAATGGTCACAGATCCCTCATGCTCTCAATCAGACTTTTCTGCTGAAGGAAATCCAGGAGATCAGAGGGAGATTTTCATGTAAAATCTTCTGTGGCATACATGGCAGTCAGTTCTGTACTCAACCAAGACAAATCCAAAAGTACTTGATGGATCTGAGTTCAGCTGGAGGAGGCTGCATGCAGGAATTATTTCTGCTATTCCTGAAACTTCTGGGAGTCCATGAGGGTGACAAACATCTTTTTTTTCTTTAAATGATCCTGAAATCTTGTCAAACAACGACATTATTTGTCTGCTGTGGAGTAGGTGGTAGCAGACGTTGGATCTTTTTGTGTTTGGAGTGTCTGCAGTGCACCAGTGGGTGTTGTTGATTGTTTTTCCAAGGAAACCACACACAGGTGAACAGACGAGTTCAGGGACATCCGTATGGACAAAAGACCAAGTTGTATTGCTGTTCCAGGTGACTGCCGACTATAAAACTAGCAGGTTCCAGGAGAATATGGTCTGGGAGTCATGATACTCTGGAAGCCACCATTGTTTTAGTGTCCATCTACTTACACACATACAGAAGAACTATTTCCTATGGCCATGGTCAGAATTGCCACTGTAACTTTCTAAACTTTTTTAACTCAGCAGTCAAATCCTTTTTTATGCAGCTGCAGCAGGAGATGAGCAGCCAAGATTTGATTAATCAGTAAAGGTATGTATTCTGTCTACATGAGTATCTGTCATTGATGCAATGGCTCTTCACACTGCATTTCTGCAAAATAACATGTTTCTATAGCGATAAAGAAGTTGTTGAGGGGTGGATTCATTCAAACGGTGCACCAGTGAAGACCGAGGTCTGAAATGCACAAAACAACCTTCACACACCAGAGAGGAGATGTATGTAATGAGAAATGTTTATTATTCTCAAACACTTTTTTTTTTTTTTTGGATTTTAAATAATTAAAAGTGACAATGGCTGTCCAGCCTCCTCTTCTTGGCGGGGGGGAGGTCAGTCTCTGTGTTTGTCTCGACTCTCTTCCTCTTCCTTAAGTTCATCTGACTGCTGCTCTCTTCTGAAAAACAGAATGTTTGAGATGAAACAATGCAGGTGAAACATCTCACCTCACACGGCAGATTTAAATCACTAAAGTGAAATAATTCTCATCCAACTGATCAAATCTTGCTCGACATCGGTGGACTTACCAGACATGCTCTTCCTCGCGGTCTCATCAGTGCAGAGTCTCCGAAGTTTTCTGGGTGGAGACCGGCACTCAGGCGTCTTTCGAAGTGTCACGCCATCATGTTGTTGTGCAGCGCTTTCATAAACACAACAACAACAAACAATTAGATTCACAAAATATCATGCATTGAAGAATCGCCAAAGGAAAAAAAGTTCAAAATACCCAGGGTCGTCACTGTCCCGGTATCTCTTCCGTCCTGACAGGTGGTCTTTTGTGGACGGACACGCTCTGCTGTGTTGCTCAGGGCTGCTGTTGCCCGAGGGAAGAACTTGTTGTCCAATAACTGGCCAGTATGGACAAACTTCCATCAGTTTGATGGACCGCTGTAGACTGGAGGACAATAAATCATTGAGTTTAACAACTTTGTCTGTGTGCCGGCTGATGAAGTACCAAACATCTGAGAGCCTCTTACTAGTTGTCGTAGCGGCTGTCCAGGTGACCGAGCGTCAAAAATGGATGCTGGAGGACACCTAAGGCTGATATCCGCTGGTGAGGGTCGGTGTTTAGCATCTGCTCGATGAGATCAAGAAATAACGCTCGGTCACGTGCTTCAGCTGGGACGTCCTCCAGTGGAGTTCCTTCAGGAACCTTGCGGGTACAGAAGAAAACAAATAGAAGTGAGAAAAACACATAAACCCGTATGTTCAAATCACAACAACAGGTGTTTTCCAGGAGATTTTACTCACCTTCAAAAGCTCTGCCAGACTTTTGATTGGACACCGCTGGATCTTCTTGATTGACTGAAGAGAGGAAAGATTTCATTCAGTCGACATGTAGGTGATGGTCGTTCCAAGAAAAGAAACAACAATCTAGTCTGACCCAACACTGTTTAGACGGAGACCATGAATCATACCTTCAGAGACCAAGGGGCGGGCTGTTCAAACGACGGTAACTTCTCAAAAAACTTATTTGTCCGACATCCTGAGTCCATCACGTGGTCGGGGACGTCTCCGCGAAGTGAAATGAGGTTTCTCACCTGTGGGCGAAGCACAATGTTGCATTACACATTCAAACAAACCACAAAAGTTCTGATTTCATTAAAAGTTATCCTTAAGCACTAAAATTCAGTGACCGTACACTGCAACTCTGAGTCAAAGGAGATGAAGTGATCTATTTGTATTCAATGTAACACTTACAATTTCAGCTTCTCGTTTCCCGGCCATCAGAATATCTCCGATCAGAAGTTCCGCCGCCACGCAGCCCAATGACCAAATGTCAATGGCGTGAGAAAACGGGGCTCCCATCAACATTTCCGGGGCTCTGAGGAGGAAACAAACACACTTTATTCACGATGGCTCGGTCACACATGAGCTTGACTAAAAAACTGAGACGTCAGCGTTCAGTGCTACACAGTTGTTCACATCCACAGAACAGAGTTTGGGTAATTACGTGTATGGAAGAGTTCCGATCATGTGACCGATCCTATTTTCCGGGTCATTAAGAGCCGTGCCGAAATCTATCAGTTTGGCTCTCCATGGTTCCTCTTCATGGTTGGCAAGCATGATGTTCTCTGGTTTGACGTCGGCATGGATCACATTGATGTGATGCAGGAAACAAAGAGCTTCGGCCATCTGAGACAAAGCAGAGAACAACACTAATAATCAAACAACTGAAGAGACAGCGAAACAAACTGTGTAATGATGTTTCAGCTTGAATTTTGAGTAAAACAACACGTGGAAAGAGAAACAGCGCAGCACACAAATAAGGAGATAAGAAAGTCAAACCTGCTGCATGATTGGCCGAATGTCCATCAGGCTGAGACGCGTGTCCTTGACGTGAGCCTTCATATGTTCATATATGTCCATGCCGAGCGTCTCAAATTCCAGGCATAGACCATGGCTGGACATGAAGGCGCCGGAATATTCAACAATGTTGAAGTTCCGAGAGCCCAAACCGGTCATCATGTCCAGGAAGTTGGCCTGGAATCACAGCAGATCATAGAAAAGCTCACGTTATACACAGTGTTTTTGAATTGTTGCGATGCAAGTGAAATACGAGTGACTGTTCTTGTACGGCACCTCGTTCTTGGAGCCAGCGATGGATTTTTCATCGTCGATGATTTTTAAGGCCACCAAGTGGTCGGTTTGACCCTTGCTGCAAAGGGCGACCTTCCCGAAGCTCCCACTGCCCAGGATCTTTATGACCTGGTAGTCACCGGTGGGCGAGGAAATGGTGTCTCCCAGCATTGTTCTGAATTATAGGAGAAGAGTTCATTAGGACTGTTTAACATCAAATCCTGTGTTTTAAGATTCTGAAATGTGGACTGGTCTACTGATTGCAGTGAAGCAGCAGGACACTCACCTCAATTAGCTGGATCCAACAAGTCAATTGAGAGTTGTAGATGGAACAGTGAAGGGATTCACAACGACCAGAACGTCTCTCAAAGCAGGCAGTCGACGATGAAAGCACCAAAACCAAACCGAGAACAAACGAAGAGCAAACCGAAACCAAACCAACACCAACCAAGACCAAACCACACAGAGAAACCCAGAACTGCTGGTGGATCACGTCACAAAAGTACAGAGGACTTCAAAGGACGAGATTAAAGGCAAGAAACAAACCAATCATAGGGATCAAAGGATCAAAGCACAGTTCATGGAATGGCCCAAATTATCAGGGGGGGGGGGGGGGGGGGGGGGGGGGTGGAAATGGTTAGGTCCAGCTCCAGGTTTCGGCCTGTAAATGGAGAATTGTTCACTTTCCACCATCTCCTATGCTTCTCAAGTGGAATTTTTGATTTTCTTTTTTAAAGTCCCTTGAGATGGTTGTGTTGTATTTGGCACTATATAAGTACATTGAAATTATAATTCACTATGTCAATAAATGTATGTATGTATGTTTGTATGTATGTAAATGAAATATTGAACCATAATCATAAAACACAAATATCTCAAACATTTACACCCTAATATCCAAGTCACTAACATTTAAAATATCACTTCGTCTGACCTCCATGAGTCATTTCATTTCATTTATTTATTTATTTAAATAGGGACAGTACATATTAATGAACATATAACATATGAATCTGACATATATCGCCATGGACTACTACACGTAATAGTATTTGCTAGTTCTTATATTTTTCTGTTAACACATCAAAGGTGATAAAACTGGTGTTTGCTGGCAAACAAGAAAAGTTTGTTCACTTCAAAAACTGTTTTTGAAAGAAATCAACCACCAAACGTTGTAGCTCTTTGTTTGGATAACAGAGTCCAGTGTTGGTTCCTCAGGTCGACCTTAAATTATTACTTTAGTTGTTAAGGTACCTTATTATGTCAGTATTTAATGTTCATGTTGATTTTCTCTGCTGTGGGTCTTTGCTGTTCAATGAGCTGCTCCTCGCAGACGTATGGATCTGATGATGATGATGATGGTGATGATGATGATGATGATGATGATGATGATGATGATGATGATGATGATGATGATGATGATGATGATGATGATGATGATGATGCCGCCACCACCATGTCCTCAGCAGTGCCACACTTTCCACCAGAATCATCTTCTTCTGGCTGAAAAAGTGCTTGAAACAGCAGAAAGTGAGGCTGCGCCCTCTGAATGACACACAAGAGGTTTGATGTGAAAAACACTCCAGTTTTTCTTGACAATTATTCAATTTAATGTCTCATTACACTCTGACACGAAAGCAGAGAACAAATAAACAATTTGAGTTGAGAAAGAAATCGATTTGTGAATCAAAATGTTTTTTAACCTTTTACTCATCAAAATTTCCACCTTTGGTATATTTGACAGCAAAACACAACTAATTTTTCCTTTTTCTTTTTCTTTTTAACAATAGAAACAAACATTCTTCATTATGCTGACATCATAAAATAGAATAGAATAGAATAGAATAGCAGCATTTCAAAAGGATGATTGTGTTGCTAGATTATCAGTAAGCGATTAATCATGTTATTGGTATATAAATATCCCAATAATTTGACTGATATATATTTGTTTTATATGTGATGAACTTGTTTGATTTGTAAACAGCCTGTATTTCTTTCATATGTTGATTGGAAAAAGCTTCAGCTTCCAATAAGCCTCTGTTTCCAATAGTTTAGATGACTACTCCAAAAACATCTGGATTTTAATCATATATTCACTCACATCCAGGACTTTGACATGAATCAGGTCAAAAACAACTGTAATTTTGTTGATCTATCAATCATCCATTTCAATGGCATCTGTCTTTTTGTCCTTCAATCCATGCAGCCATTATTGATCCATCCTTCTACTGTTTGTCCTGTTTGTTCATTAATCCAAAGGTTTTTTTATGCCCATCGATAAATTCATTTGTCTATCAATACAACCATCCTCTGTCCCCCCACTGATCAAACAATGTCGATCTATTTATTAGCCTTTGGATCCATCCATCTATCCATCAGGTGGCGGGAGTCTAGTGTAGGAAACTCTCACTGAGAGGCAGGTGATGAAACTGCTGTTGTGTTATAATATATAAACAGTCAATTTCAGTTTGGTTTTCTTTGTTTATTGCAACTGTATAGTGGAAAGCAGGTCTCACACGAATGAGTTAAAGCACTGTACAAAGTTTGTCAAAGAGATTTACAGGAATTCTTGGAGGTAGAGCGCGTGTTGGGTGTGATCATGTGCACAGTACAGGAATACCGTCAAACCTGAGTTTCATCACATTCGGTTAAACGAACTAATGGCTGCCGGTGCCTGTCAATTCTGCATCAAAAGGTTGGCATGAATCTGAACACATGAGAATGACTTGTGGGGTTCTTCAGGGCTCCATCCTTGAGCCTCTTTCGTTCAACATCTACATGCTCCTTCTGGCTCAGATCATGAAATATTAAAACTTCTCCTATGATACTTATGCAGATGATAAATCAGTGTCAGTGAACATCAACAGCCCTTTTTACATGTGGAACAGTGGTGGGTCATGGATTTCACACCAAGGTCTTCAGTATTGCTCGGTCTTAATCAATCCACCCCTCAACTTGGCATGTCTGCATTTATGTGTGTGTGTGTCTGCATGTGTGCATGTGTGTTCATTTGCTTTTATTCATCTATTGCATCTTTGCACTGTTTTTAATTCTTGTTAAAGCACTTTGTATTACATCACTGTGTAAAAAAGTGCTGTCTAAAAAAAGTTGATTAATTGATTGAATAACTATTTAATGGCTATAAAAACACGTTATATACATTATAATGAAGAAATGCAGCGTAAAGATCTGTTGCATCACATTTAATCATCTTGCCAGAATAAATGCTTTTACTTTACAATCTAACCCAGAGTGAACAACTCTCCTTCTGCTGCTGCGACAGCTGCATAAAAAAGCATCAATGACCTCATAAAATTTTATGAGGTCATAATATGCCAAATGCAAAATATGCAAAATATGCCCCATTATTTTGAAAAATTGCAACATTTTATTCACCAAAAATCCAGATTATTTGTACACAAAATTCAGCTTCTTTTCTTTCCTCAATCAGTGTTGAATGACTCTTTTTCTGAGCTTGCATGTCTTATTCTGGCAGAAGTTTTAAATCACATCAGGGCTGAAATGTCCACTGGACAGAAGCAGTGGACAAGGGAATGGTCACAGATCCCTCATGCTCTCAATCAGACTTTTCTGCTGAAGGAAATCCAGGAGATCAGAGGGAGATTTTCATGTAAAATCTTCTGTGGCATACATGGCAGTCAGTTCTGTACTCAACCAAGACAAATCCAAAAGTACTTGATGGATCTGAGTTCAGCTGGAGGAGGCTGCATGCAGGAATTATTTCTGCTATTCCTGAAACTTCTGGGAGTCCATGAGGGTGACAAACATCTTTTTTTTCTTTAAATGATCCTGAAATCTTGTCAAACAACGACATTATTTGTCTGCTGTGGAGTAGGTGGTAGCAGACGTTGGATCTTTTTGTGTTTGGAGTGTCTGCAGTGCACCAGTGGGTGTTGTTGATTGTTTTTCCAAGGAAACCACACACAGGTGAACAGACGAGTTCAGGGACATCCGTATGGACAAAAGACCAAGTTGTATTGCTGTTCCAGGTGACTGCCGACTATAAAACTAGCAGGTTCCAGGAGAATATGGTCTGGGACTCATGACACTCTGGAAGCCACCATTGTTTTAGTGTCCATCTACTTACACACATACAGAAGAACTATTTCCTATGGCCATGGTCAGAATTGCCACTGTAACTTTCTAAACTTTTTTAACTCAGCAGTCAAATCCTTTTTTATGCAGCTGCAGCAGGAGATGAGCAGCCAAGATTTGATTAATCAGTAAAGGTATGTATTCTGTCTGCATGTCATTGATGCAATGGCTCTTCACACTGCATTTCTGCAAAATAACATGTTTCTATAGCGACAAAGAAGTTGTTGAGGGGTGGATTCATTCAAACGGTGCACCAGTGAAGACCGAGGTCTGAAATGCACAAAACAACCTTCACACACCAGAGAGGAGATGTATGTAATGAGAAATGTTTATTATTCTCAAACACTTTTTTTTTTTTTTTGGATTTTAAATAATTAAAAGTGACAATGGCTGTCCAGCCTCCTCTTCTTGGCGGGGGGGAGGTCAGTCTCTGTGTTTGTCTCGACTCTCTTCCTCTTCCTTAAGTTCATCTGACTGCTGCTCTCTTCTGAAAAACAGAATGTTTGAGATGAAACAATGCAGGTGAAACATCTCACCTCACATGGCAGATTTAAATCACTAAAGTGAAATAATTCTCATCCAACTGATCAAATCTTGCTCGACATCGGTGGACTTACCAGACATGCTCTTCCTCGCGGTCTCATCAGTGCAGAGTCTCCGAAGTTTTCTGGGTGGAGACCGGCACTCAGGCGTCTTTCGAAGTGTCACGCCATCATGTTGTTGTGCAGCGCTTTCATAAACACAACAACAACAAACAATTAGATTCACAAAATATCATGCATTGAAGAATCGCCAAAGGAAAAAAAGTTCAAAATACCCAGGGTCGTCACTGTCCCGGTATCTCTTCCGTCCTGACAGGTGGTCTTTTGTGGACGGACACGCTCTGCTGTGTTGCTCAGGGCTGCTGTTGCCCGAGGGAAGAACTTGTTGTCCAATAACTGGCCAGTATGGACAAACTTCCATCAGTTTGATGGACCGCTGTAGACTGGAGGACAATAAATCATTGAGTTTAACAACTTTGTCTGTGTGCCGGCTGATGAAGTACCAAACATCTGAGAGCCTCTTACTAGTTGTCGTAGCGGCTGTCCAGGTGACCGAGCGTCAAAAATGGATGCTGGAGGACACCTAAGGCTGATATCCGCTGGTGAGGGTCGGTGTTTAGCATCTGCTCGATGAGATCCAGAAATAACGCTCGGTCACGTGCTTCAGCTGGGACGTCCTCCAGTGGAGTTCCTTCAGGAACCTTGCGGGTACAGAAGAAAACAAATAGAAGTGAGAAAAACACATAAACCCGTATGTTCAAATCACAACAACAGGTGTTTTCCAGGAGATTTTACTCACCTTCAAAAGCTCTGCCAGACTTTTGATTGGACACCGCTGGATCTTCTTGATTGACTGAAGAGAGGAAAGATTTCATTCAGTCGACATGTAGGTGATGGTAGTTCCAAGAAAAGAAACAACAATCTAGTCTGACCCAACACTGTTTAGACGGAAACCATGAATCATACCTTCAGAGACCAAGGGGCGGGCTGTTCAAACGATGGTAACTTCTCAAAAAACTTATTTGTCCGACATCCTGAGTCCATCACGTGGTCGGGGACGTCTCCGCGAAGTGAAATGAGGTTTCTCACCTGTGGGCGAAGCACAATGTTGCATTACACATTCAAACAAACCACAAAAGTTCTGATTTCATTAAAAGTTATCCTTAAGCACTAAAATTCAGTGACCGTACACTGCAACTCTGAGTCAAAGGAGATGAAGTGATCTATTTGTATTCAATGTAACACTTACAATTTCAGCTTCTCGTTTCCCGGCCATCAGAATATCTCCGATCAGAAGTTCCGCCGCCACGCAGCCCAATGACCAAATGTCAATGGCGTGAGAAAACGGGGCTCCCATCAACATTTCCGGGGCTCTGAGGAGGAAACAAACACACTTTATTCACGATGGCTCGGTCACACATGAGCTTGACTAAAAAACTGAGACGTCAGCGTTCAGTGCTACACAGTTGTTCACATCCACAGAACAGAGTTTGGGTAATTACGTGTATGGAAGAGTTCCGATCATGTGACCGATCCTATTTTTCGGGTCATTAAGAGCCGTGCCGAAATCTATCAGTTTGGCTCTCCATGGTTCCTCTTCATGGTTGGCAAGCATGATGTTCTCTGGTTTGACGTCGGCATGGATCACATTGATGTGATGCAGGAAACAAAGAGCTTCGGCCATCTGAGACAAAGCAGAGAACAACACTAATAATCAAACAACTGAAGAGACAGCGAAACAAACTGTGTAATGATGTTTCAGCTTGAATTTTGAGTAAAACAACACGTTGAAAGAGAATCAGCGCAGCACACAAATAAGGAGATAAGAAAGTCAAACCTGCTGCATGATTGGCCGAATGTCCATCAGGCTGAGACGCGTGTCCTTGACGTGAGCCTTCATATGTTCATATATGTCCATGCCGAGCGTCTCAAATTCCAGGCATAGACCATGGCTGGACATGAAGGCGCCGGAATATTCAACAATGTTGAAGTTCCGAGAGCCCAAACCGGTCATCATGTCCAGGAAGTTGGCCTGGAATCACAGCAGATCATAGAAAAGCTCACGTTATACACAGTGTTTTTGAATTGTTGCGATGCAAGTGAAATACGAGTGACTGTTCTTGTACGGCACCTCGTTCTTGGAGCCAGCGATGGATTTTTCATCGTCGATGATTTTTAAGGCCACCAAGTGGTCGGTTTGACCCTTGCTGCAAAGGGCGACCTTCCCGAAGCTCCCACTGCCCAGGATCTTTATGACCTGGTAGTCACCGGTGGGCGAGGAAATGGTGTCTCCCAGCATTGTTCTGAATTATAGGAGAAGAGTTCATTAGGACTGTTTAACATCAAATCCTGTGTTTTAAGATTCTGAAATGTGGACTGGTCTACTGATTGCAGTGAAGCAGCAGGACACTCACCTCAATTAGCTGGATCCAAGAAGTCAATTGAGAGTTGTAGATGGAACAGTGAAGGGATTCACAACGACCAGAACGTCTCTCAAAGCAGGCAGTCGACGATGAAAGCACCAAAACCAAACCGAGAACAAACGAAGAGCAAACCGAAACCAAACCAACACCAACCAAGACCAAACCACACAGAGAAACCCAGAACTGCTGGTGGATCACGTCACAAAAGTACAGAGGACTTCAAAGGACGAGATTAAAGGCAAGAAACAAACCAATCATAGGGATCAAAGGATCAAAGCACAGTTCATGGAATGGCCCAAATTATCAGGGGGGGGGGGGGGGGGGGGGGAGGTGGAAATGGTTAGGTCCAGCTCCAGGTTTCGGCCTGTAAATGGAGAATTGTTCACTTTCCACCATCTCCTATGCTTCTCAAGTGGAATTTTTGATTTTCTTTTTTAAAGTCCCTTGAGATGGTTGTGTTGTATTTGGCACTATATAAGTACATTGAAATTATAATTCACTATGTCAATAAATGTATGTATGTATGTTTGTATGTATGTAAATGAAATATTGAACCATAATCATAAAACACAAATATCTCAAACATTTACACCCTAATATCCAAGTCACTAACATTTAAAATATCACTTCGTCTGACCTCCATGAGTCATTTCATTTCATTTATTTATTTATTTAAATAGGGACAGTACATATTAATGAACATATAACATATGAATCTGACATATATCGCCATGGACTACTACACGTAATAGTATTTGCTAGTTCTTATATTTTTCTGTTAACACATCAAAGGTGATAAAACTGGTGTTTGCTGGCAAACAAGAAAAGTTTGTTCACTTCAAAAACTGTTTTTGAAAGAAATCAACCACCAAACGTTGTAGCTCTTTGTTTGGATAACAGAGTCCAGTGTTGGTTCCTCAGGTCGACCTTAAATTATTACTTTAGTTGTTAAGGTACCTTATTATCTCAGTATTTAATGTTCATGTTGATTTTCTCTGCTGTGGGTCTTTGCTGTTCAATGAGCTGCTCCTCGCAGACGTATCGATCTGATGATGATGATGATGATGATGGTGATGATGATGATGATGATGATGATGATGATGATGATGGTGATGGTGATGATGATGATGATGATGATGATGATGATGATGATGATGGTGATGGTGATGATGATGATGATGATGATGATGATGATGATGATGATGATGATGATGCCGCCACCACCATGTCCTCAGCAGTGCCACACTTTCCACCAGAATCATCTTCTTCTGGCTGAAAAAGTGCTTGAAACAGCAGAAAGTGAGGCTGCGCCCTCTGAATGACACACAAGAGGTTTGATGTGAAAAACACTCCAGTTTTTCTTGACAATTATTCAATTTAATGTCTCATTACACTCTGACACGAAAGCAGAGAACAAATAAACAATTTGAGTTGAGAAAGAAATCGATTTGTGAATCAAAATGTTTTTTAACCTTTTACTCATCAAAATTTCCACCTTTGGTATATTTGACAGCAAAACACAACTAATTTTTCCTTTTTCTTTTTCTTTTTAACAATAGAAACAAACATTCTTCATTATGCTGACATCATAAAATAGAATAGAATAGAATAGAATAGCAGCATTTCAAAAGGATGATTGTGTTGCTAGATTATCAGTAAGCGATTAATCATGTTATTGGTATATAAATATCCCAATAATTTGACTGATATATATTTGTTTTATATGTGATGAACTTGTTTGATTTGTAAACAGCCTGTATTTCTTTCATATGTTGATTGGAAAAAGCTTCAGCTTCCAATAAGCCTCTGTTTCCAATAGTTTAGATGACTACTCCAAAAACATCTGGATTTTAATCATATATTCACTCACATCCAGGACTTTGACATGAATCAGGTCAAAAACAACTGTAATTTTGTTGATCTATCAATCATCCATTTCAATGGCATCTGTCTTTTTGTCCTTCAATCCATGCAGCCATTATTGATCCATCCTTCTACTGTTTGTCCTGTTTGTTCATTAATCCAAAGGTTTTTTTATGCCCATCGATAAATTCATTTGTCTATCAATACAACCATCCTCTGTCCCCCCACTGATCAAACAATGTCGATCTATTTATTAGCCTTTGGATCCATCCATCTATCCATCAGGTGGCGGGAGTCTAGTGTAGGAAACTCTCACTGAGAGGCAGGTGATGAAACTGCTGTTGTGTTATAATATATAAACAGTCAATTTCAGTTTGGTTTTCTTTGTTTATTGCAACTGTATAGTGGAAAGCAGGTCTCACACGAATGAGTTAAAGCACTGTACAAAGTTTGTCAAAGAGATTTACAGGAATTCTTGGAGGTAGAGCGCGTGTTGGGTGTGATCATGTGCACAGTACAGGAATACCGTCAAACCTGAGTTTCATCACATTCGGTTAAACGAACTAATGGCTGCCGGTGCCTGTCAATTCTGCATCAAAAGGTTGGCATGAATCTGAACACATGAGAATGACTTGTGGGGTTCTTCAGGGCTCCATCCTTGAGCCTCTTTCGTTCAACATCTACATGCTCCCTCTGGCTCAGATCATGAAATATTAAAACTTCTCCTATGATACTTATGCAGATGATAAATCAGTGTCAGTGAACATCAACAGCCCTTTTTACATGTGGAACAGTGGTGGGTCATGGATTTCACACCAAGGTCTTCCGTATTGCTCGGTCTTAATCAATCCACCCCTCAACTTGGCATGTCTGCATTTATGTGTGTGTGTGTCTGCATGTGTGCATGTGTGTTCATTTGCTTTTATTCATCTATTGCATCTTTGCACTGTTTTTAATTCTTGTTAAAGCACTTTGTATTACATCACTGTGTAAAAAAGTGCTGTCTAAAAAAAGTTGATTAATTGATTGAATAACTATTTAATGGCTATAAAAACACGTTATATACATTATAATGAAGAAACGCAGCGTAAAGATCTGTTGCATCACATTTAATCATCTTGCCAGAATAAATGCTTTTACTTTACAATCTAACCCAGAGTGAACAACTCTCCTTCTGCTGCTGCGACAGCTGCATAAAAAAGCATCAATGACCTCATAAAATTGCCCCATTATTTTGAAAAATTGCAACATTTTATTCACCAAAAATCCAGATTATTTGTACACAAAATTCAGCTTCTTTTCTTTCCTCAATCAGTGTTGAATGACTCTTTTTCTGAGCTTGCATGTCTTATTCTGGCAGAAGTTTTAAATCACATCAGGGCTGAAATGTCCACTGGACAGAAGCAGTGGACAAGGGAATGGTCACAGATCCCTCATGCTCTCAATCAGACTTTTCTGCTGAAGGAAATCCAGGAGATCAGAGGGAGATTTTCATGTAAAATCTTCTGTGGCATACATGGCAGTCAGTTCTGTACTCAACCAAGACAAATCCAAAAGTACTTGATGGATCTGAGTTCAGCTGGAGGAGGCTGCATGCAGGAATTATTTCTGCTATTCCTGAAACTTCTGGGAGTCCATGAGGGTGACAAACATCTTTTTTTTCTTTAAATGATCCTGAAATCTTGTCAAACAACGACATTATTTGTCTGCTGTGGAGTAGGTGGTAGCAGACGTTGGATCTTTTTGTGTTTGGAGTGTTTGCAGTGCACCAGTGGGTGTTGTTGATTGTTTTTCCAAGGAAACCACACACAGGTGAACAGACGAGTTCAGGGACATCCGTATGGACAAAAGACCAAGTTGTATTGCTGTTCCAGGTGACTGCCGACTATAAAACTAGCAGGTTCCAGGAGAATATGGTCTGGGAGTCATGATACTCTGGAAGCCACCATTGTTTTAGTGTCCATCTACTTACACACATACAGAAGAACTATTTCCTATGGCCATGGTCAGAATTGCCACTGTAACTTTCTAAACTTTTTTAATTCAGCAGTCAAATCCTTTTTTATGCAGCTGCAGCAGGAGATGAGCAGCCAAGATTTGATTAATCAGTAAAGGTATGTATTCTGTCTACATGAGTATCTGTCATTGATGCAATGGCTCTTCACACTGCATTTCTGCAAAATAACATGTTTCTATAGCGATAAAGAAGTTGTTGAGGGGTGGATTCATTCAAACGGTGCACCAGTGAAGACCGAGGTCTGAAATGCACAAAACAACCTTCACACACCAGAGAGGAGATGTATGTAATGAGAAATGTTTATTATTCTCAAACACTTTTTTTTTTTTTTTTGGATTTTAAATAATTAAAAGTGACAATGGCTGTCCAGCCTCCTCTTCTTGGCGGGGGGGAGGTCAGTCTCTGTGTTTGTCTCGACTCTCTTCCTCTTCCTTAAGTTCATCTGACTGCTGCTCTCTTCTGAAAAACAGAATGTTTGAGATGAAACAATGCAGGTGAAACATCTCACCTCACACGGCAGATTTAAATCACTAAAGTGAAATAATTCTCATCCAACTGATCAAATCTTGCTCGACATCGGTGGACTTACCAGACATGCTCTTCCTCGCGGTCTCATCAGTGCAGAGTCTCCGAAGTTTTCTGGGTGGAGACCGGCACTCAGGCGTCTTTCGAAGTGTCACGCCATCATGTTGTTGTGCAGCGCTTTCATAAACACAACAACAACAAACAATTAGATTCACAAAATATCATGCATTGAAGAATCGCCAAAGGAAAAAAAGTTCAAAATACCCAGGGTCGTCACTGTCCCGGTATCTCTTCCGTCCTGACAGGTGGTCTTTTGTGGACGGACACGCTCTGCTGTGTTGCTCAGGGCTGCTGTTGCCCGAGGGAAGAACTTGTTGTCCAATAACTGGCCAGTATGGACAAACTTCCATCAGTTTGATGGACCGCTGTAGACTGGAGGACAATAAATCATTGAGTTTAACAACTTTGTCTGTGTGCCGGCTGATGAAGTACCAAACATCTGAGAGCCTCTTACTAGTTGTCGTAGCGGCTGTCCAGGTGACCGAGCGTCAAAAATGGATGCTGGAGGACACCTAAGGCTGATATCCGCTGGTGAGGGTCGGTGTTTAGCATCTGCTCGATGAGATCAAGAAATAACGCTCGGTCACGTGCTTCAGCTGGGACGTCCTCCAGTGGAGTTCCTTCAGGAACCTTGCGGGTACAGAAGAAAACAAATAGAAGTGAGAAAAACACATAAACCCGTATGTTCAAATCACAACAACAGGTGTTTTCCAGGAGATTTTACTCACCTTCAAAAGCTCTGCCAGACTTTTGATTGGACACCGCTGGATCTTCTTGATTGACTGAAGAGAGGAAAGATTTCATTCAGTCGACATGTAGGTGATGGTCGTTCCAAGAAAAGAAACAACAATCTAGTCTGACCCAACACTGTTTAGACGGAAACCATGAATCATACCTTCAGAGACCAAGGGGCGGGCTGTTCAAACGACGGTAACTTCTCAAAAAACTTATTTGTCCGACATCCTGAGTCCATCACGTGGTCGGGGACGTCCCCGCGAAGTGAAATGAGGTTTCTCACCTGTGGGCGAAGCACAATGTTGCATTACACATTCAAACAAACCACAAAAGTTCTGATTTCATTAAAAGTTATCCTTAAGCACTAAAATTCAGTGACCGTACACTGCAACTCTGAGTCAAAGGAGATGAAGTGATCTATTTGTATTCAATGTAACACTTACAATTTCAGCTTCTCGTTTCCCGGCCATCAGAATATCTCCGATCAGAAGTTCCGCCGCCACGCAGCCCAATGACCAAATGTCAATGGCGTGAGAAAACGGGGCTCCCATCAACATTTCCGGGGCTCTGAGGAGGAAACAAACACACTTTATTCACGATGGCTCGGTCACACATGAGCTTGACTAAAAAACTGAGACGTCAGCGTTCAGTGCTACACAGTTGTTCACATCCACAGAACAGAGTTTGGGTAATTACGTGTATGGAAGAGTTCCGATCATGTGACCGATCCTATTTTCCGGGTCATTAAGAGCCGTGCCGAAATCTATCAGTTTGGCTCTCCATGGTTCCTCTTCATGGTTGGCAAGCATGATGTTCTCTGGTTTGACGTCGGCATGGATCACATTGATGTGATGCAGGAAACAAAGAGCTTCGGCCATCTGAGACAAAGCAGAGAACAACACTAATAATCAAACAACTGAAGAGACAGCGAAACAAACTGTGTAATGATGTTTCAGCTTGAATTTTGAGTAAAACAACACGTTGAAAGAGAAACAGCGCAGCACACAAATAAGGAGATAAGAAAGTCAAACCTGCTGCATGATTGGCCGAATGTCCATCAGGCTGAGACGCGTGTCCTTGACGTGAGCCTTCATATGTTCATATATGTCCATGCCGAGCGTCTCAAATTCCAGGCATAGACCATGGCTGGACATGAAGGCGCCGGAATATTCAACAATGTTGAAGTTCCGAGAGCCCAAACCGGTCATCATGTCCAGGAAGTTGGCCTGGAATCACAGCAGATCATAGAAAAGCTCACAGTGTTTTTGAATTGTTGCGATGCAAGTGAAATACGAGTGACTGTTCTTGTACGGCACCTCGTTCTTGGAGCCAGCGATGGATTTTTCATCGTCGATGATTTTTAAGGCCACCAAGTGGTGGTCCAATGTTGATTGGAAAAAGCTTCAGCTTCCAGTAAGTCTCTCTATCCAATAGTTTATTGACTACATGAAAAACAACTGGATTATAATAATATATTCACTCACATCCAGGAGTTTGACATGAATCAGGTCAAAATCAACTGTGATTTTCTCCTTGAAGTAAAAAAAAATTGGATTTTATTTACATTAAACAGTGAAAAAACAAAAATAGTGCGCATGTGGTGAAGTAGCGTCTTATTTACCAAAATTACTGAACTGTTTCAGACTCGAGCATCAAAAGAGGAAGTGTACGAGTGTCATATAAGAGAAAGCAGCACACATTGAATAACTGTCAATATCACATTAGTTGGGGCTGAATGAAGCCCCCCGCTGTGACTGTGGACACACATGTCACACCTACAGCTCCAGCAGAGGTTATGAATAGTTACACACACAAACGGCTCACTTCCTGTGCAAAGTGTCAAAAGGAAGCTCATGATAGCATTTCTCTGACGAGGCGAGTCAGGACCGACGCAAAACCAAAGGAGAAAAGTCGTCAAGCAGCATCATGGATGCGTCGCAGAGACGCTCTGAGGAGGAGACTGAGAGAGAAACGCCTGCAGGTGAGTTTTAAACGACATCTTCTCACATAATAGAGTTGTTTTAGTGACGATTTATGCAAAATAAAGTTCTAAAGTTTCTTTATTTGATGTTTAAATTAATTGATTGATTTGGAAAAGAGACAACAGACAAGAAAGTGAACAGAAGCACCAGGGATGATATTTACATTTTCTTTATCGAACAGTTGGAGACAGAAGACAAATTTCTTTCTGCTCAGATGCTGGAAACTGTCCAACTCTGCAGTCGACACACCGACTGGTTGTTGCTATTGGAGCCTTCACTCTTTTTACCGGGTTAACTTTATTCTGCATTTTATTTGGTGAGTTAGGGTTACTTTGAACTTTGAAAGTGGACACACTCGTTAAATCATACTAGGGACCAGCCTTTCTAACTTCCTCTTGATCCGACCTCCATCAATGTGTGAAATTTCACTTGTTAGTCTCGAGGCGCGCCGAGCCTCGAGAGCTTCAGACATGTGAAGAGTCGAGGGCGAAGCTGCAGGAGTGTGAAAAACAACGGCAGGATCTCAGTCTCGTGCTGCTCTCCGTCACTCAAGGTGAATAGTGTTTCCTTTTCTGGTGCGGACAAGCATCAACTCATATATGTGGTGTCCTCAGAAGATTTGAAACACAATAATCCAGGTTTCCAGACTCATTAATTGATGTGAAGAGTGTCGCTTTGTCGCATCCACCGCTGCTGCTTGTGTTAATAACATTTATAATAGTTGAGTCTGTTTCCCTTCCCGAGGAGACTCCAGGTGCGGCTTGTGTCCTGACGGATGGCGCTGGTGGAGGCATCACTGCTACTTCTTCTCCTCCGGGCTGCAGGAGGACCTCCGGTGGAACGAGAGCGCCGACTTCTGCCTGAAACACAACGGCAGCCTGGCCGTGATCGAAGACCCTGCAGAGATGGTGACTGCGCTGCAGGGGATCGGGGGCCTCGTTTTGACACGATGACAAGCCAATTCATGAGTTCAGCTTGAGAATCATTGCCTCTGACAAGCTGAATGTAGACTTAAGTGTTGTCTGAGATCATAACCAGACAGTGTTTGTCACTCATCAAGGTCTTTCATCAATATTCTCGGAATGATAATTCCTGTTCACACCCACAGGACTTTATTCAAGGAGTGATGAGGAATGTCTCCCGGCTTCCTTTCCTTTGGGTGGGACTGAGCGACTCTGAGCAGGAGGGTCAGTGGCTGTGGTGGGACGGGGCGGACGTCCAGCACTACATGCCGTAAGTCCTGAATACAGACAGATCCCGGGTCTCCAGTCTGTAACACACGTCACTGCCTTTCTTGGGAGCTCGGGGACGAATCAGGTGTATTGAAGCAGGCAGACATGAAATACAGGATCATAGAAGGTGTTTGATTTATTCCTCAGGTTCTAAAATTTATCATTTTGAGCTGAATGCCAGGTTATGTAATGTTTTTCACATGTAGATAGTCTCCCTAACAGCTGCTTGGAGTCAAAAAAACATAATTATATACATTTGATCTGAGATATATCTTGTAAGTCTGGTTAAACCGCTACACAATTTTAATTAATTTCCAGTTTACTAAAAATATATTCAAATACAAAAATGTGATTTATTGAAAGGAAAAGCTGATTGTGATGTAAAAATCATCCATCCTGCACACTGTCCCTCAATTCTGAAGGTGAAAGTTTGACCACAGGAATCAAAAACATGTGATTTCACTTTGCTTTTATTACAGTATTTTAGCAAATATACACAGACGTGTATATATTTATGCAACAATCAGAGACATTAATGTCCACTGATCCATGTGTTTCGTCACAATTAGAAACGCACTCGTCTTTTCTTAAATATATAAACGGTTTGAGTGTAAATGCTGTAAAATGTGTGTTAAAGGGTGACGGTGGAGTGGGACGCCGACCACCGGGACTGTGCAGACCTGAGGGGAGGAGGGAGGCTGTTCGCCGCCGACTGTGAGGCGTTCGGACCCTGGGTCTGCAAGAGGGGGACATGAGGCGCCGCACGTCTGCTCCGGCTGGAGCTCGTTCCACAAACGTACCAATGTGTGCAAAATGCAAAAGTGGTCACAAGGAAACCTTCAGAATAACATACATTTATTCATGTCAGATAGTAATTCTGTACAAAGGTGCACCGCAAAGTGCAAACAAATAGAAGATGCTCACAGAGTCCTATCTCTGAATACATGCAACTATCATGGAAATCCCCACATGGAAAGAACCTATATAAACATATATGTTTTAATATAGGCTTTGATATAGGTTTTTAATATATGTGACATGTATAAAACTGGCCATTTTCCTATATTATATGTACATAAATGCACATATATGTACACAAATATGTGCATACAGGTACCTATATAGATACATATATGCACGTATATATGTGTGCATATATGCACCTATATGTTCTTCTTGCATAATTGTTTTTTAGTTACTTCTTAGTTATTGCCTTGATAATGTATGACAGTTGCCAAAGTGAGATATGGCCTATATATATGTGGAAATAAAGAAGCAGGAGACCTATATGGCCTGTATATTCACATACATGCACCTCAGTTTTGCCTATAAGTGGCATATATACGCAGATATGTGCATATAAGCTGCTTATAAGTTTCATATATGTGCATATATCCTCGTATAGGTTCTTTCCATGTGGGTCTAAACATTTTTTTCCACTCTGTTTCGGCCGCTTGCTTCAATTTATGAAAAAGGTAATGTATTATTTCATGTTCATTTTCGCTTGAAATATTTTCACGTAAACCCACGGTCGAGTTTTTTTTTTTTTTTCTTCAAATAAAGTCAATTTCATACAATCTGAGTCACAGTTGGAGTGGTGTGATTAGATAAATGTACTTTCTCTTTCTGTCAACACGACCATTAACTCTTCTTAGTTTAGGTTTCAACTGAAGCTCAACTTTCAAACAGATGGAGCAATTCGGCAGTAATGCTCCAGTAACATTAAGGGAAAATAGATTCTTAACCTCCTTTCGTGCTTTGTGGAGGTCGATCTGTGAAAAAGGCTTTAAAAAGGCCACGAGGTTCATTAAAAGGTGCAAACGTGCGCCGCTGTATTACAGCTACAATATAGAAACCAGTATCTGCAGACAGAGGACTGTGCATTTAGAGAACAAAGTCAAAAAAGAAAATGTCAAGATAATACTTCTACGCCGTCCTGAACGTGCTTTTCTTCATTTAACAGAGATCCTGTGCGGCTCTCTGACGACCATCAGAGTGTGTCCGTCCATCGGGGCGAACAGCGGGTACAGCTTCCCCCTGAAGGCCCCCGTGAAGGTGTAGATGTGGGACTTGTTCTCGGCGTCGTAGAAGGAGATCTGTCCCTCCTCGTAGTCCAAGTAGACGCCGAGGCGGCGGGGCACGAGGCCGACGTGCAGCTCCGCCTCCGGCTTGCTGCAGGCGTAGAAGTGGTGCGCGCTGCGCCACAGCACCCAGTAGTTCTGCTTGGGCGTCATGGGGAAGTGCCCGTGGCGCTTGGAGCTGGCGCTGGTCATTCCCACTCGCCAGCAGCCGTTGTTGGGGAGGTCCACCTCCCAGTAGTGGTGGCCGCAGTCGTAGCCCTCCCTGCCCAGCACGCAGGGCCAGCTGTCGAAGCGCTGGGCGGAGTCGGGGAGGTCGGACACGAAGCGGGCCTCCTGGACCCGCCGCTGGTCGTCTGACAGCAGCAGCCAGGGGTTGTTGGTCGTGGGGTCGAGAATCACGTCGGCTACAAAGAGAGATGAGTGTGCTTGTTGTGGCGAAGTTGTAAATGGCACGTATGTTTAGGTTGTGTTTGATAAAGGGGAGGATATTTACCTGCTGCACTGCAAATCCAACTCCACACTGAAAAGAGAAATAACCAGAAAACTTTTGTATTGGAGGTTTAAAGAGGTCGTATTATGCAAAACCTTTCTAATGGTTTTCCAACAGTAAAACGCATCAGAAGTGAAGAAAGTGTGTCCTCTCCCTCCCGGGCTTGTTTCAGTTTGTAAAAAGTGTGTTGCTCCAACCAGCCAATCAGGAATCAAGCCCTATACAGTGTCATCTGGAGTTTAGCCAATCCCAGTCAAGATAGGCCCTTTGACTCCTCCCACAATTAGTCAGCTCTGCTCTGGCACATGGCACCACGAGAGGATGTGTGGGCGGAGCCAGTCCAGCTCACACAAACACAGCCCAAAACTGAGGTCAAATAAAAATATTCATCTTGTCATTTTTCCTCTTAAATACTTGGACAAAGATCCATGAAGACCCACCTGACTTGGGGATGTATCTCGGAATTCCTGCTTTCCAGGTCCTTTGCTTGGCCAGGAGCCACATCTGAGGGACTTTTCCCTGCAAAGGATGAAAACATGTTGCTCATGTGTGGTCATTCCCTGTTATCCATTGACTTTACTTCAGTTTTCCTGCCAAGGCTTGTTTGAATAAACCTTAAAACTTCCTGCTGAGATTAAATTTATTTCTTTATCTCATCAGAGGTGAATTACGCTTCGTGTGGCAGATCACCGCCACATAAACTGAATCATCGAGTTTATTGAAACCGTGCGAAAGGTTCACTCACATGGCAGCTTTGCTAAAATGTGCTCGTAACTTTTCATACCTTGGCAGCGGGAAGAACGTTCTCATTTATGGCTTCAGCTATGTTTTTCCTCTCTTATCGACAGGAATAAAATCTTCATATTTGACTTGGAAAAGAGCCCCTTCAAATGTTGTCTACTGTTTTCAACTCACTTCTACGGAATAGACTGGGGAGTGTTTGTGACTCACCGAGCTGTCTTCCTTCAGCAGAGACCAGGTGATGAACTCCAGCAGCGGCGCCAGCCGGACCAGCAGCTTCTTCTTCTGGCTCAGCTGGTGCACGACTTTCCGCAGCTTGTTGCTCTGCATGCCGCAACTCTGCCAGCACAGGTCTTTTCAGTTCAGTTGAAATAACACGTGCCGTGCATGTCTTTGACTGCTATTTTGGGGGCTAAGTACCTCGGTGGCCACCTGCAGCTCTTTGGCCCACTCCATCATCTGCATCTGTGCTTCCTGGCGACCGGCCTCCTGCTCCCAGCCGTCCGGCGCCCAGGGAGTCTCCCTCAGCAGCTGAAGGACACCAGAGCAGTGTGAGTCAAGGGTTAGATTTTAAAGAAGCCCCTTCAGGCATGTGTTTCCTGAGGGCAAAGCGCCCATCGCGAGCTCCGCTGACCTCGTCGACGTGGTGGAGCTCGTCGGCCCACTCCAGGATGAGCTTCCTGCTCTCCTCCAGGCTGCGCTGGGCTCGTTTCTCCAACCGCCGGGCCTCCTGCTGACCGGCGCCCTCCCCGGCACCACCGCCGCCCTGTTGAAACACGACGCACACCGTCATACAAGAGGATCCCTCTTTAGTTCACTCCACTTTTGTGCCATGTTTCACGGTTCCACCTGACATGACCCAGCAGTTCCTATGTGCTCGGTTGAAAGGTCAATGTGTCCCTGAACATGAGTTATCTGAAGGTGTGTTAACCATGTCATCGGTCCACATATGAACATATGTTTACAATACCTGTGGTTGTAAATCCCTCACTTATCTGTATTCTGAAGGGGGGGGGGAATGCAGGAAAGCATATTTTCCTGATGAAACACAGCAAACCAGCAGTGAAATGATGAAGTATATAAACCTGAAACACAACGTTCTCTCATTTTCCCCCTTAAAAAAAAAATTGATCGTCTCCTTTGTTTTTTAAACTGGGATCCTCAGCCGGCCCCTTTGCCATGAGGGATACGGATAATAAGAGCAAACGCCAGAGCTTCCTCGTTCTAAAGCTTTTGTTCACTTTATATTAAGATGTTAAACTTATTTTAGTTGAGGGGGCGCAAAAGAAAACGTGGAAGCCAAACGGGGGCCAATAAGAAGGAGGAATGACATCTATTTTGATTTTTACAAAAAGAAAATAAGGAAAAATACAGGTTTCTTTGCCCACGGACTTCACGTTGTGATCATTCTAATTACTTTGAGAGTGAAAACAGACTATTTTCCCGCCACCTCCTCTCAAAGTTCACATCGACTTGCTGAGTTACTGTTTGAATCGTCTTGTTCGCAGGTCAAACCTTCGAGACTTGGTCCACCTGCGTGGACCATAAAGTGGTGGATAAACTGCACGCACTCCTGCAGACTGCTGAGATCCTTCAGGCTGGGCTTACGGATGTTTGGCTGCTGGAAATTCAACAAGTATGGCACACGTCAGTACGGGATGCTCCGCGTTCGGCCTTGTTTTTACACATTTGTGGCGTCGCATCGAAGTTTTTCCAAGCGACTGAGAGGGAAAGTTGTGTGGTTGACCTGTGGGCCTCTGGTGTGAGCGTTGAGGGACCTGCTGGGGGCCGAGCTGAACGGCTGCTCCAGGTCGGGAACGTCCCAGCGGACGGCGTCAATGGTGCTGCTCTGTTTGGCGGCGCTCTTCTCAAAGCGGAGGGTGCGCACCTCTGGGTGGAGGGAGAAGCAGAGGACAAGGTGGGGTTGGGATTCAGTCAAATTCTGAACTTCTCAATGGCTCACTGACACTGATCGCTCAGCAAGAAAGCATAAAAAAAACTGCAATAAATATTCCTTTCTTAGTGAGATTTGACCTATTTACAAGTCTTTGTTGCATCAGCTCAGGCTTGAGTATCATATAGGAGGACAGCTGAGGACTGTGAAAGGCAGACAGAATAAACAACAGACATGAAATGAACAAGTCAATAAAAAAAGACATACTTTGGGCAAACTTAAGGATGCCCTTCTTCTTTGCTGTCGAGGTTTCCATAATTGTTACTGTGGAGAAGAAAACGTCACATAATAAATACGATTTCTTAAAAACGACAACAACAAAAACTACAGATTTGGTAAGTAATTGAACATTCTCTCATTAAAAAAGACAAAAAAATGCAAAA
Source organism: Blennius ocellaris (assembly GCF_963422515.1). NCBI lineage: Eukaryota > Metazoa > Chordata > Actinopteri > Blenniiformes > Blenniidae > Blennius > Blennius ocellaris. Next base: position 316,521 of record NC_137663.1, on the reverse strand, counting down.
CATAGATTCACTTTAAATTACTTGATAATTAATTCGAGACATTCCAATAACAAACTCACTAACCCTACTAGTGTGGATTTAAAGGTACAATATAATCAATACGACACACAGACAACACGAGGTGCCAGTAGAATTAAAATCAGCTCTGATAAATATATTGATCGGTCGCGTCTCACCTTCAGCAGAGCTCAGGGTTGCAGCTCTTCTGCCAGAGGAAACTGAACCAGCTCTGCCGCCTGTCCAACCTTTTCCAATGCCTGAGCTTTACACTTTTTTTTTTTATATATACATCCACGTGAGATGGCAAGAGGAGGGCGGTGCGAAAGCAGAGCTCTCTGACAAGAATGGACGTGAGCTGCCCTGCAAAGACATGAGCAGGTTTTTTGTTTTTTTTTACAACAGCAATAATCCTCCTGATATCAGCGGCGGTGACGCACACACTCCCTGACAGTATCAAGTGTTTCCACAATAGCAGAGGACAATTGTTCAGATATTAACAGTCGCTGTATTGGGGGTGATCCACTATCACCCCCAATACTATCAGCACTATCAGGTTCTTGATTCTGAAGAAGCAGAATCAAGATCGTTATGAAATGCTTCTTGAAGTGTGAAGATGGTGAAAAGCTGGCATGTTTGATCTCTTCTCAAAACAAACAAAAGAATCAAAATAAACTTTATTTATAGAGCACATTTCGTACATAGATGTAATACAAAACGCTTCACATAAAGACTTTTGTCTAGAAACACGTACACCCACACACCAACCCCGACTGCCTGTAACAGAATTTATATTAAAAAAACCTAGAATACCCCAAGATACCCCCCCCATCCATCCATCCATCCATCCATCCATCCATCCATCCATCCATCCATCCATCCATCCATGAGGTAGAACATGAAAACTCCACCCACACAGACCTCCAAGAATGAATTTAACCCACCAAACTGTGATCGAGCACATCTTCCCAGAGTAAAGCATCATAAAGTCAAGTTAGATTTATATTGCATCTCTCAGTGTCATAAAGATTTGATTATATCAATACGATCAACTTTGTCTCTCCCCTTTCAATATTCAAACTCTGCACTCTGTGGTCCTCTTGAATTATTTAATGATCTTCTTGTCCAAATAAGATCCCACTGATTATAATAAATTGCTGTTTTTTGTTTTTTTTTACTCAACTCCTTATTTTCTCTGCTTGTAGTTTCTTCATCCTTTTATCATTTAAAATGGTCATTAATGGACTGTTAATAGGGAGGATTTCACATTTCACGTGTAATTCTGGATGATGGTTTATGCAAATGAAGAAAAACAAACCAATCAACTTCTCAGGGTGGATCGTCGTCGTCGAGCAGCCTTCTCTCATCAGCGGCAATAAACACGTGACATTATAAACGTGCAAGTCTGAATGCGTGTGCAGTGGCGAGTTCCTGCAGAGACTTTATACGGGGATATAAACACCAAATCAAATGAAACACTAGAATCATGCATCATGTTCTCCGCCTCAGTGTCCACGAACTGAAACCTCACTGCTTCTGATGTTTCAACACAGGAAGTATAATTCATGTGTGCCATAAGTTATGTGCATTTCAAACATTTTTGTTTTTCTGATCTACAAAAAAGATTTAATCTAAACTGCATTTCATATCTAAGCTGTCAGTGCTCACACATCCACAGGCCACCGTAAAAAAAAAAGGAAAATTAGAAATGTTTTTGTGTTATTTTACGTGTAATTAGAAACATTTGAGTCATCCAATAGAAGGTTTGACTTCAATTCCATGAATTTCATGTACTTTAAGAATAGGATTTGTATATTTCTAGGACTTGTTTGTTTGTTTGGCTTCACTGTATTGTATTGTCTAAACTGATAGTATTATTAAAAACACAAACTGAAAAGCTGTTTATTAAAATCTCTTGAACTCAAAGCTCCCATTGGAGCCGGAGCGTTTGCAGATTGTCATGATTGCAGGTAACTTTTGTGTCGCCGTGGCAGCAGAGGGCATAGTTTAGAAGAAATTATGTAAAAGCGAGTGTGAAGGGCGGTGACATTTCCTCCAGCGTATCGTCACTTAACAGAACAGACCTGAAAAAAAAAACCCCAGTGTTGAAAAGAAAAAAACGTAACCACGGTAACATTTCTAGTAAGCAGTTTCTGATTTATTTCTCAAATGCAGACAAACCTGTGACACTATTGAACAAATGTAGAAAAAAAAAAAAAATCAATTTATTCAAGGTTTTCGTTTTTATATCTCGAAATGTTTTCAGTTTTTATAAAAGTGGCATCAGATATCTGATTCTACCAGCGCAGGCTGCAGCATGCTCCGTCGGCACAGAATCTTACAAATATGTACATACTCGTAACAGCACATATATATATATATATATATATATATATAATCCCCAGTGTGTTTTCTATGTTGTTGTGGGTCAGGATATGCAGCTTTTAGCTCCAGTGCAGTTTTGGTTGAAGGCTCTGGTGAAACGTTCAGTTCCAGTTATTGAAGAATTGCTTGAAGATGATGGTCTCCTTCCCCTGCGGCAGGATCTCCACCTGAAACACACATAAACTTTACGGCCTGCAGTAAACGAGAGGCGTGAGCCACCGGGAAGTGAGATGGGTAAACACTCATTTTCCATCTCATAACGTGCTACTGCTCTCCGGTTACAGTTTGACTGAGCTTAGCAATGTTTACACTGCAGTCTGTTCTTTTTTTTTTTTTTCCTTTACCTGTGTTTTCATCCTGGGGTAATTCATTTTTTCGATGAAGCTGTCGGCCATCTGCAGGGCCTCCCTCTTCTCCTCTGCGTTCGCTCCGTTACCTGGTGGAGGATCAAACAAAAAAAACAGAAAGATTCACTTCCTGCTCTCGTCATACAATCTGTTTCTGGAAATGAGAACAACATATTTACTCGTCTAACTAAATATAGCAGCGCTTATAAAGCTGTATGTCACGACTGGAGGTATCCGAGATCCAATCTTGTGTTGGAGAGATAAAATATAAACTATTTACTTGCTTTATTTGCCAAAATTTTACCACAGTGGCATTTGAGATTGGTTGAATTGGAAATTTTGACCCTCAAAATTGATGAGTCGTCAACATTCAATGTGTCTAGTAGCTAATAATAATCAATTATGAGCTCAATTATGAGTTTTGTCAGTGATAGTTACGATGATATAATTTATGTTTGGTGAAGAATAAAACATGATTGACATATTTTGATGGAACTCGTTTTAGCTTGTGATAAGTTTGTTTGAACCGTCGGCACTGCGCAGCTGCTTCAGGGAGGAAAACAAGTGTCAAAGGTGTGTTTAAAATGAGGTCTTTGAGGCGTCATATCAGCGTAACACCGTCCATACGTTCGCCTGACTCCTCTGGCGTCCAGATAACAGACACTTCAGGGCTCGTGGCCTTGACCTCCCCTCATGTCGAAAGATTAAAACACGGAGGTTCAACCTGAGACTTGCTTGTTTGCTCTGATTGCAACAAGTGAAAGCGTCTCTGTCGTAATCTTGTCGGGTCAGAGGTCAGAGGTCGCCGGCTCCCTTCGGACTGTCACCCACCTTCAGAAAATGAAGTGCCGACGTCCCGAGAGCAACGGCGACCGTTATTTTTCACCGCGCTCGTTAAAATTTCATCAAATCGGTTATCCAATATCTGCAGCGTGTCACAACTGTCACTTTTCCTTGTGCGTGTCAGCGGGCGCCGGTTCGCTGGCCCGGGGCCAAGTGGCGTTTCCTCACCTTTCCACACGAAGATCTTCCCGTTGGCGCCGTTGTCCAGGATGAAGCAGTCGTCACGGACCAGCAGCTCCTTGCCAAACGGGCTCTTCTCGGACACCTTGGTCATCGTCATGGACCCCGTGGCGTCGGACACCTGGGGAGCGGACGGAGGCGAGGTCAGGCTTTCGGCGGGACGGGGGGGTAGGTTAGCGGGGGTTAAAGATGGAGTCCGACCTTATAAAGAGAGGCCGAGTTGGAAGCGTCCGCTTTGCTGTCCTCTTCCGGCGTGCTCGCCGCCAGCGTCGGCATCGTCCCCAAGACCTGCTCGGCAACACGGGAAACTTTTAGGACGATAAAAAACTTTTCCAGCTTCTCGATTGATTCGCGGCGGCGTTGTACATCCTGGACACTGTTGGGATTTATGGTTGGTAATTAGCATAAATAATTACTGTAAGTAATGGATTACTGAAAGTAATAGATTACTGAAAGTAATTTAGGAAAAATTGGAATTACTAATGAAGTAAACGGTTAGTTACTCATCAGCAACTCCTAGAGTAATTGAGTAATTACTCAAAAGTTAATAAATTATCAAAAATAATTTATTAATAAAAATTATTAATTTGAATAAATTGGTTATTTATCAAATAATAATTAAATCGGGGCACCACCAGCTAAGCTGGAAATAGCTAATACCAAATTTCAGTCTCGTTTGTCAAAAAGGGTTATTTAAGTAAAGTTAATATTTCTGTGTAAATATAACAATATTAAATAACAAGGAAGGTGTGAGATTCGAGCACAGACTGTTACAAACCAGTGAATTGTCAACAATAAATACACAATGATAACCAAGAATCGATCAATTCAGTTAAAATGCGTTTATTAACAAAAAGTATTTATTAAAAAATAATTCATAAATCATTTATTAAAACAACACAATTAAGTAATAAACAATCAAACACGAAGATCTAATCTATTAAACAGCAAACACTATGTACAAAGAAAGAGGGTGTGTGTGTGTGTGTATGTGTGTGAGAGTGTGTATGAGTGAGTGTGTGGAAGCCTGAGTGGGGTGTAATGACCACGAACGTCCACCAGGTGGCGGCAGGCGTTGGAGGGTCAGTGTGTGTGGGTGTAATGATCTCGAACGGACACTAGATGGCGGCAGGCGTCTGGTTCGAGGCAGTAACCGGAACGACCACTAGGGGCGCGGCGGCGCACGGAGGGAGAATGCAATGACTCGACTTGTCCACCGAGTGGCGGTCTTTCAAGAGATTGCAATCACCAACGCGGCCACCAGAGGCGCTTGGCGCACTCTTCTGGACGGCGTGACGTCACTGTGCTCGTGCACGGCTCGTGAGCCTGCTTGGAGCGCGCCTGGGGGCTCGTGGCCGAGTTTTCCCAGGGACAGTGAACTACACACGGTCACAGAGCGCATGCAGCAGCACGCGGCTGCTGCGATTGTTAGTGAGGGAGAGAAAAAAAAGAAAGGAGAAGAGGAGGGAGAAGGGCAGTGGACAGAATATGTTCAGCTCTGCACACTGTCTTGGACTACACAAAGTCTAGAAATGGTCTGTGCAGGTTGAGAGAGAGCGAGAGAGAGAGAGAGAGAGGAGGTTCGCGTGGATGTAAATCCAACGCGCAGACACAGATGGGTTGGAAACAGGGATCAGGTCCCTGACTTCAACACAATAATAAACACACAGCAATATTACAGTCACGTTATTCTCATTGCCTGCCCAGACTCTAAGCCTTACTCAGTTTGATGAGGGTGAACGTGCTGCCGGCGGCCGGGAAAGTGCGTTGATTTCCCGGCTGGAGCTTGTTTTTCTCTCTGGCGTCCCAGGTAAACAAGCTAAACTGGTCTGTGGACAGGGAAAGGTCCACAGGATGATCCGAGGAGGATCAAGCGCTTCTTTTGAGGAGGGGGGAGAAGAAGCGGCTTCAGGTCTGCATGCGGGAGGACGGTGCGCTGCCAGCTGCACACTCGGACTCCGGTGAAGAAGGAAAAAAAGGAAAAAGGGAAAAGTAGAAGTAGTTCCACGGTGGTTGTCGGCTCATCCGGCTCGGTGTGGAACTCCGGGCCCGGTCAGCGGGCACACGTGGCACTTCGTCTCCGTGCGAAACGGATGCGTCCGTCTTTACGCAAGTTTCAACATTGGAGAGGAAGAAATCACCCCCGCGGGGGTGTTTTATACCTTTTGGCTGGTGTCGGGTTTCCAGCCGGCTCTGGGTCATGTGGACCAATCCTGACGGAGGGCCCGCCCTGGACATTCCAGCTGGTGAGGGAGCTCTCAGGCTCCCCCTGCCGTTGGCCTCTAGTATTGCACCTTGGACGGGGGGGGGGGGGGGGGGGGGGTGATGGGGGCCATTGGTCACGTGATCACGTGACCAATGGCAGACTTTTTCAGTTGTAGGCATGTGGTCCTTTGTTCTCAAAACGTGGTCCCCCCCCTCCCCCTTCCATGAGGTTGAGTGGCCCCCAACATCCCCCCTTTGGTCCGAAGAGTGGGATGCGGATCTCAGGCTTTGGAGCAAACCTGGGCCGAAACGTCTATGAGTCTGTGAATGTCCCAATGTCCTGTGGAACACAAGGTCATTTCTGTCCAACAGTTCATACAGGAGGTTATTGTCCGAGCAGGGCAAGGTAGTCTAGTCTGGGCAGGGTAAGGCTAGTCTGGGCAGACCTACTATTCCTGTTCTAACTATCTAAGCCTTCATACCTTTCATTTCTTACAAGTGCATCACCAGTGAAAATGAAAGAGGTAGGAAAGGGCAGGAAAGTTGAAGAACAGGAGGGAAATGGGTTAGTAGGCAGCTCGAGGACAAGTTTACAAAAGCGGAGGTACCGGATACAAGGAGTAGAGTCTGATCTGTAAACTGTGGATGTGGTTGCACCAGTGAGCAAGTGTCCAAAAGCCACCAGCCGTCTGGGGGGTTTTGGTGCACCTGCTCCGGTTTGGAGTGAGAGTGAAGTGTGGTGTGTGGAGGTGCACGTGTGTGTTCCCTTCCAAAACCCAACTTTCACTACAGAGGCTTCAAACTGTACACATTATTTCTGTTAATAATGGCTAAGTTTTGAAGAAATCACAACTCTTGACTCTGTGGTTTCACAGAGGTTAAAATAGCACTGCCGAGACTGTCAGATGTATCTGTGAATGTCGTATAACCGTGGTGGTGTTAGTCTTGACAAATTGCTCAACCCGGGTTAGTGGAGCTAAGTAAGGTGGTTCTACCTGTACTGAAGCTGCTAACGGAGGAGCTATTCTCCCTTCGATCTCGTGTAGATCTCTGACTACACACAGGGGTTATTTCTCCTAAACAATACTCGACTGAGTCCAAGGCATGCTAAGTGGTGTTAACAGAGCTGGATATGAGTTTACAGTGACTATATTTCCCTGAATGGTTCAACTCGAGCTTTGTAACTGCTCACGTTGTCCAAGGAGGCAGGGTTAGATTTCTGATGGTGGCAGGGGTTAGTACATGCACCTGATGGGAGTTGAGCATGCTGTCACTAAACCCTACTGATTAAAATCTGTTCTGCTCCTGGAATGGAGGTTCTCCCCCCTCGCTAGGGGAGGAGTTGACCTTACTCCGAGGGAGTAAGTTGATTGAGTGGCTCTGCAGTGCAGGCCGTGACAACACTGACCTCTTCTGGCTGGTCCAGAAGGTGCAGTGTAAGGTCATTTCTCTACCAGTCATTCTTTGGAGGGAGTGGCACCTGTGGAGTGGTGTCTGGTGGACCGATTGGTCACCCACACCCGTTGGAGGCTCACGTCTCCATCTGCACCACCGCTGTTGCCATACCGGAGTATGTGGGTGGTGCTGTGGTTGACTCGGTCAACCTGGGAGAATGACTAGGAGTGGTTTGGTGAATGGAGGTTGGCCTCCATTACCAAAATGTCGTACAGGGCAACCATGACACTGGGTGTGGCATGTGTGCCTGTCTAAGTCGACCAAAGATGGGAAGCTCCAGTGGCTGAACGCTTGGTTCAGAAGGAGGGCAGCAGCCGGAATGGCTGTGTCAAGATGGAGGCTCCCAAGTTATGACACGTTAGTCGGGGCTCTGAGGTTTTGACTGGCATGAACTCTCCCTGCTGGGGTTCAGTCCCATCAGCGCCACCTATGAGCCCAATGAATTCAACTTTGATGCGGCACCCCACTATGCTGAGAGCAAGTTTGGTTCACGCTACCAGAAGTTGATAAAGGACGTGTCGTGTCTCGGCTAAATGTTCCTCACAGGTGCAGTGACGCATGAGGAAGTCGTCCACATAGATGAGGGTTGCCGTGAGCAGCAGTGTTACTCATCATGGTGTGGAGAAGGATGGTAGACACCGATGGTGGGTCTAAGTAGCCGAAGTGGCACCGGTTCCAGGCGGACTGGCGGTTGCCAAAGGAAGAAACTAGCTGCTACTGGTTAGCGGGGACCACCTTCGTGGTCCAGCACCGCTTTACCGCGTATACAGCTAGAAAGAGTATGTACTGGTGTACACAAGATGGCGGTGCCTCGAGGTCAGTGGGGACGCACGCCAGGTGGGGGTCTGTGACCCCCCTTTCGTGCGAGACCCGCGCGAAGATCGTGTGATAATCGCGGAAGACCTCAATGACTGCATCTCCTCGTTTCTGCTGTGTAAAGCGCTAGCTTTAGCAGGGTGTGGCTTGGTCTTTGACTCGAAACCTGAATAAGGTTCTTCTGGTACAGACGCGGTCTGTTTACCTGAAGTGTCTGTATTCTCTGGTTGAGTCATCGGAGCCTGCACAACCAGGTCACCTTCAGTGCTCGGTTTTGTGCCATGGAGAACCTGTTTGAGGTTAACATGGTGAGCGCTGGTGATGGTTTTGGTTGTGGGAATGAGGAGAGCGGTGTCATGCGTGTCGTCACCGGTGGGGGACGACAGCAGGTTGTCAGTGAGAGGCACCATCAGTTCAAGATTGTGAAATGAACTGTCAGTTGACACCTCTAAAGATGGAAATGCGGTCACTTTAATCTGACCGTGTGCCAGATTATGGACCCGCGGGTTGGCTGAACGATTGTTCAGCTCCGGAAGAGATGGGTCACAGATCACCGGGTCGGGATCTGGACGGTGAGTCGAGGAGGCACATGAACCAGGGACCTTGGTTAAGGTCTGGAGTGACCATGCTGAAAGTGAGCGGTGGCTCGGAACTTTAAGCAGGCCGGCGTCGGTGGCCGATCTCTCAGACCAGCGCGCCAAAGGTGCCTCCGGAACCGAGGTTCCATTCATGTGTGCACCCCCCACGGTGTGGTGGGTGTGCAAAGAAGTACTCATGTACAAAGAAGAACTCACGTCCTTCAGTGACAAGAGTAAAGAGTGGTGTGCTTGAACTGGGTCTCGGCTTGTCACCTGCGGCGGATGCTGACTGTCAGGGAGCCTTGAAGTGGATTGGCTGGGGTCAAACTTTGGGAGAGACCCAAGTATTGGTAGGGGACCTCTAGACTGGATGGCATCGACTCTGCTGTTGAAAGCTTGGTGGCCTGGTTCAGGGCCAAGGGGAGTCGGGCTGGTGACTTGGGACCAAAGGCGCCATTGGTTGCAGTCCATCAGCACGGCCAGTCGGTTTAAGAGGTCCTGACCAATAAGAAGGTCCTCTGTGTTCAGGTCAGTGACATAGATGGGATGTGTCACCGACATGTCCTGGAAAGTTATGTCGACCCAGACACGTTTAGTGATGGGAGGCACGTCCTGAGTGAAGCTTCTGATGTTTATGCTACACTCTTCCACCTGAAGTGGCTTTCCTAGGGCACGCATGGTTCTAGCAACCTGCGTGAAGGTGGCTGAACACATGAGGGTGATTTCTGACCCAGTATCAAGCAGGGCGAGGGTGTCTACACCCCCTACCATCACTGAAGTGTATACGCGGTTGGCAGTGCCATTGCGTACAAGATCACCCAAGACTGTCAAAGGGGGCTCCTCTGTTGGTTCTGAGGGCCTCTTTGACCTCCTGGATCTCCTCCTCCTCCTCCTCTTGACAAAGCAAACTTTGTGTGCAGAGGGGAGAGGCCACCGGCCTAGTCATGCGGACAGGGGCCGGGAGTCCGGTTCCTCAAGGGAGCCGGGTCCCTTCTGACCAGGCGGGTTCAGGTCCTGCATCACCTCCTTGAGGCAGGATTTAATCCACTGTGGGACGTCTGCGTCCCAGTGGTTTTGGGTCTGACCTCGGCCTCGGTTGTGAGACTTACCTCTCCGCTGGGAGTGGTGAGGTCTCGGTCTGCCTGATCTCTTAACTCTAGGCCATTGTCCACCTCGTGGTCGAGGTTGTGGACATCTAACGGGTCCCCCATCCACAGCAAGTGTGGGGGAGGGGACCTCGTGACCTACAGGTGACAGGTTCGTGTTTCCGGTCGCCTGCGTTCTCAGGACGCCTGCGTCACCATCATGGTTTTCACCTGAACTGTGACGCAGCTCCCACACCATCTGCGCGTGTTTGCGGAGGTCTTTCATGGTGGGGTTTTTGGTCCTGCAGAACAGAGCGGCATCGAACCGCACACTGTTGTGGAGGTTGTTAATGAAAAGCGACTTTAAAGTCTGGTCTTCATCCAACCCCGGTGCACTGCGGCCTTGGAAGTAGGCGGCCCTAAGGCGCCTATAGTACTCTCTGGGAGGCTCCGCCTCCTTCTGAGTAATGGCAAGTGCACCAAAGGTTGCAGAGGCAGGATCATTGTACAGAGAATACTCTTCCCTAAGTGCATGACAGAGGGATGAGTAATGGTCTCTGATGGCAGATGGGAGGGATTCCATGTAAACATGGACGCTCCTGGACGTCGTCTTCCAGAGAAGCTTCAGCTTCTCACGTGACGAAGGATGAGGCAGGTCGAGGAGGCAGCGTTCAACCTCCCGGAGGTAGTCCTCTATACTAACCTCCCGGTTGTTTGGGTTGAACTGCTCTATGTCCTCTGCAAGGGACTCAAGTTGGCGGGTCCGAAGACCACGTTCCCTTGGGGGACCGGAATGGTCCGAGTCATCTGAGCTAGACCCCCCTGGTTCTCTCCGGTGGAGAGAGTGAGGGTCATGATGACCAAGAGGGTCTCCAGTGAGTGGAGGACCAAAGCTGATAGCACGGTGAGGTGCTGCAAAATAACTCTTTTCATTCTCCTGAAAAGGAGTGAAAGAGCTGTGAGAGCGCATTGAGGTGCGGCTAAGCACCGATGGATGTGTGTCAGAGCACACCGGGACCCTGCGGTCCTTAAAGTGAAAAGCTGGGGGGACTGGGTGTCGGTTCAGTGGGATGCAGTCAACTCCCACAACACTGGGCAGGTGTCTTGTGCCACGCCCCCCTGGCTGTGTGTCAAGCCCCCCCCTCGCCATGGCTGCGGGGAAGCTTGATGCAGTCTGTCCCCCTGACGGGACAGCTCCAAGTCTACACTCACCTGTGGTGGGCGGTCCACCTGACTGGACCACCTCAGGATTGTAGAGACCTGGAGGAGGCTGTCCACCTGACTGGACAGCTTCAAGAATGCGCATAACTGGGGTAATTTGTCCATCTGACTGGACATTTTCCAGACTGCGGAGATGTGCTGCATCTCTGCTGAGAGCTGCACCAGGTTTTACCCCAATGTGGTTTGGCTCATTGTTCTGAGAGCCATAACCTGACTCATCGTCTGATGAATCATCAGATGATGTGTCTGTTTTGACTTCTTTCGCAGAAGTTCGGGTTAGTAACCCAATAGGTTCCGTATAAGGAGCCTGATCGTCCCTGGCCTGGATCTCCTGTCGCAGGCGGGAGTTCTCCAGCTTCAGCTGGGCACTGTTAATCCTCAGCTGCCAACTGTAAAGTTGCAGCTGGGAGAGCTGCTCTTGAGCTTCGAGACCTTGCAGCTCGGCCTTGCGCTGGTAGAGCAGTGCAATGTGGCCTAACACATCCGGAATGGTGAGCTCTACCTGACCAACCGGGTTCCTCACATAGCTTAACAGCTGCCCGATCTCTGCTTCACAGGTCTCTAAGCTGTAGCTGTTGAGGTTTCTTCTCTCCTGTGTGGAGAGGCATAGGAGCCCAGCGACCACAGTCTGCAGGGCTGGGTCATGTGGCTCCCGAGGAGTCTCTGCTCCGAGCACGCAGTGTCTCTGACTACTCATGGTAGGAGTCACGCGAAAGCTGTGTTTTGAAAAGTGCCAAAATGTTGTTAATGCACAGGTGATGGTCACACCTGTAGCTTACAACTCTAAAGGTTGCTAATTGCTCTAACTGTAACCTCTCTCAAGTTAACAGGGTGGTGTTAGCACCTTGGGTGAGCAATAGCGGGTTAGTGTACATTTATCTGGGTAAGATACTTGAAAAGTGAAAGTACGAGTTAATCACAATGAAATTAAAACTTTATTATAAAAACACACTCAGTATCTCCTCTGAAGCATCTTTTCGGCCACAACTGATGAAAAGACCTTAACAGTCAAATCCAGCAAAATAAAAGAGGTTGAAACTGCTTTAACCTAATAAACACTTCATGTTTAAACTTGAAATGAGAAAGTACGACTTTGTTCTAATGAAATAAAAACTTTTTCCAAAATCACTCTATATCCCGTGTGGAGCATCATTTCGGCCACCCCTGATGAAATGAAAATAGCAGTTACTCCACTCAATATAGTTGGTTGAAAGTGGTTGCAACTGCTAAGTCCATCATGTTTAAACTTGAATTGAGAAAGTACTAGTTTGTTCTCATGAAATAAAAACTTTATTCCAAAATCACTCTATATCGCGTGTGGAGCATCATTTCGTCCACTCCTGATGAAATAAAAATAGCAGTAACTCCACTTAATAAAACTGGTTGAAACTGCTTGAACCTGATAAACACATCATTTAAACTTTAATAGTGAAAGTACTAGTGTGTTCTAATGAAATAAAAACTTTATTCCAAAATCACTCTATATCTCGTGTGGAGCATCATTTCGGCCACTCCTGATGAAATGAAAATAGCAGTTACTCCACTAAATATAATTGTTTGAAAGTGCTTGCAATTGCTAAGTCCATCATGTTTAAACTTGAATTGAGAAAGTACTAGTTTGTTCTAATGAAATAAAAACTTTTTCCAAAATTACTCTATATCCCGTGTGGAGCATCATTTCGGCCACTCATGATGAAATGAAAATAACAGTTACTCCACTAAATATAATTGTTTGAAAGTACTTGCAACTGCTAAGTCCATCATGTTTAAACTTGAATTGAGAAAGTACTAGTTTGTTCTCATGAAATAAAAACTTTCTTCCTAAATCACTCTATATCTCCTGTGGAGCATCATTTCGGCCACTCATGATGAAATGAAAATAGCAGTTACTCCACTCAATATAGTTGGTTGAAAATGCTTGAGCCTGATAAAGACATCATTTAAAACTTGAATAGTGAAGTGATCTGTTCTCGTGAAATACAAACTTTGTTCTAAAAACACACTCAGTATCTCGTCTGAAGCATTTTTTCGGCCACAACTGATGAGAAGACCATAGCAGTCAACTCCAGCATAATAAAACAGGATGAAACTGCTTAAACCTGATAAACACTTCATGTTTAAACTTGAAGAGTGAAAGTACGACTATGAAAATACAAACTTTATTCTAAAAACCAACTCTCAAGCTCCTCATCCTATCTCTAAGGGTGCGCTCAGCCACCCTACGCAGGAAGCTCATTTCAACCGCTTTTATCTGGGATCTCGTTCTTTCGGTCATGACCCCATAGTTCATGGCTGTGGTGGAGGCAATAACTCGGGTCAGGGAGGAGTTCGGAGAGGCCATGGAAGAGGACTTTCGGTCGGCCCCGAGGAAATTCTGGCAAACCGACTCCATGGTCTGGGAGCATGGAGTCCGGGGCCCTTCAAGGTTCAAGGTTCAAGGTGTTTTATTCGTCGTATCGCCAGTAAAAGCCAGGTTTCACGGAGAATGAAATTCTTATTTTGCTGTTCACTCTGAAGCCGACCTATATAAATAAGTATATGCACAAGACAATAAAATATAGAAAATAAAAATAAAAATAAAATAAAATAAAGTAACAGAGCAGTGCAAAAAAATATTAGTGTGAAGTGAGATGTGCAAAGTAAACATGTCAGCATCTGTTCAAAATTCTGATGGCAACTTCATCCCTGCAACATCGCGTGACGCGGGGACGGTACCTCTGGACAGGCAGACTGGGGTGGTGGTCCCACTCTTCAAGGAGGGGGATCGGAGTGTGTTCCAACTACAGAGGGATCACACTCCTCAGCCTCCTCAGGAAAGTCTATTCCAGTGACTGGAGTGGAGGGTCCGGCCGTTAGTCAAACCTTGGATCCAAGAGGAATAATGCAGTTTTCGTCCTGGTCGTGGAACACTGGAACAGCTCTATACCCTCCACCAGCTGCTCGAGGGTTCATGGGAGTTTGCCCAACCAGTCCACATGTGTTTTGTGGATCTGTAGAAGGCGTTCGACCGTGTCCCCCGAGACGTCCTGTGGGGGGTGCTCCGGGAGCTTGGAGTCCGGGGCCCTTTGTTAAGGGCTGTTCGGTCTTTGTATTCCCGGAACAGGAGTTTGGTTTGCATTGCCGGCAATAAGTCGGACCTCTTCGCAGTGGTTTCACCTGATCCGCCAGTGGCAGACAGAAAAAAGCATTAGCCAAATCTATACAAGACAAAAATCTATGTTCAGGTGAGAGATGTGACAACGCAGTTTTGAGATGTCTGGAATCTCGTTTCTCTGCACAGGTTGCCGGGACCGGCAGACAGGTTGAGATCCTCAACACCAGCCCCTGGGTACTTCTCAGGGTGATAAAGAGGAAGTGGTCCGAGCCCAGGTGGACGGGTCAATACAAGGTCGTCGAGAGGACGTCTCACGCTGTTCGGCTGAGTGGCAAAGGCTCCTCAGGAAAGTCTATTCCAGGGTACTGGAGAGGAGGGTCCGGCCGTTAGTCGAACCCTTGATACAAGAGGAACAATGCGGTGCCATCTGTCGCAGTGTACACTGGCGGGAGAACCACATCGCACTCTTCAGGAGACCTCCATCCATCTGAAGCAAGTTGCCCCTGGATCGGCTGATCCAGGAGACAGCTCCACACGTCAAAGGGCAGAATAATCTCTGTCACTTTGTCCCACAGAACGTCAAGCTCTGAGAAGAACCAGTTTGAAGCAGGTTTGGGAACAAAGGAATAGCAACTTCACCATAGCAACGCATACATCACGAGAATCTGACGAATGTGAGGTTGAGGTGGTGTATGCAAATGTATAAATATGAACCACGTGTTGCAGTTGTGCCCTTCTTCATTGTAAACCTGGCCTGCACACTTGGGTCTGCAAGGAAGAACGGTCTGAGCTCGTATTATGTAATCTGATATATGCATTTTTGTAATCTCTTGTTTGTGTGATTATTAAATTCACTATTGAAGAAATTAACTCTGTTTCTGCCTCTCCCGGATCAAACGAACAAGCAGGAATTCAGGTGAACACATGAACGAATTCCAACACTAAGCATCTCTACCTAAAGTCAGTAACACGATTTCTCTAGATTAAACCAGTCTGAGATGCTATAACTAAAGACAGTAATGGGATTTTTCTTGATTAAAACAGCCTGAACAGCTCTACATACAGGCAGGTGACATGATTTTTCTAGTTTAAACCAGCTAAGCATCTCTATCTAATGGCAGTAACACGATTTTTCGACATTAAACCAGCCTGAGATGCTATATCTATAGACAGTAACGGGATTGATTTTTTTTATTTTATTTTTTTATTAAACCAGCCTGAGCAGCTCCATCTAGAGACAGTAACGTGATTTTCTAAATCACACCAGCCTGAGCAGCAACATCTAGAGACAGTAACGTGATTTTCTAAATCAAACCAGCCTGAGCAGCACCATCTAGAGACAGTAACGTGATTTTCTAAATCAAACCAGCCTGATCAGCTCTATCTAAAGACAGTAATGTGATTTTCTAGGTCAAACCAGCCTGATCAGCTCTATCAAAAGGCAGTAACACGATTTGTCTAGATTAAATCAGCCTGAGAAGCTCTATCTAAAAACAGTAAGATGATTTCTCTAGATTAAACCAGCCTGAGCAGCTCTATCTTAAGACAATAACGTGATTTTTTTTCTCAATTAAACCAGCCTGAGCAGCTCTATCTTAAAGGTGTACAGGAGGATTTTCCCGAATTTTAGGAAAGAACCGCCTTCTCCACCTTTTGAAAAAATGCACATGCGCAAAGCTCTACCTGCTCCCGAGACGGAACGCCTACTAAAACGTGTGCGAGAGACATGCACGAGCCCAGTTCTCCTCGTGCACGCTCTGTTTACAAGTCACAAGTCAGCATCGCTCACACAAGCTCACTTTACAAGAAGATTTTCACTTTTTCCACTAATCAACCCTGGAAAGTTACAATATAGACGTAGATACCTTTTACTGGAAGTGATTTGAAATGGATTTCTCCAAATAGAATGCCAAACTTTACCTGTCGAGTCGAAACTTCGCGACTGAAGCATCAGTGGGAAGCCCAACCTGGGCTTTCAGCGCACGCCATCGTGTGAAAGAATCTCCCAAAAACACTCTGGTCTTGTTTCTCTCTTCCGAAACCTTTCTCTTCTTCTCATACACTTCGAAGACACTTTTTCTCTTGCGACCCTCTGCCAAGTACCCGGTGAGAACTGCAAGCTCGCTGAAGGCGTAGCTCACCATATACACGTGCATGCGCAGAAAGTGAAAACTAATAGATCCATGCTACCTGGGGACGCGCACGTACGACCGCGTATCTCTTCCGCGTCAGCTGGTTTAGGTTCTGTGAAAGTGGTCCTGCTGATGTTGAGCAGAACCTCACGGGAGTAGGTGTGTCTCAGGTGTCTCAGGTGTAGCGAGGACAACAGGGACGGGCATATGCACGTGTGTGCATAACACAAAAAACACAAAAATGCCGATTCGACGGGAGAGAGAGGAGCCGCTGCGTGTTCATGCGCCGCCATCTTAACAATTTAAGATGATACACACTCAGTAAGGTCTGAGTGTGTATCACATGTTTAGGTGTAACCAGGGTTGGGTAGTAATGGATTACATGTAATGTAATCCATTACTACCACATGTAATAATTAGGATACAAAAAACATAGAACTGTAATCCTTTACAGTACATAAAAAAAATTGTAATCTCGTTACAGGTATATTCGATAAAAACTGGGATTACTGAGCAGGATTACAGTAGCAATCAGATGGAAAAAACTAGAAATGCAGCTGTCACATGCGCCATGCACTGGCATTGCGACACTTCCCGACGCTATCAGGCTGACAATCCATGCTTTGCCATGGATTCTGCAGACAGTCACTATGTTTTAAAGTCGGAGAAATCTCTTAACCTCTCTGTACAATGCAAATTACGCCTCCCAGCCGTGAAAGTTCTGTGAACGTCCAGGAACTGGACATCTCACCTGAAGAAACATAGAAACATAAAACCCGCTCACTTTCACTGATACACACATGGACTCTGTTTACTAGTTTTATTCGCTCGTAACATGCTTCCTACCTGTTCTCAATACGTTTAGAGGCTCTTGTGTTTTAGGGATTAATTGGGGCGACACGTGCCATCACTTTTTTCTTTTTAATCAATGAGTGATTCATGCTGCCAGATACAGCCACTCATCAAACATTCACATTTAGTCCGGAAAAAAAACAACATTAAAACCAATGAGGAAATGGGACGAGAGAGAGAGAGAGATAGAGAGAGAGAGATTTTTTTTTATTTTTAAAACACTTTTTTATTTACACTAGATTGTCAGAAGACGGTTACATTGTGTGTCCGACATTTTTGTTAAAAACAATCATTTTTTCAAAAAATGTGCAAACTGCAAATCTTCGTTTTTTAAAAAGCACAGAATGTTCTTAAAACAGCAGACCTCTTTAAAAGAATTCAGGTTATTGATTTGTTTAAAAAAACGGTATTCAAGCCAGAGTCTGGATTTGACATTGACTTGCCACACTTCCATGACATCCTGCCCTTCTTTGTTCTCCACCATGTTCCTCCTGCTGACGTAGATCGCCATCTTGGCCTCACCTGGGAGGAAGTTCAGGAGCTGCCATTTTTCTTTTGCACTTTTTTTTATAGCCAGCTCCCATAATCAAATTCCTCTCAGTAAAAACAACACTAAAAAGACTAAAAACCATTGTTAAAAGAGTGAAGAAACCTATGAGTCTCTTGCACCCGCTAAAAACATGGAAAACAGTCTCTCTCTGTGCACAAAATGGACAAGTGTTTAAAACAGCAGGGTTAATGATGGAGATAAAAGCATTTGAGGCGATCTCACCATGTAAAATCCTCCACTGAAGGTCTCCAGTCCGTTTCCTTAAGGGAGGTTTGTAGAAGATCCTCCACTGTGGACCAGGTCCACCCTGACCCAGTCTTTGTGACCACACAGTTGAGCGTCTGTTGCTCAGTCCACCCTTGTGGATGCTCTTCACACAGTTCTGATAAAATGTTCATTTGTCTGCCTTGTGTAGTGACAGTCTCTCAGGCTGTGTGGTTTCTAGGAGGGGGCCGGACAATCCCCCCAGCTCCGGGTTCAACAGGACCTCGGGGAAGGGGTCTGCAGCGTCCAGGGAGAGGTCTCCTTGGTTGTACTTCCTCAGGAGGCTCCTGTCTCTGGCTGTGAGGACTTCCTTCCAGGTCTCCAGGAGCCTCTGGGACACCCGGACAGACTGCAGCTTCAGGAGAGAGCCCAGGGCCTTGATGTTGCTCAGGTCCGGCCCCACAGCATCCACAAGCTGACCCACGGTGAGGGTCCCAGACTGGATCAGGCTTCCCGTCAGCCCAGGAGTTGTTGCTCCGCTGATGTCCAGTCTGGCTCCGTGGATCAGGGGTTCTTTCAACAGCCAGTGCAGAGAGTCGGCTTTCAGGCACCTTCTATGGGTAAATAGAGCCCAGCATTTAAAAACACTTTGATAAAATGGAGGAAGCCCCTTGAGATTTAGTAATTTGGGATCAGTTAGGAACAGAACATTATCCAACCCCAACTTACTGGCACGCCTCAGGATGCAGCTGGCCATGCCTCTCCACACCAGATCTGCCGGGCCTGTGAGGAACCTCTGCAAGAACTAGAGTCTAAAAGTGGCAGTCCGGCTGGCCAAGTGGACAAGGCCCTGACCCCCCTCCTCTCTGTCTAAAAAGAGCACCTCCTGTGGCACCCAGTGCAGACCATCCCAGAAGAAATCTACTATTTTCTTTTGGATTTGAGCCAGGAGACCTGGAGGAGGGTCTACACAGGTGAGCCGATGCCACAGCTGGGATGCTGCAAGATTATTTAAAACAAGAACCCTGCCTCCGAGTGACATCTTCGGGAGGAGCCACCTCCACTTGGAGAGCTTACCCTCAATCTTTTCCGTGACGTTCTCCCAGTTCTTCTGAACAAAATGTTCTTCACCCACATGTATCCCTAAGTACTTTAAACCATTTCTTTTCCAGGTTAAATTCTGGGGAAGAACTGGGAGACCGCCATGCCACCTGCCGACAGCGAGGGCTTCACTTTTTTCCCAGTTGACCCTCGCTGCTGATGTCACATTAAAATCTCTGATTATTTTACTTAAAAGGTCTATTTCTTTCCGGTTCTTGAGAAAAGCAATGAGGTCATCCGCATAGGCAGATAAAATCATGCCTTCACTAAAACCCGGTAACCCCCCCCCCCCCCCCCCCCCCCCACACTAGAACGTGTCTTATTGAGGAGGGGTTCCAGAGAGAGTGCATAGAGCATCCCAGACAGAGCACAGCCCTGCCTGACACCTCTACACACTCTAAAAGGAGCACACAGACTGCTGTTGAACTTCAGCACACTCTCAATGTCTATGTACAGCACCTTGATTTTGGCTATAAAACCAGCGCTGAAACTGAAGCTTTCCATGACCCTCCAAAGCAAGACGTGTTCAACGCGGTCAAAAGCCTTTTCCTGGTCTACTGAAATCAGACCAGCATCTATATCCAAACAACTAGAGACTTCCAAAATACCCCGAATCAGGTGGATATTATCCACCATGGACCTGCCGGGGACACAGTAGGTCTGATCCCGGTGGATGACCTGCTCCATAGCTCTCCCCAGCCTGGCGGCCAGAACCTTGGAAAGGAGTTTGTAGTCCACACAGAGCAATGACACGGGGCGCCAGTTTTTTATGTCCTGCAGGTTCCCTTTCGTAGGGAACAGAGTAAGGACTGCCCTCCTGCAGGACACTGGCATGGAACCAGAGGCCAGACATTCGTTGAACACATCCAGGACATCCTTGCCCAGGATGTCCCAGAACGTTTTGTAAAATTCAGCGGTGAGCCCGTCAATCCCGGGAGACCTGCCCATTGGCATTGCCTGCAGTGTAGTGATGATCAAATTTGAACGAATCGTTCAAAACCCGCGAGTCACTTTACTGAACGGTGACTCACGAGTTTTCACGTTCATTAACTCGTTCACTGAGTCATTTTTGCTACAGCCTCCTTGTAGCTGGGCCGCTAAACACAGCAGCTTCCGGCTCCTGACATTCACATGAGGCTTTCAGCACACTCGAGTCAGCTTGTCGGTGTAGTTCAGCACGAATGACCGACTCACCTCCCCTCAATCGTTCAGCTCACATGCCCGAGTCAGCTCGCTCCAATCGTTCAGCTCACATGACCGACTCCCCTCGAAACTCGAAATAGTCGTTCACTGAATCGGTCAGTAGCACTTCCGCTGTATCGTTCACCTCATGAGCGGTGAGCCCTCCCCCCCTCCCTCACCTGAAAATCTGCAGCGGCGCTCCGCTCAGAAAGTTTCTGAGTGACAGCGGAGAAGAAAAAAAAAATACATTGTTTGTTTCACAAAGCTTGAAGAAATAAATACACAATAAATTATGTTAAAAATACGACTTTGTTGCCTTCAATGCTGTCCCCTATAATTAGTTTCACCCTTTGAAAATCACGTTATTTATTAATAGAAGTAAAACTATTTTTGAGAGTTGTGAGAAGAAAATCAAAATGCTGGAAGTGAAAGGTTTCCTATCTGAGCAACTCCTTCCCCGAACGGCCGACCTTCTTGTGTGGTGGAGATCTCGTGCCCCAGTGTTCAAAAACACAGTGGAGGTTATGAAAACCAAACTGTGCATCGTGGCAACATCAGTGCCTTCAGAACGGATCTTTTCCATTTACTTTGGAAGATTGTTGACGAGATTTGCACTAATTCATAATTTGTGAAACGCCTTCATTTACATTTTGCACATAGTTATTTTATTCGTATTTATTCATTTAAGTGTAAGTTCCAGTTTCTGTTTACTTTCTATTACAAATTTTCGTTTTTGACGTTTCAATTGTGATGTTTCACATTTACCTTTGAGGTTGTGACAGAAAAAAAAATAAACATTTGCATTTTAAGAATTTTTTATCTTTCTGTCTTTTTTCTGCTAAAAGCAGCTTGTAGCTGTAACGCCAGCTGCTAAGCACAGCAGCTTCCGGCTCCTGACATTCACATGAGGCTTTCAGCACACTCGAGTCAGCTTGGAGGTGTAGTTCAGCACGAATGACCGACTCACATCCCTTCAATCGTTCAGCTCACATGACCGACTCCCCTCGAAACTCGAAAGAGTCGTTCACTGAATCGGTCAGTAGCACTTCCGCTGTGTCGTTCACCTCATGAGCGGTGAGCGGTGACTCCTCCCCCCCTCCCTCACCTGAAAATCTCCAAGTGACGGCGGAGAAAAAAATAATACATTGTTTGTTTCACAAAGCTTGTAGCGATAAATGCATGAATAATACATGGCTAAATACACAATAAACAATGTTAAAATACCACTGTCGCGTGTATTGTGTTACATTTAATATTGTCCCCTATAATTAGTTCTGCCCTATGAACAGAACATTATTTATTATTAGATTATTTATTAGATACTAGTAAAAAAAGAAAATCAGAATGTTGGAGGAAAAAAACTATAAAAACATATGTATACATTAATATATACTGTATATCTGCCATTCTGGATGCCAGGTATTTATTCAGTTTAATCATTTATTTAATTTATTTTCTGATTCAAATAAACCTCAAAAACAACACACATAATCTAGAATAAGGAGACCAGGATCACTAAAAACTAATGTGTACTTATTGTTTATTTTCCTCAGAAGTGTTTCATCATTTTACTATGAATACATGATTCTCCCCCTGGTTCATGTCGCAGTTCAGCTGAGCCTCCAGGTCCTGGAGCGGGTGGAAATAGTGCGCATGCGCAACTGAATCAAATGACTCAAATGAGTCAAATGACTCAAATGACCGATTCACTTGGATGAACGACTCAAAAACCCGTGAGTCCGTTCGAGGAGTCGGGTTTCTGATCACTACTGCAGTGCTGCCCGCAGCTCCTGCATTTCTAGGCAGGCCTCCAGATGTTCGTTGGTCTCCTCGGAGACTTGAGGCAGTTCCCTCAGGAACCCCTCGAGGAGACCTTGCTCCTCCTTGTACTCGCTGTTGTACAGGGACGCGTAAAAGCTCACCGCTCTCTTCCTCATCTGGCTTGGTTCCGAGATCTCCTGCCCCGTGTCTGAGAGCAGTGCGTGGACCACTTTCCCCTGGCCATTCTTTTTTTCCAGGCTGAAGAAGAAGCTAGAGGGAGCATCCATCTCATTTATATTTTGGTACCGGGACCGGACCAGTGTGCCCTGCACTTTAACGTTCAGCAGGTCGGCTAAAGCCATTTTTTTTACTTTTGAGACTTTCAAAATAGCCTCGATCTCCTGTGGACTCTCTTAAATGTTCCAGTTCCATTATCTCGGTCTCTAGTTTCTTCAAAGATCTGGTGATGTCACTTGTGACATTTAGGGTGTGCTGCTGACACAGGAGTTTAATTTGGGTCTTACCGTGGTCCCACCACTGCCTAAGACTGCTAAAATCACCTTTCCTCTGTCTAAAAACCTCCCAAAAAAATGCTAAAGCCTCTCTAAAACTTCTGTCCAAGGTCAAAACTGAGTTAAAATGCCACTAGGCACTTTTTGGTACAACATTCCGGATAAAGACACTATTTAAAAGTAAACAATGATCAGTAAAACCAATAGGTAAAATGTTATATTTCTCAAAAACATTAAAGTGATGTTTAAAACAATAAATACGATATAACCTGGCTGAGGAGATCCTGCTCTCTCTAAAGTGGGACCAGGTGTACTGACGGCAGTCTGGATGCATCCTTCTCCAAACGTCCACTATACCCTGAGAGTGGACCAGCTGCTTCAAGGCGTGCTGAGAGGCTGGATGAGGCTCTGCATGGTTGCGGTCTAAAGCCGCGTCTTCCGTACAGCTAAAATCCCCACCCAGGAACAAATAGTCCTCCGACCCACACCCACTTACCACCTCAGTTAACTTGAGGAAAAACTGCTTCCTCTCTGCACCGGCTGTTGGGGCATAACAATTAATAAAAACACATTTAAAATGGTGGAACTGAGCTTTAACTAAAAGCAACCTCCCCCCTACACAGTGCTGGACCTCCAGTGAGTTGGGGTTAAAAGCCCGGGAGAAGAGGAGGCCCACTCCTCCACTGAGAGGAGTGTGGTGACTCAAATAGGCCTCCCCTTTCCACTCCTGCCTCCACTCAGCCTCATTGCTAAAATCACTATGGGTTTCCGTAAGGAACAGGACGTCTATCTTTTTAAGTGTGGCTGTCTCATAGATTGTTTGTCTTTTCCTCAGATCTCTGGCTCTGTTTACATTTAAAGTACCCAGTTTAAAAACATCCATAATAAAGGAGATGTTTAAAACCAGGATAAAAACAATAGCATTAGTTAAAATAAACTTGGCTGTCAGCTTCATCACTAAGCTGCTTTTTTGTTTTCAGCACAAGTTTTCTTAATCTAAAACCCTCCTGCTCTGTGAGGCCAGACTCCTGTCTGCTGCTCATATGGAGTCTGGCCGAGAAAATAAAAAGACTGAGGTCTGGGAAATGGTCCTCTATTTTCACTCCGTGCTGATTTTTGTCTGTTGTAAAAAGATTTTTAATTTTTCTGCACTGTATGGTATTTTTGTTGTTTTTTGTGAACTGTTAAAAGAAATATCGCTGCTGTCTGACACACATTCACTTTCACCGTCTTCTGACACTCTGTTCTCTCCACAGCTTTTCTTTGCATCTGTGTTTTTGTTTTTTTTCCTCCTTTTTGTGGGTTTGTTTTTTGCACTTTTTTCCTCCTCCATCTCTGCCTCCTCCACCTGTTCAGCCCAGGCTGCATTCTTTCCCGCCTCCTCCACCTGCTGCTCCTCAACAAGCTCACTTTTTTTGTTGTCTCCTACTTTTTCTCCTTTTCTTTTTTCTCCCTCCACCTCACCAGTGATATTTACAATTGTTTCATCCACGCTGCATTCAGTGCCATTCACTCTTTCTCCCTCCTCCCCAGCCCCACCCGACACACTCTCCTCACGCACGCTAACATTCACACATTCACCCGGTGTATTTACATCACTCACCCCGTGCTTGATGCTCTCCTGGTCGGTCACAGCAGCGCGTCTCCTCGGTGAAGCCCGGACCGCGGAGTCACCGCCAGGGGGACTCTGCAGAGCCGGGTTGAGTCGACTCAGCCCACAGCGGACAGGATTTCACCGTGTGCCCCTCCTCACCGCAGCCGAAACATTTCATTACAGCTGAGCTCGCGAAGACAATGTAGTCATTATCATTTACTCTCACACATAAACGGAGGCTGAGCTCCTCACACCGGTTGTTGAGTATCAGAAATACTTGTCTTCTGAAACATGTCGTGTGTTTCAGCAGCGGAGACTTAATTCCAGAGGCGATGTCTTTGTAGCCGGACACTACTTTGCCAAATCTGGAAAGCTCCTTAGTTAGGAGCTCGTCTGGCGCATAAGGAGGGACATTGGACAGGATGACCCGGACAGCCGGCTGAGACAGCGGCTGTACCTGGACAAACCTGTCCGACACGGTGATTCCCGTCTCCACCACGGAGTTGGCCTTCTCCACCTGGTCCACAAAGACCACCACGGCGCCGTTCATCCGGGCCGCCGCCTTCACGCTGCTGTAACAAACCTTTTCCCCCACAGCCAGAGCAACCTGCTCCACGTTGCAGGGGAAAGGTGCAGAGATGCGCACCCCGTGTTTGCGGGTGAGCTTCCTGAGGTCCGACATGGCGGCAGCCAGTCCCCGGCAAACACGGACCACACAAACCCACCGAACCCCAAGAAAGATTGAAATAAAACAAAAGGTGCTCTGTGATTATTAAACTACAGTGATTGTGAACATTAACAAAGAACAGAACAAGAAAAGAATCACATAAAACTGTGACAAACGCTCCCCGCTCACACACGCTCCCAGCCCTTCCGCACTCCCAGCATGCATCGAGAGAGAGAGAGAGAGAGAGAGAGACAGATTTGATGAGAAGATGAGAAATGAGAGGTTCCTCTTACATTTCATCATTTCTTATTTCACAACAACCCGCGAAAGAAACAGAATGACCAATTCACATTTTTCCACAAAACAAACATGCCAAAACTTAGATTAACATATGCATTTACTCAACATACTGGTTTCAATACTTTTTTGAAGATAAATGGGATTTTGATTCTTTAGTTTCTTTGTTCAGATTACTCCATAAACTGATTCATCTCACTGTAACACATTGCTCCTTAAAGTTGAGTTCTGACTCTTGGATTTTTTAATATTTCAAATCCTTTTGAATTATAATAACTTCCTCTTTTTTTTCTGGATGTTGGTTGGTAAAAGGTTCTTATGAGCTTAATACATAATCTGCAACATCTTGAAATCTAATATCATATTGAATTTTAACAACTGCAATTTAACAAACAGTGTGTTTGAAGGATCTCTGTAATGACTTCTACCAAAAACTTGTATTGATCCTTTTTGTAAAGTAAAAATTCCATCATTTATTTACATCACACCATTGTCTACATTTTTTTCATTTCTTTTCTGACCACCACCAACGCACATTCAAGATTTTCTCCAGTATAAAAAAAAGGTGGTATCATATTTTGAGACATTAACAATATCATTCATATACAAAATAAACAGTTTTGGTCCAAGAACAGAGCCCTGGGGCACCCCACAGCTGCATGTTTCAGATCATACATTATTCATTTGAACAAACTGATTTCTGTTAATAACTTGTCACCCCTCTGATACCATATTCGCTTAGTTTTTTTAAAAGTAGAATTGTATGGTCTATAGTTTCAAATGCCTTTTTGAGGTCTACAAAAATGCCAAGCGAAACTTGGTTCTTATCTATTGCAGTGGATATTTCATCTGTCAGTTCCATAAGTGTCATTGATGTTGAGTAGTTGGTCCTGAATCCATACTGACTACTGCTCAAAATATTGTATCTATTAAGGAATTTGTCCAGTCTGATTACAAATAATTTTTCAAATACTTTTGAAAATTGTGAAAGCAAAGAAACTGGCCTATAATTGGAGATATGTTTATCGCCATTTTTATATAGTGGAATTACTTTTGCTGTTTTCATTTTTTCCAGAAATACTCCTGTATAAAATGATAGATTGCAGATATAGGTGTAAGGCTCTATTACGCTTTCTATTTATTACTTTGTGGCGACCGTGAGGCCTCGGGCCTCTCACCCAGCAGGATGATGAGAAAAGGGGCGTGGTTTTCTCCTCTCCTTGCCTAGTTTCGGGGCCGGCTCAGCCATGGACTTGATGGACAACATGCTGTCGCTGTTGGGCTTACACATCATTTCAACTTTAATAGTGAAAGTACTAGTTTGTTCTCATGAAATAAAAACTTTTTCCAAAATCACTCTATATCTCGTGTGGAGCATCATTTCGGCCACTCCTGATGAAATGAAAATAGCAGTTACTCCACTAAATATAATTGTTTGAAAGTGCTTGCAATTGCTAAGTCCATCATGTTTAAACTTGAATTGAGAAAGTACTAGTTTGTTCTCATGAAATAAAAACTTTTTCCAAAATCACTCTATATCTCGTGTGGAGCATCATTTCGGCCACTCCTGATGAAATGAAAATAGCAGTAACTCCACTTAATAAAACTGGTTGAAACTGGTTGAACCTGATAAACACATCATTTAAACTTGAATTGAGAAAGTACTAGTTTGTTCTCATGAAATAAAAACTTTTTCCAAAATCACTCTATATCTCGTGTGGAGCATCATTTCGGCCACTCCTGATGAAATGAAAATAGCAGTAACTCCACTTAATAAAACTGGTTGAAACTGGTTGAACCTGATAAACACATCATTTAAACTTGAATTGAGAAAGTACTAGTTTGTTCTCATGAAATAAAAACTTTTTCCAAAATCACTCTATATCTCGTGTGGAGCATCATTTCGGCCACTCCTGATGAAATGAAAATAGCAGTAACTCCACTTAATAAAACTGGTTGAAACTGGTTGAACCTGATAAACACATCATTTAAACTTGAATTGAGAAAGTACTAGTTTGTTCTAATGAAATAAAAACTTTATTCTAAAATCACTCTATATCTCGTGTGGAGCATCATTTCGGCCACTCATGATGAAATGAAAATAGCAGTTACTCCACTAAATATAATTGTTTGAAAGTGCTTGCAACTGCTAAGTCCATCATGTTTAAACTTGAATTGAGAAAGTACTAGTTTGTTCTCATGAAATAAAAACTTTCTTCCAAAATTACTCTATATCTCGTGTGGAGCATCATTTCGGCCACTCATGATGAAATGAAAATAGCAGTTACTCCACTAAATATAATTGTTTGAAAGTGCTTGCAACTGCTAAGTCCATCATGTTTAAACTTGAATTGAGAAAGTACTAGTTTGTTCTCATGAAATAAAAACTTTCTTCCTAAATCACTCTATATCTCGTGTGGAGCATCATTTCGGCCACTCATGATGAAATGAAAATAGCAGTTACTCCACTAAATATAATTGTTTGAAAGTGCTTGCAACTGCTAAGTCCATCATGTTTAAACTTGAATTGAGAAAGTACTAGTTTGTTCTAATGAAATAAAAACTTTATTCCAAAATCACTCTATATCCCGTGTGGAGCATCATTTCGGCCACTCCTGATGAAATGAAAATAGCAGTTACTCCACTCAATATAGTTGGTTGAAAATGCTTGAGCCTGATAAAGACATCATTTAAAACTTGAATTGAGAAAGTACTAGTTTGTTCTCATGAAATAAAAACTTTCTTCCTAAATCACTCTATATCTCGTGTGGAGCATCATTTCGGCCACTCATGATGAAATGAAAATAGCAGTTACTCCACTAAATATAATTGTTTGAAAGTGCTTGCAACTGCTAAGTCCATCATGTTTAAACTTGAATTGAGAAAGTACTAGTTTGTTCTAATGAAATAAAAACTTTATTCCAAAATCACTCTATATCCCGTGTGGAGCATCATTTCGGCCACTCCTGATGAAATGAAAATAGCAGTTACTCCACTCAATATAGTTGGTTGAAAATGCTTGAGCCTGATAAAGACATCATTTAAAACTTGAATAGTAAAGTGAGTCTGTTCTCGTGAAATACAAACTTTGTTCTAAAAACACACTCAGTATCTCGTCTGAAGCATTTTTTCGGCCACAACTGATGAGAAGACCATAGCAGTCAACTCCAGCATAATAAAACAGGATGAAACTGCTTAAACCTGATAAACACTTCATGTTTAAACTTGAAGAGTGAAAGTACGACTATGAAAATACAAACTTTATTCTAAAAACCAACTCTCAAGCTCCTCATCCTATCTCTAAGGGTGCGCTCAGCCACCCTACGCAGGAAGCTCATTTCAACCGCTTTTATCTGGGATCTCGTTCTTTCGGTCATGACCCCATAGTTCATGGCTGTGGTGGAGGCAATAACTCGGGTCAGGGAGGAGTTCGGAGAGGCCATGGAAGAGGACTTTCGGTCGGCCCCGATGAAATTCTGGCAAACCGACTCCATGCTCCAGGAGCATGGAGTCCGGGGCCCTTCAAGGTTCAAGGTTCAAGGTGTTTTATTCGTCGTATCGCCAGTAAAAGCCAGGTTTCACGGAGAATGAAATTCTTATTTTGCTGTTCACTCTGAAGCCGACCTATATAAATATGCACAAGACAATAAAATATAGAAAATAAAAATAAAAATAAAATAAAATAAAGTAACAGAGCAGTGCAAAAAAATATTAGTGTGAAGTGAGATGTGCAAAGTAAACATGTCAGCATCTGTTCAAAATTCTGATGGCAACTTCATCCCTGCAACATCGCGTGACGCGGGGACGGTACCTCTGGACAGGCAGACTGGGGTGGTGGTCCCACTCTTCAAGGAGGGGGATCGGAGTGTGTTCCAACTACAGAGGGATCACACTCCTCAGCCTCCTCAGGAAAGTCTATTCCAGTGTACTGGAGTGGAGGGTCCGGCCGTTAGTCAAACCTTGGATCCAAGAGGAATAATGCGGTTTTCGTCCTGGTCGTGGAACACTGGAACAGCTCTATACCCTCCACCAGCTGCTCGAGGGTTCATGGGAGTTTGCCCAACCAGTCCACATGTGTTTTGTGGATCTGTAGAAGGCGTTCAACCGTGTCCCCCGAGACGTCCTGTCGGGGGTGCTCCGGGAGCTTGGAGTCCGGGGCCCTTTGTTAAGGGCTGTTCGGTCTTTGTATTCCCGGAACAGGAGTTTGGTTTGCATTGCCGGCAATAAGTCGGACCTCTTCGCAGTGGTTTCACCTGATCCGCCAGTGGCAGACAGAAAAAAGCATTAGCCAAATCTATACAAGACAAAAATCTATGTTCAGGTGAGAGATGTGACAACGCAGTTTTGAGATGTCTGGAATCTCGTTTCTCTGCACAGGTTGCCGGGACCGGCAGACAGGTTGAGATCCTCAACACCAGCCCCTGGGTACTTCTCAGGGTGATAAAGAGGAAGTGGTCCGAGCCCAGGTGGACGGGTCAATACAAGGTCGTCGAGAGGACGTCTCACGCTGTTCGGCTGAGTGGCAAAGGCTCCTCAGGAAAGTCTATTCCAGGGTACTGGAGAGGAGGGTCCGGCCGTTAGTCGAACACTTGATACAAGAGGAACAATGCGGTGCCATCTGTCGCAGTGTACACTGGCGGGAGAACCACATCGCACTCTTCAGGAGACCTCCATCCATCTGAAGCAAGTTGCCCCTGGATCGGCTGATCCAGGAGACAGCTCCACACGTCAAAGGGCAGAATAATCTCTGTCACTTTGTCCCACAGAACGTCAAGCTCTGAGAAGAACCAGTTTGAAGCAGGTTTGGGAACAAAGGAATAGCAACTTCACCATAGCAACGCATACATCACGAGAATCTGACGAATGTGAGGTTGAGGTGGTGTATGCAAATGTATAAATATGAACCACGTGTTGCAGTTGTGCCCTTCTTCATTGTAAACCTGGCCTGCACACTTGGGTCTGCAAGGAAGAACGGTCTGAGCTCGTATTATGTAATCTGATATATGCATTTTTGTAATCTCTTGTTTGTGTGATTATTAAATTCACTATTGAAGAAATTAACTCTGTTTCTGCCTCTCCCGGATCAAACGAACAAGCAGGAATTCAGGTGAACACATGAACGAATTCCAACACTAAGCATCTCTACCTAAAGTCAGTAACACGATTTCTCTAGATTAAACCAGTCTGAGATGCTATAACTAAAGACAGTAATGGGATTTTTCTTGATTAAAACAGCCTGAACAGCTCTACATACAGGCAGGTGACATGATTTTTCTAGTTTAAACCAGCTAAGCATCTCTATCTAATGGCAGTAACACGATTTTTCGACATTAAACCAGCCTGAGATGCTATATCTAAAGACAGTAACGGGATTGATTTTTTTTATTTTATTTTTTTATTAAACCAGCCTGAGCAGCTCCATCTAGAGACAGTAACGTGATTTTCTAAATCACACCAGCCTGAGCAGCACCATCTAGAGACAGTAACGTGATTTTCTAAATCAAACCAGCCTGAGCAGCACCATCTAGAGACAGTAACGTGATTTTCTAAATCAAACCAGCCTGATCAGCTCTATCTAAAGACAGTAATGTGATTTTCTAGGTCAAACCAGCCTGATCAGCTCTATCAAAAGGCAGTAACACGATTTGTCTAGATTAAATCAGCCTGAGCAGCTCTATCTAAAAACAGTAAGATGATTTCTCTAGATTAAACCAGCCTGAGCAGCTCTATCTTAAGACAATAACGTGATTTTTTTTCTCAATTAAACCAGCCTGAGCAGCTCTATCTTAAAGGTGTACAGGAGGATTTTCCCGAATTTTAGGAAAGAACCGCCTTCTCCACCTTTTGAAAAAATGCACATGCGCAAAGCTCTACCTGCTCCCGAGACGGAACGCCTACTAAAACGTGTGCGAGAGACATGCACGAGCCCAGTTCTCCTCGTGCACGCTCTGTTTACAAGTCACAAGTCGGCATCGCTCACACAAGCTCACTTTACAAGAAGATTTTCACTTTTTCCACTAATCAACCCTGGAAAGTTACAATATAGACGTAGATACCTTTTACTGGAAGTGATTTGAAATGGATTTCTCCAAATAGAATGCCAAACTTTACCTGTCGAGTCAAAACTTCGCGACTGAAGCATCAGTGGGAAGCCCAACCTGGGCTTTCAGCGCACGCCATCGTGTGAAAGAATCTCCCAAAAACACTCTGGTCTTGTTTCTCTCTTCCAAAACCTTTCTCTTCTTCTCATACACTTCGAAGACACTTTTTCTCTTGCGACCCTCTGCCAAGTACCCGGTGAGAACTGCAAGCTCGCTGAAGGCGTAGCTCACCATATACACGTGCATGCGCAGAAAGTGAAAACTAATAGATCCATGCTACCTGGGGACGCGCACGTACGACCGCGTATCTCTTCCGCGTCAGCTGGTTTAGGTTCTGTGAAAGTGGTCCTGCTGATGTTGAGCAGAACCTCACGGGAGTAGGTGTGTCTCAGGTGTCTCAGGTGTAGCGAGGACAACAGGGACGGGCATATGCACTTGTGTGCATAACACAAAAAACACAAAAATGCCGATTCGACGGGAGAGAGAGGAGCCGCTGCGTGTTCATGCGCCGCCATCTTAACAATTTAAGATGATACACACTCAGTAAGGTCTGAGTGTGTATCACATGTTTAGGTGTAACCAGGGTTGGGTAGTAATGGATTACATGTAATGTAATCCATTACTACCACATGTAATAATTAGGATACAAAAAACATAGAACTGTAATCCTTTACAGTACATAAAAAAATGTGTAATCTCGTTACAGGTATATTCGATAAAAACTGGGATTACTGAGCAGGATTACAGTAGAAATCAGATGGAAAAAACTAGAAATGCAGCTGTCACATGCGCCATGCACTGGCATTGCGACACTTCCCGACGCTATCAGGCTGACAATCCATGCTTTGCCATGGATTCTGCAGACAGTCACTATGTTTTAAAGTCGGAGAAATCTCTTAACCTCTCTGTACAATGCAAATTACGCCTCCCAGCCGTGAAAGTTCTGTGAACGTCCAGGAACTGGACATCTCACCTGAAGAAACATAGAAACATAAAACCCGCTCACTTTCACTGATACACACATGGACTCTGTTTACTAGTTTTATTCGCTCGTAACATGCTTCCTACCTGTTCTCAATACGTTTAGAGGCTCTTGTGTTTTAGGGATTAATTGGGGCGACACGTGCCATCACTTTTTTCTTTTTAATCAATGAGTGATTCATGCTGCCAGATACAGCCACTCATCAAACATTCACATTTAGTCCGGAAAAAAAACAACATTAAAGCCAATGAGGAAATGGGACGAGAGAGAGAGAGATAGAGAGAGAGATTTTTTTTTATTTTTAAAACACTTTTTTATTTACACTAGATTGTCAGAAGACGGTTACATTGTGTGTCCGACATTTTTGTTAAAAACAATCATTTTTTCAAAAAATGTGCAAACTGCAAATCTTCGTTTTTTAAAAAGCACAGAATGTTCTTAAAACAGCAGACCTCTTTAAAAGAATTCAGGTTATTGCTTTGTTTAAAAAAACGGTATTCAAGCCAGAGTCTGGATTTGACATTGACTTGCCACACTTCCATGACATCCTGCCCTTCTTTGTTCTCCACCATGTTCCTCCTGCTGACGTAGATCGCCATCTTGGCCTCACCTGGGAGGAAGTTCAGGAGCTGCCATTTTTCTTTTGCACTTTTTTTTATAGCCAGCTCCCATAATCAAATTCCTCTCAGTAAAAACAACACTAAAAAGACTAAAAACCATTGTTAAAAGAGTGAAGAAACCTATGAGTCTCTTGCACCCGCTAAAAACATGGAAAACAGTCTCTCTCTGTGCACAAAATGGACAAGTGTTTAAAACAGCAGGGTTAATGATGGAGATAAAAGCATTTGAGGCGATCTCACCATGTAAAATCCTCCACTGAAGGTCTCCAGTCCGTTTCCTTAAGGGAGGTTTGTAGAAGATCCTCCACTGTGGACCAGGTCCACCCTGACCCAGTCTTTGTGACCACACAGTTGAGCGTCTGTTGCTCAGTCAACCCTTGTGGATGCTCTTCACACAGTTCTGATAAAATGTTCATTTGTCTGCCTTGTGTAGTGACAGTCTCTCAGGCTGTGTGGTTTCTAGGAGGGGGCCGGACAATCCCCCCAGCTCCGGGTTCAACAGGACCTCGGGGAAGGGGTCTGCAGCGTCCAGGGAGAGGTCTCCTTGGTTGTACTTCCTCAGGAGGCTCCTGTCTCTGGCTGTGAGGACTTCCTTCCAGGTCTCCAGGAGCCTCTGGGACACCCGGACAGACTGCAGCTTCAGGAGAGAGCCCAGGGCCTTGATGTTGCTCAGGTCCGGCCCCACAGCATCCACAAGCTGACCCACGGTGAGGGTCCCAGACTGGATCAGGCTTCCCGTCAGCCCAGGAGTTGTTGCTCCGCTGATGTCCAGTCTGGCTCCGTGGATCAGGGGTTCTTTCAACAGCCAGTGCAGAGAGTCGGCTTTCAGGCACCTTCTATGGGTAAATAGAGCCCAGCATTTAAAAACACTTTGATAAAATGGAGGAAGCCCCTTGAGATTTAGTAATTTGGGATCAGTTAGGAACAGAACATTATCCAACCCCAACTTACTGGCACGCCTCAGGATGCAGCTGGCCATGCCTCTCCACACCAGATCTGCCGGGCCTGTGAGGAACCTCTGCAAGAACTAGAGTCTAAAAGTGGCAGTCCGGCTGGCCAAGTGGACAAGGCCCTGACCCCCCTCCTCTCTGTCTAAAAAGAGCACCTCCTGTGGCACCCAGTGCAGACCATCCCAGAAGAAATCTACTATTTTCTTTTGGATTTGAGCCAGGAGACCTGGAGGAGGGTCTACACAGGTGAGCCGATGCCACAGCTGGGATGCTGCAAGATTATTTAAAACAAGAACCCTGCCTCCGAGTGACATCTTCGGGAGGAGCCACCTCCACTTGGAGAGCTTACCTTCAATCTTTTCCGTGACGTTCTCCCAGTTCTTCTGAACAAAATGTTCTTCACCCACATGTATCCCTAAGTACTTTAAACCATTTCTTTTCCAGGTTAAATTCTGGGGAAGAACTGGGAGACCGCCATGCCACCTGCCGACAGCGAGGGCTTCACTTTTTTCCCAGTTGACCCTCGCTGCTGATGTCACATTAAAATCTCTGATTATTTTACTTAAAAGGTCTATTTCTTTCCGGTTCTTGAGAAAAGCAATGAGGTCATCCGCATAGGCAGATAAAATCATGCCTTCACTAAAACCCGGTAACCCCCCCCCCCCCCCCCCCACACTAGAACGTATCTTATTGAGGAGGGGTTCCAGAGAGAGTGCATAGAGCATCCCAGACAGAGCACAGCCCTGCCTGACACCTCTACACACTCTAAAAGGAGCACACAGACTGCCGTTGAACTTCAGCACACTCTCAATGTCTATGTACAGCACCTTGATTTTGGCTATAAAACCAGCGCTGAAACTGAAGCTTTCCATGACCCTCCAAAGCAAGACGTGTTCAACACGGTCAAAAGCCTTTTCCTGGTCTACTGAAATCAGACCAGCATCTATATCCAAACAACTAGAGACTTCCAAAATACCCCGAATCAGGTGGATATTATCCACCATGGACCTGCCGGGGACACAGTAGGTCTGATCCCGGTGGATGACCTGCTCCATAGCTCTCCCCAGCCTGGCGGCCAGAACCTTGGAAAGGAGTTTGTAGTCCACACAGAGCAATGACACGGGGCGCCAGTTTTTTATGTCCTGCAGGTTCCCTTTTGTAGGGAACAGAGTAAGGACTGCCCTCCTGCAGGACACTGGCATGGAACCAGAGGCCAGACATTCGTTGAACACATCCAGGACATCCTTGCCCAGGATGTCCCAGAACGTTTTGTAAAATTCAGCGGTGAGCCCGTCAATCCCGGGAGACCTGCCCATTGGCATTGCCTGCAGTGTAGTGATGATCAAATTTGAACGAATCGTTCAAAACCCGCGAGTCACTTTACTGAACGGTGACTCACGAGTTTTCACGTTCATTAACTCGTTCACTGAGTCATTTTTGCTACAGCCTCCTTGTAGCTGGGCCGCTAAACACAGCAGCTTCCGGCTCCTGACATTCACATGAGGCTTTCAGCACACTCGAGTCAGCTTGTCGGTGTAGTTCAGCACGAATGACCGACTCACCTCCCCTCAATCGTTCAGCTCACATGCCCGAGTCAGCTCGCTCCAATCGTTCAGCTCACATGACCGACTCCCCTCGAAACTCGAAAGAGTCGTTCACTGAATCGGTCAGTAGCACTTCCGCTGTATCGTTCACCTCATGAGCGGTGAGCCCTCCCCCCCTCCCTCACCTGAAAATCTGCAGCGGCGCTCCGCTCAGAAAGTTTCTGAGTGACAGCGGAGAAGAAAAAAAAAATACATTGTTTGTTTCACAAAGCTTGAAGAAATAAATACACAATAAATTATGTTAAAAATACGACTTTGTTGCCTTCAATGCTGTCCCCTATAATTAGTTTCACCCTTTGAAAATCACGTTATTTATTAATAGAAGTAAAACTATTTTTGAGAGTTGTGAGAAGAAAATCAAAATGCTGGAAGTGAAAGGTTTCCTATCTGAGCAACTCCTTCCCCGAACGGCCGACCTTCTTGTGTGGTGGAGATCTCGTGCCCCAGTGTTCAAAAACACAGTGGAGGTTATGAAAACCAAACTGTGCATCGTGGCAACATCAGTGCCTTCAGAACGGATCTTTTCCATTTACTTTGGAAGATTGTTGACGAGATTTGCACTAATTCATAATTTGTGAAACGCCTTCATTTACATTTTGCACATAGTTATTTTATTCGTATTTATTCATTTAAGTGTAAGTTCCAGTTTCTGTTTACTTTCTATTACAAATTTTCGTTTTTGACGTTTCAATTGTGATGTTTCACATTTACCTTTGAGGTTGTGACAGAAAAAAAAATAAACATTTGCATTTTAAGAATTTTTTATCTTTCTGTCTTTTTTCTGCTAAAAGCAGCTTGTAGCTGTAACGCCAGCTGCTAAGCACAGCAGCTTCCGGCTCCTGACATTCACATGAGGCTTTCAGCACACTCGAGTCAGCTTGGAGGTGTAGTTCAGCACGAATGACCGACTCACATCCCTTCAATCGTTCAGCTCACATGACCGACTCCCCTCGAAACTCGAAAGAGTCGTTCACTGAATCGGTCAGTAGCACTTCCGCTGTGTCGTTCACCTCATGAGCGGTGAGCGGTGAGCCCTCCCCCCCTCCCTCACCTGAAAATCTCCAAGTGACGGCGGAGAAAAAAATAATACATTGTTTGTTTCACAAAGCTTGTAGCGATAAATGCATGAATAATACATGGCTAAATACACAATAAACAATGTTAAAATACCACTGTAGCGTGTATTGTGTTACATTTAATATTGTCCCCTATAATTAGTTCTGCCCTATGAACAGAACATTATTTATTATTAGATTATTTATTAGATACTAGTAAAAAAAGAAAATCAGAATGTTGGAGGAAAAAAACTATAAAAACATATGTATACATTAATATATACTGTATATCTGCCATTCTGGATGCCAGGTATTTATTCAGTTTAATCATTTATTTAATTTATTTTCTGATTCAAATAAACCTCAAAAACAACACACATAATCTAGAATAAGGAGACCAGGATCACTAAAAACTAATGTGTACTTATTGTTTATTTTCCTCAGAAGTGTTTCATCATTTTACTATGAATACATGATTCTCCCCCTGGTTCATGTCGCAGTTCAGCTGAGCCTCCAGGGGCCTCATTTATAAACGTTGCGTACGCACAAAAGAATGCGTACGCCACTCTCTACGCAAACCGTGGGATTTATAAAAAGAGAACTTGACGGGAAAATGTGCGGTCCTCCACGCCAACTCTGACCCATGCGTACGCACATAACTGGGGGAAGGAGAAACTGCGCCACCGATGGCAGAAGAAAGAAACGGGAGAAACTGTGTGAAACCGATCGGGTAAAATAAATAGTTATATGACCTCTCATATATGGACAGTTTATTTGCAAGAAGTGGATAGTAAAAAATAAAATTTCTACAATGAATAAACAAACATACTCCCCGGAGTGCACACGGGAAACATATGATTAAGACAGTAGTAAGACAACAGTAGGGCAAATTATGTTTCCACTGATATGAATGCAGTGTAATATCCTATATCATATAGCCCATATAGCAGTGTTGGGCGCAGACTGGAGCTGGCGCTGTACGTGATGGGTGGCTTCTTGGTACGGAGAATTAATGTGGAAATCCTGAGACTTGCAATTTTGTAGGAGTGTTTAACCCGTTCACGACCTTGCAGGCGACAGTGGAGACCCCCTCAAGCGGTGGCTGCTCACCCCTTTTCCTCACCCACAAGGCGCAGAGGAGAGGACCTAGAATCTGCGCCACAGCCAGGCGCGCAGTATTGTGGAGCGCACCATCGGGCTCCTGAAGGGCAGGTGGCGGTGTCCCCAGGGCCGCCCCTGGCCAAGTGGGGGCCCTAAGCAGGATTTTATTTTGGGGCCCCCCTTCCAATAACATAATAATACTAATAATACTACTACTACTACTACTACTACTACTACCATTAATAATAATAATGATAATAATAATAATAAATTTAATTACTAACGAATCAAATGAACAGCCTCTATCAACAGTGGAACAAGAACTTTATAGATCAAAAGTGGAACAATCTTTTTTATTTCAACAACATCCCACCTTCAAGTGAAGCACGAGCCTCTTCTTGTTTGGACTTTTTCTTTCTTTTGCTAGCTCCTGAATCGTATTGACATTTGGAAGCCGTCTCTCTCTCTCTCTGTCTCTCTGTCTGTCTCTCTCTCTCTCTCTCTCTCTCTTCTGCCTCGGATGACTTGGTGGCGGTGCTCTACGTGCCTCTCGAGAAAATACACGCGCATCCTTTGCGCATTTACAGAGAATGATGATACTTTATTGATCCCGAGAGAAATTCAATTCACTTGCGCAAAATGGGGCCCCCATGGATCGCGGGGCCCTACGCACAGCGCGTGTTCTGCGTGTAGGGAGGGGCGGGCCTGGGTGTCCCCCTCCACCTCCGTCACCACTCCACTCAGGAGGGATTCCCCGATGATCCCCTCATGTGTTTCCTCCAGTGGGGTGAGCTCCGGAGGACCCGTTCCCCCGCCCGTGGCACAGACGCTCTGCCAGTGTGACGCCAGGCGCTTTTTTGTGTCTACTTTGATGTCGGACCACTTTTTTTTCACGTCAGCCACACTCCGACCTTCTGAGGCCACAGCATTGACACCATCCGCCACATGCTGCCACTCTAGAGCCTTTTTGGCATTGGTGACCCCAACACTGTGTCCACCAAATAATATCGCCTTCCTCTTCTCCACCTCCCCGACGAGAACTTCCACCTCACACTGGGTGAAGTTGCGCTTCTTGGCTTTCCTTGCTGCTTTCGGCATGCTGTCAGTCGTGAATCCATATTCATGAGAGGCGTTTCTCTGAATATTCATGGCCAAATATGGGCGTGGTATGACCCGCACACAGGTGCGCCACATTTAGAGTGGATTGTGATTTATAAAGGGAAATCGGCGTAGGACGTGCGTGCGCACTGTTTTATAAATCAGGATATTTTTGTGCGTACGCACTTTCTGTGTTTCGTGCGTACGCCAATTTTGACGTCAATCCTACGCACAGTTTTATAAATGAGGCCCCAGGTCCTGGAGCGGGTGGAAATAGTGCGCATGCGTAACTGAATCAAATGACTCAAATGACTCAAATGACCGATTCACTTGGATGAACGACTCAAAAACCGGTGAGTCCGTTCGAGGAGTCGGGTTTCTGATCACTACTGCAGTGCTGCCCGCAGCTCCTGCATTTCTAGGCAGGCCTCCAGATGTTCGTTGGTCTCCTCGGAGACTTGAGGCAGTTCCCTCAGGAACCCCTCGAGGAGACCTTGCTCCTCCTTGTACTCGCTGTTGTACAGGGACGCGTAAAAGCTCACCGCTCTCTTCCTCATCTGGCTTGGTTCCGAGATCTCCTGCCCCGTGTCTGAGAGCAGTGCGTGGACCACTTTCCCCTGGCCATTCTTTTTTTCCAGGCTGAAGAAGAAGCTAGAGGGAGCATCCATCTCATTTATATTTTGGTACCGGGACCGGACCAGTGCGCCCTGCACTTTAACGTTCAGCAGGTCGGCTAAAGCCATTTTTTTTACTTTTGAGACTTTCAAAATAGCCTCGATCTCCTGTGGACTCTCTTAAATGTTCCAGTTCCATTATCTCGGTCTCTAGTTTCTTCAAAGATCTGGTGATGTCACTTGTGACATTTAGGGTGTGCTGCTGACACAGGAGTTTGATTTGGGTCTTACCGTGGTCCCACCACTGCCTAAGACTGCTAAAATCACCTTTCCTCTGTCTAAAAACCTCCCCAAAAAATGCTAAAGCCTCTCTAAAACTTCTGTCCAAGGTCAAAACTGAGTTAAAATGCCACTAGGCGCTTTTTGGTACAACATTCCGGATAAAGACACTATTTAAAAGTAAACAATGATCAGTAAAACCAATAGGTAAAATGTTATATTTCTCAAAAACATTAAAGTGATGTTTAAAACAATAAATACGATATAACCTGGCTGAGGAGATCCAGCTCTCTCTAAAGTGGGACCAGGTGTACTGACGGCAGTCTGGATGCATCCTTCTCCAAACGTCCACTATACCCTGAGAGTGGACCAGCTGCTTCAAGGCGTGCTGAGAGGCTGGATGAGGCTCTGCATGGTTGCGGTCTAAAGCCGCGTCTTCCGTACAGCTAAAATCCCCACCCAGGAACAAATAGTCCTCCGACCCACACCCACTTACCACCTCAGTTAACTTGAGGAAAAACTGCTTCCTCTCTGCACCGGCTGTTGGGGCATAACAATTAATAAAAACACATTTAAAATGGTGGAACTGAGCTTTAACTAAAAGCAACCTCCCCCCTACACAGTGCTGGACCTCCAGTGAGTTGGGGTTAAAAGCCCGGGAGAAGAGGAGGCCCACTCCTCCACTGAGAGGAGTGTGGTGACTCAAATAGGCCTCCCCTTTCCACTCCTGCCTCCACTCAGCCTCATTGCTAAAATCACTATGGGTTTCCGTAAGGAACAGGACGTCTATCTTTTTAAGTGTGGCTGTCTCATAGATTGTTTGTCTTTTCCTCAGATCTCTGGCTCTGTTTACATTTAAAGTACCCAGTTTAAAAACATCCATAATAAAGGAGATGTTTAAAACCAGGATAAAAACAATAGCATTAGTTAAAATAAACTTGGCTGTCAGCTTCATCACTAAGCTGCTTTTTTGTTTTCAGCACAAGTTTTCTTAATCTAAAACCCTCCTGCTCTGTGAGGCCAGACTCCTGTCTGCTGCTCATATGGAGTCTGGCCGAGAAAATAAAAAGACTGAGGTCTGGGAAATGGTCCTCTATTTTCACTCCGTGCTGATTTTTGTCTGTTGTAAAAAGATTTTTAATTTTTCTGCACTGTATGGTATTTTTGTTGTTTTTTGTGAACTGTTAAAAGAAATATCTCTGCTGTCTGACACACATTCACTTTCACCGTCTTCTGACACTCTGTTCTCTCCACAGCTTTTCTTTGCATCTGTGTTTTTGTTTTTTTTCCTCCTTTTTGTGGGTTTGTTTTTTGCACTTTTTTCCTCCTCCATCTCTGCCTCCTCCACCTGTTCAGCCCAGGCTGCACTCTTTCCCGCCTCCTCCACCTGCTGCTCCTCAACAAGCTCACTTTTTTTGTTGTCTCCTACTTTTTCTCCTTTTCTTTTTTCTCCCTCCACCTCACCAGTGATATTTACAATTGTTTCATCCACGCTGCATTCAGTGCCATTCACTCTTTCTCCCTCCTCCCCAGCCCCACCCGACACACTCTCCTCACGCACGCTAACATTCACACATTCACCCGGTGTATTTACATCACTCACCCCGTGCTTGATGCTCTCCTGGTCGGTCACAGCAGCGCGTCTCCTCGGTGAAGCCCGGACCGCGGAGTCACCGCCAGGGGGACTCTGCAGAGCCGGGTTGAGTCGACTCAGCCCACAGCGGACAGGATTTCACCGTGTGCCCCTCCTCACCGCAGCCGAAACATTTCATTACAGCTGAGCTCGCGAAGACAATGTAGTCATTATCATTTACTCTCACACATAAACGGAGGCTGAGCTCCTCACACCGGTTGTTGAGTATCATAAATACTTGTCTTCTGAAACATGTCGTGTGTTTCAGCAGCGGAGACTTAATTCCAGAGGCGATGTCTTTGTAGCCGGACACTACTTTGCCAAATCTGGAAAGCTCCTTAGTTAGGAGCTCGTCTGGCGCATAAGGAGGGACATTGGACAGGATGACCCGGACAGCCGGCTGAGACAGCGGCTGTACCTGGACAAACCTGTCCGACACGGTGATTCCCGTCTCCACCACGGAGTTGGCCTTCTCCACCTGGTCCACAAAGACCACCACGGCGCCGTTCATCCGGGCCGCCGCCTTCACGCTGCTGTAACAAACCTTTTCCCCCACAGCCAGAGCAACCTGCTCCACGTTGCAGGGGAAAGGTGCAGAGATGCGCACCCCGTGTTTGCGGGTGAGCTTCCTGAGGTCCGACATGGCGGCAGCCAGTCCCCGGCAAACACGGACCACACAAACCCACCGAACCCCAAGAAAGATTGAAATAAAACAAAAGGTGCTCTGTGATTATTAAACTACAGTGATTGTGAACATTAACAAAGAACAGAACAAGAAAAAAATCACATAAAACTGTGACAAACGCTCCCCGCTCACACACGCTCCCAGCCCTTCCGCACTCCCAGCATGCATCGAGAGAGAGAGAGAGAGAGAGAGAGAGACAGATTTGATGAGAAGATGAGAAATGAGAGGTTCCTCTTACATTTCATCATTTCTTATTTCACAACAACCCGCGAAAGAAACAGAATGACCAATTCACATTTTTCCACAAAACAAACATGACAAAACTTAGATTAACATATGCATTTACTCAACATACTGGTTTCAATACTTTTTTGAAGATAAATGGGATTTTGATTCTTTAGTTTCTTTGTTCAGATTACTCCATAAACTGATTCATCTCACTGTAACACATTGCTCCTTAAAGTTGAGTTCTGACTCTTGGATTTTTAAATATTTCAAATCCTTTTGAATTATAATAACTTCCTCTTTTTTTTCTGGATGTTGGTTGGTAAAAGGTTCTTATGAGCTAAATACATAATCTGCAACATCTTGAAATCTAATATCATATTGAATTTTAACAACTGCAATTTAACAAACAGTGTGTTTGAAGGATCTCTGTAATGACTTCTACCAAAAACTTGTATTGATCCTTTTTGTAAAGTAAAAATTCCATCATTTATTTA
Organism: Blennius ocellaris; assembly: GCF_963422515.1. Taxonomy (NCBI): domain Eukaryota; kingdom Metazoa; phylum Chordata; class Actinopteri; order Blenniiformes; family Blenniidae; genus Blennius; species Blennius ocellaris. The sequence goes on along the minus strand of NC_137663.1, from coordinate 274,019 downwards.
CATCACACCATTGTCTACATTTTTTTCATTTCTTTTCTGACCACCACCAACGCACATTCAAGATTTTCTCCAGTATAAAAAAAAGGTGGTATCATATTTTGAGACATTAACAATATCATTCATATACAAAATAAACAGTTTTGGTCCCAGAACAGAGCCCTGGGGCACCCCACAGCTGCATGTTTCCGATCATACATTATTCATTTGAACAAACTGATTTCTGTTAATAACTTTTCACCCCTCTGATACCATATTCGCTTAGTTTTTTTAAAAGTAGAATTGTATGGTCTATAGTTTCAAATGCCTTTTTGAGCTCTACAAAAATGCCAAGCGAAACTTGGTTCTTATCTATTGCAGTGGATATTTCATCTGTCAGTTCCATAAGTGTCATTGATGTTGAGTAGTTGGTCCTGAATCCATACTGACTACTGCTCAAAATATTGTATCTATTAAGGAATTTGTCCAGTCTGATTACAAATAATTTTTCAAATACTTTTGAAAATTGTGAAAGCAAAGAAACTGGCCTATAATTGGAGATATGTTTATCGCCATTTTTATATAGTGGAATTACTTTTGCTGTTTTCATTTTTTCCAGAAATACTCCTGTATAAAATGATAGATTGCAGATATAGGTGTAAGGCTCTATTACGCTTTCTATTTATTACTTTGTGGCGACCGTTAGGCCTCGGGCCTCTCACCCAGCAGGATGATGAGAAAAGGGGCGTGGTTTTCTCCTCTCCTTGCCTAGTTTCGGGGCCGGCTCAGCCATGGACTTGATGGACAACATGCTGTCGCTGTTGGGCTTATACGAGGGTGGATTCCTTTTACCCCTCTTGCGCCGCCAGCTTCTGCTGTCAGAAGCTGGGTGGCCTAGTTCTGAGCCAATGGGAGCCGGGCTGACGACTTGGGACCAAAGGCGCCGTTTGGTGGCAGCGAGTCGGTTTAGGATGTCCTGACCAATAAGCAGTTCCTCTGTGTCTAGATCAGTGACGTGGATGGGATGCGTCGCTGACATGTCCTGGAAAGCTGTTGACCAAAACACATTGAGTGATGTGGTGCAAGTCCTGAGTGAAGCCTCGGATGTTTATGCTACACTATTCCACCTGAAGTGGCTTTCCTTAAGTGGCATGCGCAAGCATGGTTCTAGCAACCCGTGCGAAGGTGTCTGAACACATGAGGGTGATTTTTGACCCAAGCAGTGAGAGAGTGTAAACAACCCCTACCACCACTGAAGTGTATCTGTGGTTGGCATAGCCAAGATTACCCAAGAATGTCAAATGGGCCTCTTTGACCTCCTGGATCTCCTCCTCCTGCCAAAATGAACTTTGTGTGCAGAGGGGAGTGGCCAAGTCATGCGGTCAGGGGGAACCAGGTCCCTTCTTACCAGGCGGGTTCAGGTGCTGCTTCACCTCTTTGATGCAGGTTTTAATCCACTGTGGGACATCTGCATCCCAGTTGTTTTGAGTCTGACCTCAGCCTCGGTGTTTAGACTTACCTCTCCTCACCTGAGACCTCAGGACACCTGCATCACTATCATAGTTTTCACCTGAACGGTGGGGAAGCTCCCACACCATCTGCGCATGTTTGCGGAGGTTTTCATGGTGGGGTTTTTGGTCCTGCACAAAAGGGCGACATCGATCAACACACTGTTGTGGAGGTTGTTAACGAAGAGGGACTTTTAAGTCTGGTCTTTGTCCAATCCTGGTGCATTGTGGCCTTGGAAGTAGGCAGCCCTTAGGCACCTATAAATACTCTCTGGGAGTCTCCGCCCCCTTTTGAGTGATTGTAAATGCACCAAAGTTTGCAGAGGCAGGATCATTGTACAGATGATCCTGCTTCCCTAAGTGCGACGTGTGTAGTAATGGTCTCTGATGGCAGATGGGAGGGACTCTATGTAAACATGGACACTCCTGGATGTCATCTTCCAGAGAAGCGCAAGCTTCTCTCGGGACGAAGGATGAGGCAGGTTGAAGAGGCAGCGTTACACCTCCCCCAGGTAGTTCGCTATACGAATCTCCGGGTTGTTCGGTTCGAACTGCTCTATGTCCTCTGCAAAGTACTCTAACTGGCTGGTCCAAAGACCAGGTACCCTTGGGATATCGGAATGGTCAGAGTCATCTGAGCTGGAACATCCTGGTTCTCTCTGGTGGAGAGAGCTAGGGAGCTGATAGCAACTGTGAGGTGCTGGAAAATGACAATGTTCCTTCTCCTGAAAAGGAGTGAAAGAGCCGCGAGACCACGTGGTGGTGCGGCTGAGAGCACTGATGGATGTGTGTCATTTTTTCTTTCTTTCTTTTTTTTTTTTTTAAATGATGGACCATCACTATCCAGGAAGTTAAACTTTATCCATGCCAAAGCCCAAGCAGGTGAACAGTAATCGACAGAACCTGGCGTTTATGATACTGGAAAATGAATTGGATCATTCGTTTTAAGTGGTCAACAGAGTGTTTTGAGAGAAGGTGTTAGTAAGCAGCCTGCGACGAAGCAGAGGAGCACCAGGTCCTCGGACAGGATGCTGGAGAGATCAGCCCAGGTAGAGGGAGGGACGTGAGAGGCACCAGAAGGGAGGGTTTTATTAGAGGGGATGGGGGAGGGGGGATGGGGGGGCTGGTTTCGAGGCTTTGTTTTCATTTCTTCTTGGGTTTGGCCTCCAGGGGTAGAACAAAACCTGTTGAGGTTTCTTCTCTCCTGTGTAGACAGGCATAGAAGACCGGCGACAACAGTCTGCAACTGGGTCATGTGGCTCCCGAGGTATCTTTGCTCCGAGCACGCAGTGTCTCTGACGACTCATGGTAGGAGTCACGCAAAAGCTGTGTTTCGAAAAGTGCGAAAATGTTGTTAATGCACAGGTGATGGTTACACCTGTGGCTTTCACTTCTGTAGTCTATACAAATTGTAACCTCGCAACTGCAATACGGTGTTTCTAGCACCTTGGGTGAGCAATAGTTGTGTTAGTGTACATTTATCTGGGTAAGATACTTGAAAAGTGAAAGTACGAGTTAATCATAATGAAATTAAAACTTTATTATAAAAACACACTCAGTATCTCCTCTGAAGCATCTTTTCGGCCACAACTGATGAAAAGACCTTAACAGTCAAATCCAGCAAAATAAAAGAGGTTGAAACTGCTTTAACCTAATAAACACTTCATGTTTAAACTTGAATTGAGAAAGTACGACTTTGTTCTAATGAAATAAAAACTTTATTCTAAAATCACTCTATATCTCGTGTGGAGCATCATTTCGTCCACTCCTGATGAAATGAAAATAGCAGTTGCTCCACTCAATATAGTTGGTTGAAAGTGCTTGCAACTGCTAAGTCCATCATGTTTAAACTTTAATAGTGAAAGTACTAGATTGTTCTCATGAAATAAAAACTTTATTCCAAAATCACTCTATATCGCGTGTGGAGCATCATTTCGGCCACTCCTGATGAAATGAAAATAGCAGTAACTCCACTTAATAAAACTGGTTGAAACTGCTTGAACCTGATAAACACATCATTTAAACTTGAATTGAGAAAGTATTAGTTTGTTCTCATGAAATAAAAACTTTTTCCAAAATCACTCTATATCCCGTGTGGAGCATCATTTCGGCCACTCATGATGAAATGAAAATAGCAGTTGCTCCACTCAATATAATTGGTTGAAAGTGCTTGCAACTGCTAAGACCATCATGTTTAAACTTGAATTGAGAAAGTATTAGTTTGTTCTCATGAAATAAAAACTTTTTCCAAAATCACTCTATATCGCGTGTGGAGCATCATTTCGTCCACTCCTGATGAAATGAAAATAGCAGTTGCTCCACTAAATATAATTGTTTGAAAGTGCTTGCAATTGCTAAGTCCATCATGTTTAACCCTCGTGTTGTCCTCTGGGTCAAGGTGACCCAGGGGGCGAAATGTGTGTGTGTGTGTGTGTGTGTGTGTGTGTGTGTGTGTGTGTGTGTGTGTGTGTGTGTGTGTGTGTGTGTGTGTGTGTGTGTGTGTTGTGATCTGAATTTCCGCCACCAGATGGCGGTGTTCTGAGTGTGTGTGTGTTGTAATCTGAATTCCACCACCAGATGGCGGTGTTCTGAGTGTGTGTGTGTGTTTTAATCTGAATTCCACCACCAGATGGCGGTGTTCTGAGTGTGTGTGTTGTAATCTGAATTCCGCCACCAGATGGCGGTGTTCTGTGTGTGTGTGTGTGTGTGTGTGTGTGTGTGTGTGTGTGTGTGTGTGTGTGTGTGTGTGTGTGTGTTGTGATCTGAATTTCCGCCACCAGATGGCGGTGTTCTGAGTATGTGTGTGTGTGTTGTAATCTGAATTCCACCACCAGATGGCGGTGTTCTGAGTGTGTGTGTGTGTTGTAATCTGAATTCCACCACCAGATGGCGGTGTTCTGAGTGTGTGTGTGTGTTGTAATCTGAATTCCACCACCAGATGGCGGTGTTCTGTGTGTGTGTGTGTGTGTGTGTGTGTGTGTGTGTGTGTGTGTGTGTGTGTGTGTGTGTGTGTGTGTGTGTGTGCGTGCTTTGGAGTGACCTACTCACTTTGGTACAAAACATGTTGCAATCTCAATTTCCGCCACCAGATGGCAGTATTCCTCTCACCCCAATGGGAACCTGCAAAATGAGTCCCACACCACCATCTGCTGGTAGAAAGTATACAAGCTGCCCCAACTGAAGTTTTTAATTTGCTTTTCAATGTCAAGGTCACGGTGTTGTTCTGCTGGCTCCACCCGGTCACGGTGTTGTTCTGCTGGCCTCCACCAGAAACCGATTTTTAAAACACCCCCCCCTCCACCCCCCTTCACTCCAACTGTGTTTCTATTGCCCTCACACTCTGGGTCGAGGATTGTTTTAAAAGATTTTATTTAGGAATAGTACTGTAAAAAACACAATAAATAAATAAAGAAATAACTAAAGGAAATGACACAAAGACTTCGTATCAGAGAGTCGTTGCTTTGTTTATTCACTTTTATTAACTTTTTCTTTTCTCTCTGTGATCGTCATGGAACTAAAGGTCAGAAATATAAGCCCACGCTGCTCTCTCAGTTCTGTGGTATGTATATTTCAGCCCACTTATGGTAAGCGTCGCACGTGCCATACATGTGCGAACACATTCCCCAGCCCTGAGCACACTGATCCATGTCGTCCGGGGAGGGGAGGGGGTCCGTACAGTGAACGAGGCCCCCGGGGGGAGCGTCGAGATGCTCCGTCCGCACACGACAGCGGACTCTGCTCGAGGGGCCTTCGGGCTGTCGTTCATCTTCTTCTTTTTTTTCTTTTTCTTGTCCTGCTTCTTCTTCTTCTTCTTCTTCTTCTTCTTCTTCTTCTTCTTCTTCTTCTTTTCTGTTTTCTTCTTCTCGTCCTTCTCGACATTGTCCTTCTTTACTCCCCCCTTCTTCGTTGACGGCGACGGGGGGCTCCACGCCAGCCACCTCGTCGCAGGCAGCGTCGCTCGGCTCAAAGTCTTCGAGTGCGGCGAAGGCGCTTGTGCACAGAGCCTCTATCCTGGTGTGCAACAGTTCGTACTTGACGGCAAACTCCGGCCCGTAGAATTGACACCGAAGCGGAGACATGCGGATGAAATTGGTAAAGTTATCAAAGCTTTCAACCAAGTGACACATTCCCATGGCCGCGAGGCATTTGTAGACCAGAGGGTTCTCACTCGTCGTACGGTTCCGACGATACCCAGCAGCAGTCCTACGCGCCCCAGTGGACCGCTGCGGCCGTGGCCTCCGTAGCATCCTCCTCACCGACGGACACCTATCACACCGGAAGGGCTGCCGATCGGCGCCAGACCCAAGAAACTTTGATTTTGTTGATGGTGGCGGTTGTAATGGCCGCGGGTTCACTTCCACGTCTCCCTTTATACCACATACAAGCACTTCCCTCCTTACCGGAGTCAGATTTCTTTTACCCCGAGCAATGTCGGACAGATTTGTCATTTATTTATTTATTTTCACACGACTTATTCTCTGTAGCAGGCAGGACATTTGTTCCTGGAGAGCACAATGTTCCACTTTTTGTGTTTTTTTTTTCTTTTACCAAACAGTTTCTTGCTTAGAGCTTTTTTTTTTTGTGTTAAGTTTGCGAGGTTCATATGCTCTCACTTTTTGTTCCAGGACTCCTGGATCAGAAAGTCTTCTTTGTGAGTAGAATGTACTCGAACATCTGTCTCACACGACTGTTCGTGAGAGTTCACTAGAGCAAAGCTCATAGAGCTGCACACACACACACACACACACACACACACACACACACACACACACACACACACACACACACACACACACACACACACACACACACACACACAGAGGCACAGACAGAGGAGGAGAGTGAGTCAGAGGAAACGAGGGGGGGTGGTAGAATGTACTGGAATCGAGTGGAAATTTTCATGACTCAACCGGAGCAGGCAACCTGTGCTCGTTTGGACAACCAGGACCGGACTCGAAGCCTCTCATCGTCCTACTCTCACGTCCACCCACCAAACGCGAGTAACTTGTCTCCTCCGAATTAGCAGTTAAGAAGCGCACAGCTCGTTCCCTCGGTCTAAACAGGTCAGACAGCAGCTGGACCACGGACGCGGCACACCGGCTCACGGACCGGGATCGGGTCCCGGATCGGCTGAGCAGATAATACAGAGGTGAGACTTCCACTCCTCATTGACGAGATTGTTCTGTTAATTATCAAAAGTAAGTTGTTGTTTGGTTGTTGTTCTCGTTCCCTTTTTTGTTATTTTTTTTTTTAAGTGTCCTTTTGTGTTTGCTTTGTTATGCTTGTTGTGATTACTTTGAGTTTTGCTCTGTTGTTGTTCGGGCTGGTTTAGTCTCGTGGCAGTTGGAAAATATGTAGATCACTGTGATTACTGTATTATTGAAAAGAAGAGAAATGTATGTAGCACTAACAAGGACATGGTTTGTAGGGAGAGAAACTGCCGTTTTACAAAAAAAAAGTTTTTGTCTCGTCGCCACGGTCACATTTCTTCGTTTTTCTCAAAATATTATAGGTCAAAGTGTAGCTACAGGCCCTGTGCTTCTCACGAGGGAACACTTTTGTCTCAGAGAGACACGGTTCTCCCTCCAGGGGACTTCATTGATAGGGAGCGCAGGATTCTGTCTCATCTGCGCCAATACATTTTGACGAGTCATTTCATCCCCAAACCCCCAAAGTTCAGCCGTTTGTTTCAAGTCGTAACGGGGAGACGGAACCTCTTGAGGACACGAAAACCACACCGCACGTCCGTCAACTTCTCCCGACGCCCACGGTGAAGGAATTTTTCACCCAAGTGTCACGCTTCTCCAACTATGGGCAGTTGTTCGGGACCTGCGTTTGTGCTTCTTCCCTCACATACACTCACTTACATTGCAGTTGTTAGCATCGCATGCTAACAAGTTTGTTCAAATGACCTGAGATTTGGAGGGTGGCCTCGTGGTGGCGCCGCGATCGAGAATCACTAGCTAATGACATGGTTTCCACGCACTTAAATCGCTGTTAGCCGTTAGCATCGCACGCTAAAGTTTGTTCAAATGAGCTGAGATTTGGAGGGTGGCCTCGTGGTGGCGCCGCGATCGAGAATCACTAGCTAATGATGGGTTTAGACCGTCGTGAGACAGGTTAGTTTTACCCTACTGATGATGTGTTGTTGCAATAGTAGAGCTAGTACCATGTTATTGTACCTGCCACCCTGACAGGTGGCAGGTACAATAACATTTCCGCGGCAATTTTCTAGTTGTTTGCTTGTTGTTGTTTCCCTTCCTGTTTTGTTCGTTTTTGTTTGTTTGTTTGTTTGTTTTTTAAATGTCCTTTTGTGTTTGCTTTTGTTATACTTGTTTTGATTACTTTGATTTTTGCTCTGTTGTTGTTCAGGCTGGTTTAGTCACCGCGACGGAGTGCGAGCCAGACGTGCATCTGGACTGCGCGACGGAAGAGGAGGAGAAGCAGTTGATACTGAGAGCCAGCATCCCAGTCACGATCGCCCTGTTCTCAACATCGCTGACCAAAGAATTTGCTCGCCAAGCAGTGTTTTCTATTTTCTCTATAAAAGCAAATTGGAATGACTGTAATGTGTTTAAAACTGTCTTTCTTTCAATAAAGAAAAGAAAAAACAGGCGACGGTGCAAGGTCTGAAGGGGAGGGGGGAAGAGAGAGAGAGAGAGAGAGAGAGAGAGAGAGAGAGAGAGAGAGAGAGACGCCTTTTCTTGGTACATAACATGTTGTAATCTGTATTTCCGCCACTAGATGGTGGTGTTCTGACTGTGTGTGTGTGTGTGTGTGTGTGTGTGTGTGTGTGTGTGTGTGTGTGTGTGTGTGTGTGTGTGTGTGTGTGTGTGTGTGTGTGTGTGTGTGAGGCATCGGGGGAGAAAAATTAAACGCTGCAGAGCAAAGTTCTCAGACATTATTGCTTCAGATTTTTCTTTAACAGCTCACCGTGTGAAGAAGGAGATTAAATTAAAATGGAGCACAAAATAAAGAAATGGTAAGAAAAGAAGAATGGTAAGTATACAGGTAGGTAATTTATCAATAAAATAAGGATGAAATTTACAGGATTCACAGCCACACATTCATCGGCTCCCCATCATCGACAATCATCCTCGTAAACATCAACAACCGTCCTCCACAGAGACGGGACTCCTACGGACTGAGGAGCGGGGCTGGGAAGGACTACGGCGGCGGCGAGGAGGGCGAGGAGTACGAGGAGGACGTCTCGGTCGCCCCGGGGCCTCGGGCCGCCTCGCCGCCTCGTGTCGCTTCGCCCCGCGAACCCCATCGGGGGCCGTCCAGCGGACACGGATACGGGACTCCTACGGACTGAGGAGCGGGTGTGCGGAGGACTACGGCGGCGGCGAGGAGGGCGAGGAGTGCGAGGAGGACGTCTCGGTCGCCTCCGGGCCTCGGGCCGCCTCGCCGCCTCGTGTCGCTTCGCCCCGCGAACCCCATCGGGGGCCGTCCAGCGGACACGGATACGGGACTCCTACGGACTGAGGAGCGGGTGTGCGGAGGACTACGGCGGCGGCGAGGAGGGCGAGGAGTGCGAGGAGGACGTCTCGGTCGCCTCCGGGCCTCGTGCCGCCTCGCCGCCTCGTGTCGCTTCGCCCCGCGAACCCCATCGGGGGCAGTCAAGCGGACACGGATACGGGACTCCTACGGACTGAGGAGCGGGTGTGCGGAGGACTACGGCGGCGGCGAGGAGGGCGAGGAGTGCGAGGAGGACGTCTCGGTCGCCTCCGGGCCTCGGGCCGCCTCGCCGCCTCGTGTCGCTTCGCCCCGCGAACCCCATCGGGGGCAGTCCAGCGGACACGGATACGGGACTCCTACGGACTGAGGAGCGGTTGTGCGGAGGACTACGGCGGCGGCGAGGAGTGCGAGGAGTGCGAGGAGGACGTCTCGGTCGCCTCCGGGCCTCGGGCCGCCTCGCCGCCTCGTGTCGCTTCGCCCCGCGAACCCCATCGGGGGCCGTCCAGCGGACACGGATACGGGACTCCTACGGACTGAGGAGCGGGTGTGCGGAGGACTACGGCGGCGGCGAGGAGTGCGAGGAGGACGTCTCGGTCGCCTCCGGGCCTCGGGCCGCCTCGCCGCCTCGTGTCGCTTCGCCCCGCGAACCCCATCGGGGGCACCGCAGCGGGCACGGAGACGGGACTCCTACGGACTGAGGAGCGGGTGTGCGGAGGACTACGGCGGCGGCGAGGAGGGCGAGGAGTGCGAGGAGGACGTCTCGGTCGCCTCCGGGCCTCGGGCCGCCTCGCCGCCTCGTGTCGCTTCGCCCCGCGAACCCCATCGGGGGCAGTCCAGCGGACACGGATACGGGACTCCTACGGACTGAGGAGCGGGTGTGCGGAGGACTACGGCGGCGGCGAGGAGTGCGAGGAGTGCGAGGAGGACGTCTCGGTCGCCTCCGGGCCTCGGGCCGCCTCGCCGCCTCGTGTCGCTTCGCCCCGCGAACCCCATCGGGGGCCGTCCAGCGGACACGGATACGGGACTCCTACGGACTGAGGAGCGGGTGTGCGGAGGACTACGGCGGCGGCGAGGAGTGCGAGGAGGACGTCTCGGTCGCCTCCGGGCCTCGGGCCGCCTCGCCGCCTCGTGTCGCTTCGCCCCGCGAACCCCATCGGGGGCCGTCCAGCGGACACGGATACGGGACTCCTACGGACTGAGGAGCGGGTGTGCGGAGGACTACGGCGGCGGCGAGGAGTGCGAGGAGGACGTCTCGGTCGCCTCCGGGCCTCGGGCCGCCTCGCCGCCTCGTGTCGCTTCGCCCCGCGAACCCCATCGGGGGCAGTCCAGCGGACACGGATACGGGACTCCTACGGACTGAGGAGCGGGTGTGCGGAGGACTACGGCGGCGGCGAGGAGTGCGAGGAGTGCGAGGAGGACGTCTCGGTCGCCTCCGGGCCTCGGGCCGCCTCGCCGCCTCGTGTCGCTTCGCCCCGCGAACCCCATCGGGGGCCGTCCAGCGGACACGGATACGGGACTCCTACGGACTGAGGAGCGGGTGTGCGGAGGACTACGGCGGCGGCGAGGAGTGCGAGGAGGACGTCTCGGTCGCCTCCGGGCCTCGGGCCGCCTCGCCGCCTCGTGTCGCTTCGCCCCGCGAACCCCATCGGGGGCCGTCCAGCGGACACGGATACGGGACTCCTACGGACTGAGGAGCGGGTGTGCGGAGGACTACGGCGGCGGCGAGGAGTGCGAGGAGGACGTCTCGGTCGCCTCCGGGCCTCGGGCCGCCTCGCCGCCTCGTGTCGCTTCGCCCCGCGAACCCCATCGGGGGCACCGCAGCGGGCACGGAGACGGGACTCCTACGGACTGAGGAGCGGGTGTGCGGAGGACTACGGCGGCGGCGAGGAGGGCGAGGAGTGCGAGGAGGACCTCTCGGTCGCCTCCGGGCCTCGGGCCGCCTCGCCGCCTCGTGTCGCTTCGCCCCGCGAACCCCATCGGGGGCCGTCCAGCGGACACGGATACGGGACTCCTACGGACTGAGGAGCGGGTGTGCGGAGGACTACGGCGGCGGCGAGGAGTGCGAGGAGGACGTCTCGGTCGCCTCCGGGCCTCGGGCCGCCTCGTGTCGCTTCGCCCCGCGAACCCCATCGGGGGCACCGCAGCGGGCACGGAGACGGGACTCCTACGGACTGAGGAGCGGGTGTGCGGAGGACTACGGCGGCGGCGAGGAGGGCGAGGAGTGCGAGGAGGACCTCTCGGTCGCCTCCGGGCCTCGGGCCGCCTCGCCGCCTCGTGTCGCTTCGCCCCGCGTGAAGAAGAAGATTAAATTAAAATGGAGCACAAAATAAAGAAATGGTAAGAAAAGAAGAATGGTAAGTATACAGGTAGGTAATTTATCAATAAAATAGGGATGAAATTTACAGGATTAACCACAGCATTCATCGGCTCCCCATCATCGACAATCATCCTCGTAAACATCAACAACCGTCCTCCTCATCAGCCTCACCCTTACGTCGGCCAGCTTCGTCACCTTCAACAATAAAGGGATCACGACAGCGTGAGGAAAGAACGATGACACTGCCGCTACGGCGAAAGCAACGAGACGACTATGGACTGAGAAGCAGGAGTCGGACACGGCCAGGGGCCGCAAGGGATTATGAGGATGAGGAGGACGATGACGAGGATGAGGAGGACGACGAGGACTTGTCCGTCGCCTCGGGGCCTCGGGCCCCCTCGCCGCCTCGTCTCTCGTCGCCCCGCGACCCCCGATCGGGGGCACCGCGGCGGGCACGGAGACGGGACTCCTACGGACTGAGGAGCGGGAGTAGGAAGGACTACCGCGGCGAGGACGAGGAGGACGACGAGGACGACGAGGACTGGGCCGCATTGCCGCCTCGGGCAGCATTGCCGCCTCGGGCCGCGTGGCCGCCTCGGGTCGCCTCGATGCCTCGGGCCGCGTCGTCCCGCGAACCCCGATCGGGGGCACTGCAGCGGGCACGGAGACAGGACTCCTACGGACTGAGGAGCGGGAGTAGGTCGCGGTCAGAAGCCGTGAAGGACTACGGCGGCGGCGAGGACGGCCGCGAGGACGGCTGCGAGGACGGCTGCGAGGACGAGGAGGACGACGGTAAGGACGACAGCGAGGACGAGGACAACTTGTCCATCGCCTCGGGGCCCGTGGCCGCCTCGTCTCGCGAACCCCACTCTCACCCCCGGGAGGACGGAGCGGTAGAAGGGGGGACGACGGGACTGTGGCGGTGCCTCGAGCGACGGGAGGACTACGAACTGAGGAGCAGCAGGAGGAGGACACCGCCAGAGGTCGCGAGCGACTACGGCGGCGACGACAAAGACGACTTCTACGGCGACCTCTCCACCGCGCCGCGTTTTGCTGACACAGAGGTCCGAGGAGAGACCCGGTCCCCCGAACCTCACTCTGACTCGTATCAGGTGGAGAACGGCGAGAAGGCCAACGGGACAAAGCAAACGCGGCGCGAAGGGCGGGAGGAGGACGAGGAACGCGAGAACATCCTCTCCGCTGCAAAACGGAGCGCTACCGAAAGGGTCAGAGGAGGGACCCGGTCCCGCGAACCTCGGCCCGACTCCCATGAGGAGGATGATGAGGATGATGATGATGATGATTATGATGAGGTGGAGGAGGAGGAGGACGAGAGAATGAAGCGAACGCGGTGGAAGGAGAGACAGGTAAGTTCCAAGCACAAAGTGGCTGCGGTGGCGGAGGATGAGGAGGAGGAGGAGGAGGAGGAGGAGCAGCAGCAGCAGCAGCAGCAGCAGCAGCAGCAGCAGCAGCAGCAGCAGCAGCAGGAGGAGAGCACCCGGAATTTTGCTGCGAAAAAGCTCCTACAAGAGATCTGGTTAGATGGGCCTGGCTCTGACTCAGACGAGGATGAGGATGAGTCGGAAGAAGGGGAAGAGTACATGCCACCAACCCAGGAAATTTTAACATCATCTTCAGAGGAAGAAGATGATGATGGTGATGGTGGTGATGATGATGATGCTGATGATGATGATGATCATGATGATGATCACGACGAAGCCGTACAGGTAGGAGGAGGCGGAGGAGGAGGAGGAGGTGGAGGAGGAGGAGTAGGAGGAGGTGGAGGAGGAGAAGGAGGAGGAGGAGGAGGAATCCCTCTTGTCGCACGAGAGACGTTCCCGTCAAAGAATGGGAAAATAACCTGGTCCTCTGCGCCGTACAAAACGACACCATCGTCGCAACAGCAACGGCGGCGACCCTGGCCTCCGGGACCCACGGCCCACGCCGTTTCTAACGCCCGAGACATCCTCTCGGCGTTCTACCTCTTTCTCACACCGGAAATGGATAGAATCATCCTCGACGAGACGAATCGAGAGGGCGTCAGGAAATACGGAAGAGAGGGCTGGAGGCGGATGGACGAGATCGACCTGCACGCCTACGTGGGGCTGCTCATCCTCGCCGGCGTGTACAGGTCACGTGGCGAGGCCGCCGCCAGCCTGTGGGACGCGGAGAGCGGACGGGCCATTTTCCGAGCCACAATGTCTCTCAAATCGTTTCACGTCTACTCGAAGCTGGTGCGGTTCGACGACCGAGAGACGAGAGCCGAGAGACGTGCCTCGGACAAACTGGCTGCCGTGAGAAAGGTGTGGGACGCCTGGGTCCGGCGGCTGCCGGCGCTCTACAACCCCGGGCCTCACGTCACGGTGGACGAGCAACTGGTACCGTTCAGAGGTGAGTGAACAAACAAAAAACACAAAAATAGAATAAAACAATACACCAACAGCTTTGTATTTTGCATATAAGTTTAATTTTACATAAAAAAAACATTTTTTTTTTCTGGAGAACCCAGTTCGTTGGTTTGTTTCGTTTGTGAGATTCATCCACTTCCCTCATTGATCCGACACCCACCGCTCCTCGGGTCTATCTGACCCGGCCGCTGCTCGGGTCTATCTGACCCGGCCGCTCCTCGGGTCTCTATGACCCCATTGCTCCTCGGGTCTCTCTGACCCAGGCTACACCTAGATCCTCTCCTTCCACATTCCTCCCCGGATCGATCTGACACCCACAGCTCCTCGGGTCTCTATGACCCCATTGCTCCTCGGGTCTCTCTGACCCAGGCTACACCTAGATCCTCTCCTTCCACATTCCTCCCCTGATCGATATGACACCCACAGCTCCTCGGGTCTATCTGACCCCGCTGCTCCTCGGGTCTCTCTGACCCGCCGCTCCTCGGGTCTATCTGACCCCGCTGCTCCTCGGGTCTCTCTGACCCGGGTCCTACGTGCTCCTTTCCTTCCTCTCGTTTCTCCTTTTTTTCCCCTCCAAATCTGTTCTTACCACACACACACACACACACACACACACACACACACACACACACACACACACACACACACACACACACACACACACACACACACACACACACACACACGCACACACGCGCACGCACACGCACGCACAGAGATCTCAGAGAGGGGCCCGGAGTTCTCTGACCTGTCAGCAGGTACCAGTAAGCACACCACGCGAGGTTTGTATTCTTTCGGGCCGGGTGGAAGATCCACCGGTGGTGTTGGTGGCAGGTTGTGTTTTCACGATCAGACAGAGCGTGAGGTGGTCTGTAGCTAATGAGAGGCGGAGAAGACGATGTAACGTAGAAAGTTGAAATGGGACAAGAAGAAGGGAGTAGCGAGAGACGACTATGTTCGATCGAGGCGGTGGAGCGAGAAAAAAATAATACACACGTACAACAAGCTCATAGTCACATTACACGGGTTGGAATGTTTTTTTTTTCCTTCTGTTGAGACTGAGGAAGAAAAAAAAAGATACCTCGGGTGGCGTTGGTTGTGATGCTGGAATGATAAAATAGACACAGATTCTAAAATGTTCCTCTCCCTGTATTTATCACCCCCACCCCCCACCCAGGCCGTTGTTCCTTTAGACAGTATATGCCGAGCAAGCCCGCCAAGTACGGGATCAAGTTTTGGGTGGCGTGCGACGCCAGATCCAGCTACGCTTGGAAAATGCGGGTTTACACGGGGAAGGTGGCTGCGGAAACTTGAAGAGTGAAAGTACGACTATGAAAATACAAACTTTATTCTAAAAACCAACTCTCAAGCTCCTCATCCTATCTCTAAGGGTGCGCTCAGCCACCCTACGCAGGAAGCTCATTTCAACCGCTTTTATCTGGGATCTCGTTCTTTCGGTCATGACCCATAGTTCATGGCTGTGGTGGAGGCAATAACTCGGGTCAGGGAGGAGTTCGGAGAGGCCATGGAAGAGGACTTTCGGTCGGCCCCGAGGAAATTCTGGCAAACCGACTCCATGCTCCAGGAGCATGGAGTCCGGGGCCCTTCAAGGTTCAAGGTTCAAGGTGTTTTATTCGTCGTATCGCCAGTAAAAGCCAGGTTTCACGGAGAATGAAATTCTTATTTTGCTGTTCACTCTGAAGCCGACCTATATAAATAAGTATATGCACAAGAGAATAAAATATAGAAAATAAAAATAAAAATAAAATAAAATAAAGTAACAGAGCAGTGCAAAAAAATATTAGTGTGAAGTGAGATGTGCAAAGTAAACATGTCAGCATCTGTTCAAAATTCTGATGGCAACTTCATCCCCGCAACATCGCATGATGCGGGGACGGTACCTCTGGACAGGCAGACTGGGGTGGTGGTCCCTCTCTTCAAGGAGGGGGATCGGAGTGTGTTCCAACTACAGAGGGATCACACTCCTCAGCCTCCTCAGGAAAGTCTATTCCAGTGTACTGGAGTGGAGGGTCCGGCCGTTAGTCAAACCTTGGATCCAAGAGGAATAATGCAGTTTTCGTCCTGGTCGTGGAACACTGGAACAGCTCTATACCCTCCACCAGCTGCTCGAGGGTTCATGGGAGTTTGCCCAACCAGTCCACATGTGTTTTGTGGATCTGTAGAAGGCGTTCGACCGTGTCCCCCGAGACGTCCTGTGGGGGGTGCTCCGGGAGCTTGGAGTCCGGGGCCCTTTGTTAAGGGCTGTTCGGTCTTTGTATTCCAGGAACAGGAGTTTGGTTTGCATTGCCGGCAATAAGTCGGACCTCTTCGCAGTGGTTTCACCTGATCCGCCAGTGGCAGACAGAAAAAAGCATTAGCCAAATCTATACAAGAGAAAAATCTATGTTCAGGTGAGAGATGTGACAACGCAGTTTTGAGATGTCTGGAATCTCGTTTCTCTGCACAGGTTGCCGGGACCGGCAGACAGGTTGAGATCCTCAACACCAGCCCCTGGGTTCTTCTCAGGGTGATAAAGAGGAAGTGGTCCGAGCCCAGGTGGACGGGTCAATACAAGGTCGTCGAGAGGACGTCTCACGCTGTTCGGCTGAGTGGCAAAGGCTCCTCAGGAAAGTCTATTCCAGGGTACTGGAGAGGAGGGTCCGGCCGTTAGTCGAACCCTTGATACAAGAGGAACAATGCGGTGCCATCTGTCGCAGTGTACACTGGCGGGAGAACCACATCGCACTCTTCAGGAGACCTCCATCCATCTGAAGCAAGTTGCCCCTGGATCGGCTGATCCAGGAGACAGCTCCACACGTCAAAGGGCAGAATAATCTCTGTCACTTTGTCCCACAGAACGTCAAGCTCTGAGAAGAACCAGTTTGAAGCAGGTTTGGGAACAAAGGAATAGCAACTTCACCATAGCAACGCATACATCACGAGAATCTGACGAATGTGAGGTTGAGGTGGTGTATGCAAATGTATAAATATGAACCACGTGTTGCAGTTGTGCCCTTCTTCATTGTAAACCTGGCCTGCACACTTGGGTCTGCAAGGAAGAACGGTCTGAGCTCGTATTATGTAATCTGATATATGAATTTTTGTAATCTCTTGTTTGTGTGATTATTAAATTCACTATTGAAGAAATTAACTCTGTTTCTGCCTCTCCCGGATCAAACGAACAAGCAGGAATTCAGGTGAACACATGAACGAATTCCAACACTAAGCATCTCTACCTAAAGTCAGTAACACGATTTCTCTAGATTAAACCAGTCTGAGATGCTATAACTAAAGACAGTAATGGGATTTTTCTTGATTAAAACAGCCTGAACAGCTCTACATACAGGCAGGTGACATGATTTTTCTAGTTTAAACCAGCTAAGCATCTCTATCTAATGGCAGTAACACGATTTTTCGACATTAAACCAGCCTGAGATGCTATATCTATAGACAGTAACGGGATTGATATTTTTTATTTTATTTTTTTATTAAACCAGCCTGAGCAGCTCCATCTAGAGACAGTAACGTGATTTTCTAAATCACACCAGCCTGAGCAGCACCATCTAGAGACAGTAACGTGATTTTCTAAATCAAACCAGCCTGATCAGCTCTATCTAAAGACAGTAATGTGATTTTCTAGGTCAAACCAGCCTGATCAGCTCTATCAAAAGGCAGTAACACGATTTGTCTAGATTAAATCAGCCTGAGCAGCTCTATCTAAAAACAGTAAGATGATTTCTCTAGATTAAACCAGCCTGAGCAGCTGTATCTTAAGACAATAACGTGATTTTTTTTCTCAATTAAACCAGCCTGAGCAGCTCTATCTTAAAGGTGTACAGGAGGATTTTCCCGAATTTTAGGAAAGAACTGCCTTCTCCACCTTTTGAAAAAATGCACATGCGCAAAGCTCTACCTGCTCCCGAGACGGAACGCCTACTAAAACGTGTGCGAGAGACATGCACGAGCCCAGTTCTCCTCGTGCACGCTCTGTTTACAAGTCACAAGTCGGCATCGCTCACACAAGCTCACTTTACAAGAAGATTTTCACTTTTTCCACTAATCAACCCTGGAAAGTTACAATATAGACGTAGATACCTTTTACTGGAAGTGATTTGAAATGGATTTCTCCAAATAGAATGCCAAACTTTACCTGTCGAGTCAAAACTTCGCGACTGAAGCATCAGTGGGAAGCACAACCTGGGCTTTCAGCGCACGCCATCGTGTGAAAGAATCTCCCAAAAACACTCTGGTCTTCTTTCTCTCTTCCGAAACCTTTCTCTTCTTCTCATACACTTCGAAGACACTTTTTCTCTTGCGACCCTCTGCCAAGTACCCGGTGAGAACTGCAAGCTCGCTGAAGGCGTAGCTCACCATATACACGTGCATGCGCAGAAAGTGAAAAGTAGGTGTGTCTCAGGTGTCTCAGGTGTAGCGAGGACAACAGGGACGGGCATATGCACGTGTGTGCATAACACAAAAAACACAAAAATGCCGATTCGACGGGAGAGAGAGGAGCCGCTGCGTGTTCATGCACCGCCATCTTAACAATTTAAGATGATACACACTCAGTAAGGTCTGAGTGTGTATCACATGTTTAGGTGTAACCAGGGTTGGGTAGTAATGGATTACATGTAATGTAATCCATTACTACCACATGTAATAATTAGGATACAAAAAACATAGAACTGTAATCCTTTACAGTACATAAAAAAATTTGTAATCTCGTTACAGGTATATTCGATAAAAACTGGGATTACTGAGCAGGATTACAGTAGAAATCAGATGGAAAAAACTAGAAATGCAGCTGTCACATGCGCCATGCACTGGCATTGCGACACTTCCCGACGCTATCAGGCTGACAATCCATGCTTTGCCATGGATTCTGCAGACAGTCACTATGTTTTAAAGTCGGCCAAATCTCTTAACCTCTCTGTACAATGCAAATTACGCCTCCCAGCCGTGAAAGTTCTGTGAACGTCCAGGAACTGGACATCTCACCTGAAGAAACATAGAAACATAAAACCCGCTCACTTTCACTGATACACACATGGACTCTGTTTACTAGTTTTATTCGCTCGTAACATGCTTCCTACCTGTTCTCAATACGTTTAGAGGCTCTTGTGTTTTAGGGATTAATTGGGGCGACACGTGCCATCACTTTTTTCTTTTTAATCAATGAGTGATTCATGCTGCCAGATACAGCCACTCATCAAACATTCACATTTAGTCCGGAAAAAAAACAACATTAAAACCAATGAGGAAATGGGACGAGAGAGAGAGAGAGAGAGAGAGATAGAGAGAGAGACTTTTTTTAATTTTTAAAACACTTTTTTATTTACACTAGATTGTCAGAAGACGGTTACATTGTGTGTCCGACATTTTTGTTAAAAACAATCATTTTTTCAAAAAATGTGCAAACTGCAAATCTTCGTTTTTTAAAAAGCACAGAATGTTCTTAAAACAGCAGACCTCTTTAAAAGAATTCAGGTTATTGCTTTGTTTAAAAAAACGGTATTCAAGCCAGAGTCTGGATTTGACATTGACTTGCCACACTTCCATGACATCCTGCCCTTCTTTGTTCTCCACCATGTTCCTCCTGCTGACGTAGATCGCCATCTTGGCCTCACCTGGGAGGAAGTTCAGGAGCTGCCATTTTTCTTTTGCACTTTTTTTTATAGCCAGCTCCCATAATCAAATTCCTCTCAGTAAAAACAACACTAAAAAGACTTAAAACCATTGTTAAAAGAGTGAAGAAACCTATGAGTCTCTTGCACCCGCTAAAAACATGGAAAACAGTCTCTCTCTGTGCACAAAATGGACAAGTGTTTAAAACAGCAGGGTTAATGATGGAGATAAAAGCATTTGAGGCGATCTCACCATGTAAAATCCTCCACTGAAGGTCTCCAGTCCGTTTCCTTAAGGGAGGTTTGTAGAAGATCCTCCACTGTGGACCAGGTCCACCCTGACCCAGTCTTTGTGACCACACAGTTGAGCGTCTGTTGCTCAGTCCACCCTTGTGGATGCTCTTCACACAGTTCTGATAAAATGTTCATTTGTCTGCCTTGTGTAGTGACAGTCTCTCAGGCTGTGTGGTTTCTAGGAGGGGGCCGGACAATCCCCCCAGCTCCGGGTTCAACAGGACCTCGGGGAAGGGGTCTGCAGCGTCCAGGGAGAGGTCTCCTTGGTTGTACTTCCTCAGGAGGCTCCTGTCTCTGGCTGTGAGGACTTCCTTCCAGGTCTCCAGGAGCCTCTGGGACACCCGGACAGACTGCAGCTTCAGGAGAGAGCCCAGGGCCTTGATGTTGCTCAGGTCCGGCCCCACAGCATCCACAAGCTGACCCACGGTGAGGGTCCCAGACTGGATCAGGCTTCCCGTCAGCCCAGGAGTTGTTGCTCCGCTGATGTCCAGTCTGGCTCCGTGGATCAGGGGTTCTTTCAACAGCCAGTGCAGAGAGTCGGCTTTCAGGCACCTTCTATGGGTAAATAGAGCCCAGCATTTAAAAACACTTTGATAAAATGGAGGAAGCCCCTTGAGATTTAGTAATTTGGGATCAGTTAGGAACAGAACATTATCCAACCCCAACTTACTGGCACGCCTCAGGATGCAGCTGGCCATGCCTCTCCACACCAGATCTGCCGGGCCTGTGAGGAACCTCTGCAAGAACTAGAGTCTAAAAGTGGCAGTCCGGCTGGCCAAGTGGACAAGGCCCTGACCCCCCTCCTCTCTGTCTAAAAAGAGCACCTCCTGTGGCACCCAGTGCAGACCATCCCAGAAGAAATCTACTATTTTCTTTTGGATTTGAGCCAGGAGACCTGGAGGAGGGTCTACACAGGTGAGCCGATGCCACAGCTGGGATGCTGCAAGATTATTTAAAACAAGAACCCTGCCTCCGAGTGACATCTTCGGGAGGAGCCACCTCCACTTGGAGAGCTTACCCTCAATCTTTTCCGTGACGTTCTCCCAGTTCTTCTGAACAAAATGTTCTTCACCCACATGTATCCCTAAGTACTTTAAACCATTTCTTTTCCAGGTTAAATTCTGGGGAAGAACTGGGAGACCGCCATGCCACCTGCCGACAGCGAGGGCTTCACTTTTTTCCCAGTTGACCCTCGCTGCTGATGTCACATTAAAATCTCTGATTATTTTACTTAAAAGGTCTATTTCTTTCCGGTTCTTGAGAAAAGCAATGAGGTCATCCGCATAGGCAGATAAAATCATGCCTTCACTAAAACCCGGTAACCCCCCCCCCCCCCCCCCACACTAGAACGTATTTTATTGAGGAGGGGTTCCAGAGAGAGTGCATAGAGCATCCCAGACAGAGCACAGCCCTGCCTGACACCTCTACACACTCTAAAAGGAGCACACAGACTGCCGTTGAACTTCAGCACACTCTCAATGTCTATGTACAGCACCTTGATTTTGGCTATAAAACCAGCGCTGAAACTGAAGCTTTCCATGACCCTCCAAAGCAAGACGTGTTCAACACGGTCAAAAGCCTTTTCCTGGTCTACTGAAATCAGACCAGCATCTATATCCAAACAACTAGAGACTTCCAAATTACCCCGAATCAGGTGGATATTATCCACCATGGACCTGCCGGGGACACAGTAGGTCTGATCCCGGTGGATGACCTGCTCCATAGCTCTCCCCAGCCTGGCGGCCAGAACCTTGGAAAGGAGTTTGTAGTCCACACAGAGCAATGACACGGGGCGCCAGTTTTTTATGTCCTGCAGGTTCCCTTTCGTAGGGAACAGAGTAAGGACTGCCCTCCTGCAGGACACTGGCATGGAACCAGAGGCCAGACATTCGTTGAACACATCCAGGACATCCTTGCCCAGGATGTCCCAGAACGTTTTGTAAAATTCAGCGGTGAGCCCGTCAATCCCGGGAGACCTGCCCATTGGCATTGCCTGCAGTGTAGTGATGATCAAATTTGAACGAATCGTTCAAAACCCGCGAGTCACTTTACTGAACGGTGACTCACGAGTTTTCACGTTCATTAACTCGTTCACTGAGTCATTTTTGCTACAGCCTCCTTGTAGCTGGGCCGCTAAACACAGCAGCTTCCGGCTCCTGACATTCACATGAGGCTTTCAGCACACTCGAGTCAGCTTGTCGGTGTAGTTCAGCACGAATGACCGACTCACCTCCCCTCAATCGTTCAGCTCACATGCCCGAGTCAGCTCGCTCCAATCGTTCAGCTCACATGACCGACTCCCCTCGAAACTCGAAAGAGTCGTTCACTGAATCGGTCAGTAGCACTTCCACTGTATCGTTCACCTCATGAGCGGTGAGCCCTCCCCCCTCCCTCACCTGAAAATCTGCAGCGGCGCTCCGCTCAGAAAGTTTCTGAGTGACAGCGGAGAAGAAAAAAAAAATACATTGTTTGTTTCACAAAGCTTGAAGAAATAAATACACAATAAATTATGTTAAAAATACGACTTTGTTGCCTTCAATGCTGTCCCCTATAATTAGTTTCACCCTTTGAAAATCACGTTATTTATTAATAGAAGTAAAACTATTTTTGAGAGTTGTGAGAAGAAAATCAAAATGCTGGAAGTGAAAGGTTTCCTATCTGAGCAACTCCTTCCCCGAACGGCCGACCTTCTTGTGTGGTGGAGATCTCGTGCCCCAGTGTTCAAAAACACAGTGGAGGTTATGAAAACCAAACTGTGCATCGTGGCAACATCAGTGCCTTCAGAACGGATCTTTTCCATTTACTTTGGAAGATTGTTGACGAGATTTGCACTAATTCATAATTTGTGAAACGCCTTCATTTACATTTTGCACATAGTTATTTTATTCGTATTTATTCATTTAAGTGTAAGTTCCAGTTTCTGTTTACTTTCTATTACAAATTTTCGTTTTTGACGTTTCAATTGTGATGTTTCACATTTACCTTTGAGGTTGTGACAGAAAAAAAAATAAACATTTGCATTTTAAGAATTTTTTATCTTTCTGTCTTTTTTCTGCTAAAAGCAGCTTGTAGCTGTAACGCCAGCTGCTAAGCACAGCAGCTTCCGGCTCCTGACATTCACATGAGGCTTTCAGCACACTCGAGTCAGCTTGGAGGTGTAGTTCAGCACGAATGACCGACTCACATCCCTTCAATCGTTCAGCTCGCATGACCGACTCCCCTCGAAACTCGAAAGAGTCGTTCACTGAATCGGTCAGTAGCACTTCCGCTGTGTCGTTCACCTCATGAGCGGTGAGCGGTGAGCCCTCCCCCCCTCCCTCACCTGAAAATCTCCAAGTGACGGCGGAGAAAAAAATAATACATTGTTTGTTTCACAAAGCTTGTAGCGATAAATGCATGAATAATACATGGCTAAATACACAATAAACAATGTTAAAATACCACTGTAGCGTGTATTGTGTTACATTTAATATTGTCCCCTATAATTAGTTCTGCCCTATGAACATAACATTATTTATTATTAGATTATTTATTAGATACTAGTAAAAAAAGAAAATCAGAATGTTGGAGGAAAAAAACTATAAAAACATATGTATACATTAATATATACTGTATATCTGCCATTCTGGATGCCAGGTATTTATTCAGTTTAATCATTTATTTAATTTATTTTCTGATTCAAATAAACCTCAAAAACAACACACATAATCTAGAATAAGGAGACCAGGATCACTAAAAACTAATGTGTACTTATTGTTTATTTTCCTCAGAAGTGTTTCATCATTTTACTATGAATACATGATTCTCCCCCTGGTTCATGTCGCAGTTCAGCTGAGCCTCCAGGTCCTGGAGCGGGTGGAAATAGTGCGCATGCGCAACTGAATCAAATGACTCAAATGAGTCAAATGACTCAAATGACCGATTCACTTGGATGAACGACTCAAAAACCCGTGAGTCCGTTCGAGGAGTCGGGTTTCTGATCACTACTGCAGTGCTGCCCGCAGCTCCTGCATTTCTAGGCAGGCCTCCAGATGTTCGTTGGTCTCCTCGGAGACTTGAGGCAGTTCCCTCAGGAACCCCTCGAGGAGACCTTGCTCCTCCTTGTACTCGCTGTTGTACAGGGACGCGTAAAAGCTCACCGCTCTCTTCCTCATCTGGCTTGGTTCCGAGATCTCCTGCCCCGTGTCTGAGAGCAGTGCGTGGACCACTTTCTCCTGGCCATTCTTTTTTTCCAGGCTGAAGAAGAAGCTAGAGGGAGCATCCATCTCATTTATATTTTGGTACCGGGACCGGACCAGTGCGCCCTGCACTTTAACGTTCAGCAGGTCGGCTAAAGCCATTTTTTTTACTTTTGAGACTTTCAAAATAGCCTCGATCTCCTGTGGACTCTCTTAAATGTTCCAGTTCCATTATCTCGGTCTCTAGTTTCTTCAAAGATCTGGTGATGTCACTTGTGACATTTAGGGTGTGCTGCTGACACAGGAGTTTGATTTGGGTCTTACCGTGGTCCCACCACTGCCTAAGACTGCTAAAATCACCTTTCCTCTGTCTAAAAACCTCCCAAAAAAATGCTAAAGCCTCTCTAAAACTTCTGTCCAAGGTCAAAACTGAGTTAAAATGCCACTAGGCGCTTTTTGGTACAACATTCCGGATAAAGACACTATTTAAAAGTAAACAATGATCAGTAAAACCAATAGGTAAAATGTTATATTTCTCAAAAACATTAAAGTGATGTTTAAAACAATAAATACGATATAACCTGGCTGAGGAGATCCTGCTCTCTCTAAAGTGGGACCAGGTGTACTGACGGCAGTCTGGATGCATCCTTCTCCAAACGTCCACTATACCCTGAGAGTGGACCAGCTGCTTCAAGGCGTGCTGAGAGGCTGGATGAGGCTCTGCATGGTTGCAGTCTAAAGCCGCGTCTTCCGTACAGCTAAAATCCCCACCCAGAAACAAATAGTCCTCCGACCCACACCCACTTACCACCTCAGTTAACTTGAGGAAAAACTGCTTCCTCTCTGCACAGGCTGTTGGGGCATAACAATTAATAAAAACACATTTAAAATGGTGGAACTGAGCTTTAACTAAAAGCAACCTCCCCCCTACACAGTGCTGGACCTCCAGTGAGTTGGGGTTAAAAGCCCGGGAGAAGAGGAGGCCCACTCCTCCACTGAGAGGAGTGTGGTGACTCAAATAGGCCTCCCCTTTCCACTCCTGCCTCCACTCAGCCTCATTGCTAAAATCACTATGGGTTTCCGTAAGGAACAGGACGTCTATCTTTTTAAGTGTGGCTGTCTCATAGATTGTTTGTCTTTTCCTCAGATCTCTGGCTCCGTTTACATTTAAAGTACCCAGTTTAAAAACATCCATAATAAAGGAGATGTTTAAAACCAGGATAAAAACAATAGCATTAGTTAAAATAAACTTGGCTGTCAGCTTCATCACTAAGCTGCTTTTTTGTTTTCAGCACAAGTTTTCTTAATCTAAAACCCTCCTGCTCTGTGAGGCCAGACTCCTGTCTGCTGCTCATATGGAGTCTGGCCGAGAAAATAAAAAGACTGAGGTCTGGGAAATGGTCCTCTATTTTCACTCCGTGCTGATTTTTGTCTGTTGTAAAAAGATTTTTAATTTTTCTGCACTGTATGGTATTTTTGTTGTTTTTTGTGAACTGTTAAAAGAAATATCGCTGCTGTCTGACACACATTCACTTTCACCGTCTTCTGACACTCTGTTCTCTCCACAGCTTTTCTTTGCATCTGTGTTTTAGTTTTTTTTCCTCCTTTTTGTGGGTTTGTTTTTTGCACTTTTTTCCTCCTCCATCTCTGCCTCCTCCACCTGTTCAGCCCAGGCTGCACTCTTTCCCGCCTCCTCCACCTGCTGCTCCTCAACAAGCTCACTTTTTTTGTTGTCTCCTACTTTTTCTCCTTTTCTTTTTTCTCCCTCCACCTCACCAGTGATATTTACAATTGTTTCATCCACGCTGCATTCAGTGCCATTCACTCTTTCTCCCTCCTCCCCAGCCCCACCCGACACACTCTCCTCACGCATGCTAACATTCACACATTCACCCGGTGTATTTACATCACTCACCCCGTGCTTGATGCTCTCCTGGTCGGTCACAGCAGCGCGTCTCCTCGGTGAAGCCCGGACCGCGGAGTCACCGCCAGGGGGACTCTGCAGAGCCGGGTTGAGTCGACTCAGCCCACAGCGGACAGGATTTCACCGTGTGCCCCTCCTCACCGCAGCCGAAACATTTCATTACAGCTGAGCTCGCGAAGACAATGTAGTCATTATCATTTACTCTCACACATAAACGGAGGCTGAGCTCCTCACACCGGTTGTTGAGTATCATAAATACTTGTCTTCTGAAACATGTCGTGTGTTTCAGCAGCGGAGACTTAATTCCAGAGGCGATGTCTTTGTAGCCGGACACTACTTTGCCAAATCTGGAAAGCTCCTTAGTTAGGAGCTCGTCTGGCGCATAAGGAGGGACATTGGACAGGATGACCCGGACAGCCGGCTGAGACAGCGGCTGTACCTGGACAAACCTGTCCGACACGGTGATTCCCGTCTCCACCACGGAGTTGGCCTTCTCCACCTGGTCCACAAAGACCACCACGGCGCCGTTCATCCGGGCCGCCGCCTTCACGCTGCTGTAACAAACCTTTTCCCCCACAGCCAGAGCAACCTGCTCCACGTTGCAGGGGAAAGGTGCAGAGATGCGCACCCCGTGTTTGCGGGTGAGCTTCCTGAGGTCCGACATGGCGGCAGCCAGTCCCCGGCAAACACGGACCACACAAACCCACCGAACCCCAAGAAAGATTGAAATAAAACAAAAGGTGCTCTGTGATTATTAAACTACAGTGATTGTGAACATTAACAAAGAACAGAACAAGAAAAAAATCACATAAAACTGTGACAAACGCTCCCCGCTCACACACGCTCCCAGCCCTTCCGCACTCCCAGCATGCATCGAGAGAGAGAGAGAGAGAGAGAGAGAGACAGATTTGATGAGAAGATGAGAAATGAGAGGTTCCTCTTACATTTCATCATTTCTTATTTCACAACAACCCGCGAAAGAAACAGAATGACCAATTCACATTTTTCCACAAAACAAACATGACAAAACTTAGATTAACATATGCATTTACTCAACATACTGGTTTCAATACTTTTTTGAAGATAAATGGGATTTTGATTCTTTAGTTTCTTTGTTCAGATTACTCCATAAACTGATTCATCTCACTGTAACACATTGCTCCTTAAAGTTGAGTTCTGACTCTTGGATTTTTAAATATTTCAAATCCTTTTGAATTATAATAACTTCCTCTTTTTTTTCTGGATGTTGGTTGGTAAAAGGTTCTTATGAGCTTAATACATAATCTGCAACATCTTGAAATCTAATATCATATTGAATTTTAACAACTGCAATTTAACAAACAGTGTGTTTGAAGGATCTCTGTAATGACTTCTACCAAAAACTTGTATTGATCCTTTTTGTAAAGTAAAAATTCCATCATTTATTTACATCACACCATTGTCTACATTTTTTTCATTTCTTTTCTGACCACCACCAACGCACATTCAAGATTTTCTCCAGTATAAAAAAAAGGTGGTATCATATTTTGAGACATTAACAATATCATTCATATACAAAATAAACAGTTTTGGTCCCAGAACAGAGCCCTGGGGCACCCCACAGCTGCATGTTTCCGATCATACATTATTCATTTGAACAAACTGATTTCTGTTAATAACTTGTCACCCCTCTGATACCATATTCGCTTAGTTTTTTTAAAAGTAGAATTGTATGGTCTATAGTTTCAAATGCCTTTTTGAGCTCTACAAAAATGCCAAGCGAAACTTGGTTCTTATCTATTGCAGTGGATATTTCATCTGTCAGTTCCATAAGTGTCATTGATGTTGAGTAGTTGGTCCTGAATCCATACTGACTACTGCTCAAAATATTGTATCTATTAAGGAATTTGTCCAGTCTGATTACAAATAATTTTTCAAATACTTTTGAAAATTGTGAAAGCAAAGAAACTGGCCTATAATTGGAGATATGTTTATCGCCATTTTTATATAGTGGAATTACTTTTGCTGTTTTCATTTTTTCCAGAAATACTCCTGTATAAAATGATAGATTGCAGATATAGGTGTAAGGCTCTATTACGCTTTCTATTTATTACTTTGTGGCGACCGTTAGGCCTCGGGCCTCTCACCCAGCAGGATGATGAGAAAAGGGGCGTGGTTTTCTCCTCTCCTTGCCTAGTTTCGGGGCCGGCTCAGCCATGGACTTGATGGACAACATGCTGTCGCTGTTGGGCTTATACGAGGGTGGATTCCTTTTACCCCTCTTGCACCGCCAGCTTCTGCTGTCAGAAGCTGGGTGGCCTAGTTCTGAGCCAATGGGAGTCGGGCTGACGACTTGGGACCAAAGGCGCCGTTTGGTGGCAGCGAGTCGGTTTAGGATGTCCTGACCAATAAGCAGTTCCTCTGTGTCTAGATCAGTGACGTGGATGGGATGCGTCGCTGACATGTCCTGGAAAGCTGTTGACCAAAACACATTGAGTGATGTGGTGCAAGTCCTGAGTGAAGCCTCGGATGTTTATGCTACACTATTCCACCTGAAGTGGCTTTCCTTAAGTGGCATGCGCAAGCATGGTTCTAGCAACCCGTGCGAAGGTGTCTGAACACATGAGGGTGATTTTTGACCCAAGCAGTGAGAGAGTGTAAACAACCCCTACCACCACTGAAGTGTATCTGTGGTTGGCATAGCCAAGATTACCCAAGAATGTCAAATGGGCCTCTTTGACCTCCTGGATCTCCTCCTCCTGCCAAAATGAACTTTGTGTGCAGAGGGGAGTGGCCAAGTCATGCGGTCAGGGGGAACCAGGTCCCTTCTTACCAGGCGGGTTCAGGTGCTGCTTCACCTCTTTGATGCAGGTTTTAATCCACTGTGGGACATCTGCATCCCAGTTGTTTTGAGTCTGACCTCAGCCTCGGTGTTTAGACTTACCTCTCCTCACCTGAGACCTCAGGACACCTGCATCACTATCATAGTTTTCACCTGAACGGTGGGGAAGCTCCCACACCATCTGCGCATGTTTGCGGAGGTTTTCATGGTGGGGTTTTTGGTCCTGCACAAAAGGGCGACATCGATCAACACACTGTTGTGGAGGTTGTTAACGAAGAGGGACTTTTAAGTCTGGTCTTTGTCCAATCCTGGTGCATTGTGGCCTTGGAAGTAGGCAGCCCTTAGGCACCTATAAATACTCTCTGGGACTCTCCGCCCCCTTTTGAGTGATTGTAAATGCACCAAATTTTGCAGAGGCAGGATCATTGTACAGATGATCCTGCTTCCCTAAGTGCGACGTGTGTAGTAACGGTCTCTGATGGCAGATGGGAGGGACTCTATGTAAACATGGACACTCCTGGATGTCATCTTCCAGAGAAGCGCAAGCTTCTCTCGGGACGAAGGATGAGGCAGGTTGAAGAGGCAGCGTTACACCTCCCCCAGGTAGTTCGCTATACGAATCTCCGGGTTGTTCGGTTCGAACTGCTCTATGTCCTCTGCAAAGGACTCTAACTGGCTGGTCCAAAGACCAGGTACCCTTGGGATATCGGAATGGTCAGAGTCATCTGAGCTGGAACATCCTGGTTCTCTCCGGTGGAGAGAGCTAGGGAGCTGATAGCACTGTGAGGTGCTGGAAAATGACAATGTTCCTTCTCCTGAAAAGGAGTGAAAGAGCCGCGAGACCACGTGGTGGTGCGGCTGAGAGCACTGATGGCTGTGTGTCATAGCAACTCGCTGTTGAGGTTTCTTCTCTCCTGTGTAGACAGGCATAGAAGACCGGCGACAACAGTCTGCAACTGGGTCATGTGGCTCCCGAGGTATCTTTGCTCCGAGCACGCAGGAGTCACGCAAAAGCTGTGTTTCGAAAAGTGCGAAAATGTTGTTAATGCACAGGTGATGGTTACACCTGTGGCTTTCACTTCTGTAGTCTATACAAATTGTAACCTCGCAACTGCAATACGGTGTTTCTAGCACCTTGGGTGAGCAATAGTTGTGTTAGTGTACATTTATCTGGGTAAGATACTTGAAAAGTGAAAGTACGAGTTAATCACAATGAAATTAAAACTTTATTATAAAAACACACTCAGTATCTCCTCTGAAGCATCTTTTCGGCCACAACTGATGAAAAGACCTTAACAGTCAAATCCAGCAAAATAAAAGAGGTTGAAACTGCTTTAACCTAATAAACACTTCATGTTTAAACTTGAATTGAGAAAGTACTAGTTTGTTCTCATGAAATAAAAACTTTTTCCAAAATCACTCTATATCTCGTGTGGAGCATCATTTCGGCCACCCCTGATGAAATGAAAATAGCAGTTGCTCCACTCAATATAGTTGGTTGAAAGTGCTTGCAACTGCTAAGTCCATCATGTTTAAACTTGAATTGAGAAAGTACTAGTTTGTTCTAATGAAATAAAAACTTTATTCCAAAATCACTCTATATCGCGTGTGGAGCATCATTTCGGCCACTCCTGATGAATTGAAAATAGCAGAAACTCCACTTAATAAAACTGGTTGAAACTGCTTGAACCTGATAAACACATCATTTAAACTTTAATAGTGAAAGTACTAGTTTGTTCTCATGAAATAAAAACTTTTTCCAAAATCACTCTATATCCCGTGTGGAGCATCATTTCGGCCACTCCTGATGAATTGAAAATAGCAGAAACTCCACTTAATAAAACTGGTTGAAACTGCTTGAACCTGATAAACACATCATTTAAACTTTAATAGTGAAAGTACTAGTTTGTTCTCATGAAATAAAAACTTTTTCCAAAATCACTCTATATCCCGTGTGGAGCATCAT
This sequence comes from Blennius ocellaris, assembly GCF_963422515.1. NCBI lineage: Eukaryota > Metazoa > Chordata > Actinopteri > Blenniiformes > Blenniidae > Blennius > Blennius ocellaris. The sequence continues at coordinate 243,542 of NC_137663.1, read as the reverse complement.
TTCGGCCACTCATGATGAAATGAAAATAACAGTTACTCCACTAAATATAATTGTTTGAAAGTACTTGCAACTGCTAAGTCCATCATGTTTAAACTTGAATTGAGAAAGTACTAGTTTGTTCTCATGAAATAAAAACTTTATTCCAAAATTACTCTATATCCCGTGTGGAGCATCATTTCGGCCACTCCTGATGAAATGAAAATAGCAGTTACTCCACTCAATATAGTTGGTTGAAAGTGCTTGCAACTGCTAAGTCCATCATGTTTAAACTTTAATAGTGAAAGTACTAGTTTGTTCTCATGAAATAAAAACTTTTGCACCAGTGGGTGTTGTTGATTGTTTTTCCAAGGAAACCACACACAGGTGAACAGACGAGTTCAGGAACATCCGTATGGACAAAAGACCAAGTTGTATTGCTGTTCCAGGTGACTGCCGACTATAAAACTAGCAGGTTCCAGGAGAATATGGTCTGGGACTCATGACACTCTGGAAGCCACCATTGTTTTAGTGTCCATCTACTTACACACTTACAGAAGAACTATTTCCTATGGCCATGGTCAGAATTGCCACTGTAACTTTCTAAACGTTTTTAACTCAGCAGTCAAATCCTTTTTTATGCAGCTGCAGCAGGAGATGAGCAGCCAAGATTTGATTAATCAGTAAAGGTATGTATTCTGTCTACACGAGTATCTGTCATTGATGCAATGGCTCTTCACACTGCATTTCTGAAAATAACATGTTTCTATAGCGATAAAGAAGTTGTTGAGGGGTGGATTCATTCAAACGGTGCACCAGTGAAGACCGAGGTCTGAAATGCACAAAACAACCTTCACACACCAGAGAGGAGATTTATGTAATGAGAAATGTTTATTATTCTCAAAACACTTTTTTTGGGGGGGGGGATTTTAAATAATTAAAAGTGACAATGGCTGTCCAGCCTCCTCTTCTTGGCGGGGGGGAGGTCAGTCTCTGTGTTTGTCTCGACTCTCTTCCTCTTCCTTAAGTTCATCTGACTGCTGCTCTCTTCTGAAAAACAGAATGTTTGAGATGAAACAATGCAGGTGAAACATCTCACCTCACACGGCAGATTTAAATCACTAAAGTGAAATAATTCTCATCCAACTGATCAAATCTTGCTCGACATCGGTGGACTTACCAGACATGCTCTTCCTCGCGGTCTCATCAGTGCAGAGTCTCCGAAGTTTTCTGGGTGGAGACCGGCACTCAGGCGTCTTTCGAAGTGTCACGCCATCATGTTGTTGTGCAGCGCTTTCATAAACACAACAACAACAAACAATTAGATTCACAAAATATCATGCATTGAAGAATCGCCAAAGGAAAAAAAGTTCAAAATACCCAGGGTCGTCACTGTCCCGGTATCTCTTCCATCCTGACAGGTGGTCTTTTGTGGACGGACACGCTCTGCTATGTTGCTCAGGGCTGCTGTTGCCCGAGGGAAGAACTTGTTGTCCAATAACTGGCCAGTATGGACAAACTTCCATCAGTTTGATGGACCGCTGTAGACTGGAGGACAATAAATCATTGAGTTTAACAACTTTGTCTGTGTGCCGGCTGATGAAGTACCAAACATCTGAGAGCCTCTTACTAGTTGTCGTAGCGGCTGTCCAGGTGACCGAGCGTCAAAAATGGATGCTGGAGGACACCTAAGGCTGATATCCGCTGGTGAGGGTCGGTGTTTAGCATCTGCTCGATGAGATCAAGAAATAACGCTCGGTCACGTGCTTCAGCTGGGACGTCCTCCAGTGGAGTTCCTTCAGGAACCTTGCGGGTACAGAAGAAAACAAATAGAAGTGAGAAAAACACATAAACCCGTATGTTCAAATCACAACAACAGGTGTTTTCCAGGAGATTTTACTCACCTTCAAAAGCTCTGCCAGACTTTTGATTGGACACCGCTGGATCTTCTTGATTGACTGAAGAGAGGAAAGATTTCATTCAGTCGACATGTAGGTGATGGTAGTTCCAAGAAAAGAAACAACAATCTAGTCTGACCCAACACTGTTTAGACGGAAACCATGAATCATACCTTCAGAGACCAAGGGGCGGGCTGTTCAAACGACGGTAACTTCTCAAAAAACTTATTTGTCCGACATCCTGAGTCCATCACGTGGTCGGGGACGTCTCCGCGAAGTGAAATGAGGTTTCTCACCTGTGGGCGAAGCACAATGTTGCATTACACATTCAAACAAACCACAAAAGTTCTGATTTCATTAAAAGTTATCCTTAAGCACTAAAATTCAGTGACCGTACACTGCAACTCTGAGTCAAAGGAGATGAAGTGATCTATTTGTATTCAATGTAATACTTACAATTTCAGCTTCTCGTTTCCCGGCCATCAGAATATCTCCGATCAGAAGTTCCACCGCCACGCAGCCCAATGACCAAATGTCAATGGCGTGAGAAAACGGGGCTCCCAGCAACATTTCCGGGGCTCTGAGGAGGAAACAAACACACTTTATTCACGATGGCTCGGTCACACATGAGCTTGACTAAAAAACTGAGACGTCAGCGTTCAGTGCTACACAGTTGTTCACATCCACAGAACAGAGTTTGGGTAATTACGTGTATGGAAGAGTTCCGATCATGTGACCGATCCTATTTTCCGGGTCATTAAGAGCCGTGCCGAAATCTATCAGTTTGGCTCTCCATGGTTCCTCTTCATGGTTGGCAAGCATGATGTTCTCTGGTTTGACGTCGGCATGGATCACATTGATGTGATGCAGGAAACAAAGAGCTTCGGCCATCTGAGACAAAGCAGAGAACAACACTAATAATCAAACAACTGAAGAGACAGCGAAACAAACTGTGTAATGATGTTTCAGCTTGAATTTTGAGTAAAACAACACGTTGAAAGAGAAACAGCGCAGCACACAAATAAGGAGATAAGAAAGTCAAACCTGCTGCATGATTGGCCGAATGTCCATCAGGCTGAGACGCGTGTCCTTGACGTGAGCCTTCATATGTTCATATATGTCCATGCCGAGCGTCTCAAATTCCAGGCATAGACCATGGCTGGACATGAAGGCGCCAGAATATTCAACAATGTTGAAGTTCCGAGAGCCCAAACCGGTCATCATGTCCAGGAAGTTGGCCTGGAATCACAGCAGATCATAGAAAAGCTCACGTTATACACAGTGTTTTTGAATTGTTGCGATGCAAGTGAAATACGAGTGACTGTTCTTGTACGGCACCTCGTTCTTGGAGCCAGCGATGGATTTTTCATCGTCGATGATTTTTAAGGCCACCAAGTGGTCGGTTTGACCCTTGCTGCAAAGGGCGACCTTCCCGAAGCTCCCACTGCCCAGGATCTTTATGACCTGGTAGTCACCGGTGGGCGAGGAAATGGTGTCTCCCAGCATTGTTCTGAGTTATAGGAGAAGAGTTCATTAGGACTGTTTAACATCAAATCCTGTGTTTTAAGATTCTGAAATGTGGACTGGTCTACTGATTGCAGTGAAGCAGCAGGACACTCACCTCAATTAGCTGGATCCAACAAGTCAATTGAGAGTTGTAGATGGAACAGTGAAGGGATTCACAACGACCAGAACGTCTCTCAAAGCAGGCAGTCGACGATGAAAGCACCAAAACCAAACCGAGAACAAACGAAGAGCAAACCGAAACCAAACCAATGGCCCAAATTATCAGGGGGGGGGGGGGGGGGGGGAGGTGGAAATGGTTTGGTCCAGCTCCAGGTTTCGGCCTGTAAATGGAGAATTGTTCACTTTCCACCATCTCCTATGCTTCTCAAGTGGAATTTTTGTTTTTCTTTTTTAAAGTCCCTTGAGATGGTTGTGTTGTATTTGGCACTATATAAGTACATTGAAATTATAATTCACTATGTCAATAAATGTATGTATGTATGTTTGTATGTATGTAAATGAAATATTGAACCATAATCATAAAACACAAATATCTCAAACATTTACACCCTAATATCCAAGTCACTAACATTTAAAATATCACTTCGTCTGACCTCCATGAGTCATTTCATTTCATTTATTTATTTATTTAAATAGGGACAGTACATATTAATGAAGATATAACATATGAATCTGACATATATCGCCATGGACTACTACACGTAATAGTATTTGCTAGTTCTTATATTTTTCTGTTAACACATCAAAGGTGATAAAACTGGTGTTTGCTGGCAAACAAGAAAAGTTTGTTCACTTCAAAAACTGTTTTTGAAAGAAATCAACCACCAAACGTTGTAGCTCTTTGTTTGGATAACAGAGTCCAGTGTTGGTTCCTCAGGTCGACCTTAAATTATTACTTTAGTTGTTAAGGTACCTTATTATCTCAGTATTTAATGTTCATGTTGATTTTCTCTGCTGTGGGTCTTTGCTGTTCAATGAGCTGCTCCTCGCAGACGTATGGATCTGATGATGATGATGATGATGATGATGATGATGATGATGATGATGATGATGCCGCCACCACCATGTCCTCAGCAGTGCCACACTTTCCACCAGAATCATCTTCTTCTGGCTGAAAAAGTGCTTGAAACCGCAGAAAGTGAGGCTGCGCCCTCTGAATGACACACAAGAGGTTTGATGTGACAAACACTCCAGTTTTTCTTGACAATTATTCAATTTAATGTCTCATTACACTCTGACACGAAAGCAGAGAACAAATAAACAATTTGAGTTGAGAAAGAAATCGATTTGTGAATCAAAATGTTTTTTAACCTTTTACTCATCAAAATTTCCACCTTTGGTATATTTGACAGCAAAACACAACTAATTTTTCCTTTTTCTTTTTCTTTTTAACAATAGAAACAAACATTCTTCATTATGCTGACATCATAAAATAGAATAGAATAGAATAGAATAGCAGCATTTCAAAAGGATGATTGTGTTGCTAGATTATCAGTAAGCGATTAATCATGTTATTGGTATATAAATATCCCAATAATTTGACTGATATATATTTGTTTTATATGTGATGAACTTGTTTGATTTGTAAACAGCCTGTATTTCTTTCATATGTTGATTGGAAAAAGCTTCAGCTTCCAATAAGCGTCTGTTTCCAATAGTTTAGATGACTACTCCAAAAACATCTGGATTTTAATCATATATTCACTCACATCCAGGACTTTGACATGAATCAGGTCAAAAACAACTGTAATTTTCTCCTTGAAGTAAAAAAAAATTGGATTTTATTTACATTAAACAGTGAAAAAACAAAAATAGTGCGCATGTGGTGAAGTAGCGTCTTATTTACCAAAATTACTGAACTGTTTCAGACTCGAGCATCAAAAGAGGAAGTGTACGAGTGTCATATAAGAGAAAGCAGCACACATTGAATAACTGTCAATATCACATTAGTTGGGGCTGAATGAAGCCCCCCGCTGTGACTGTGGACACACATGTCACACCTACAGCTCCAGCAGAGGTTATGCATAGTTACACACACAAACGGCTCACTTCCTGTGCAAAGTGTCAAAAGGAAGCTCATGATAGCATTTCTCTGACGAGGCGAGTCAGGACCGACGCAAAACCAAAGGAGAAAAGTCGTCAAGCAGCATCATGGATGCGTCGCAGAGACGCTCTGAGGAGGAGACTGAGAGAGAAACGCCTGCAGGTGAGTTTTAAACGACATCTTCTCACATAATAGAGTTGTTTTAGTGACGATTTATGCAAAATAAAGTTCTAAAGTTTCTTTATTTGATGTTTAAATTAATTGATTGATTTGGAAAAGAGACAACAGACAAGAAAGTGAACAGAAGCACCAGGGATGATATTTACATTTTCTTTATCGAACAGTTGGAGACAGAAGACAAATTTCTTTCTGCTCAGATGCTGGAAACTGTCCAACTCTGCAGTCGACACACCGACTGGTTGTTGCTATTGGAGCCTTCACTCTTTTTACCGGGTTAACTTTATTCTGCATTTTATTTGGTGAGTTAGGGTTACTTTGAACTTTGAAAGTGGACACACTCGTTAAATCATACTAGGGACCAGCCTTTCTAACTTCCTCTTGATCCGACCTCCATCAATGTGTGAAATTTCACTTGTTAGTCTCGAGGCGCGCCGAGCCTCGAGTGCTTCAGACATGTGAAGAGTCGAGGGCGAAGCTGCAGGAGTGTGAAAAACAACGGCAGGATCTCAGTCTCGTGCTGCTCTCCGTCACTCAAGGTGAATAGTGTTTCCTTTTCTGGTGCGGACAAGCATCAACTCATATATGTGGTGTCCTCAGAAGATTTGAAACACAATAATCCAGGTTTCCAGACTCATTAATTGATGTGAAGAGTGTCGCTTTGTCGCATCCACCGCTGCTGCTTGTGTTAATAACATTTATAATAGTTGAGTCTGTTTCCCTTCCCGAGGAGACTCCAGGTGCGGCTTGTGTCCTGACGGATGGCGCTGGTGGAGGCATCACTGCTACTTCTTCTCCTCCGGGCTGCAGGAGGACCTCCGGTGGAACGAGAGCGCCGACTTCTGCCTGAAACACAACGGCAGCCTGGCCGTGATCGAAGACCCTGCAGAGATGGTGACTGCGCTGCAGGGGATCGGGGGCCTCGTTTTGACACGATGACAAGCCAATTCATGAGTTCAGCTTGAGAATCATTGCCTCTGACAAGCTGAATGTAGACTTAAGTGTTGTCTGAGATCATAACCAGACAGTGTTTGTCACTCATCAAGGTCTTTCATCAATATTCTCGGAATGATAATTCCTGTTCACACCCACAGGACTTTATTCAAGGAGTGATGAGGAATGTCTCCCGGCTTCCTTTCCTTTGGGTGGGACTGAGCGACTCTGAGCAGGAGGGTCAGTGGCTGTGGTGGGACGGGGCGGACGTCCAGCACTACATGCCGTAAGTCCTGAATACAGACAGATCCCGGGTCTCCAGTCTGTAACACACGTCACTGCCTTTCTTGGGAGCTCGGGGACGAATCAGGTGTATTGAAGCAGGCAGACATGAAATACAGGATCATAGAAGGTGTTTGATTTATTCCTCAGGTTCTAAAATTTATCATTTTGAGCTGAATGCCAGGTTATGTAATGTTTTTCACATGTAGATAGTCTCCCTAACAGCTGCTTGGAGTCAAAAAAACATAATTATATACATTTGATCTGAGATATATCTTGTAAGTCTGGTTAAACCGCTACACAATTTTAATTAATTTCCAGTTTACTAAAAATATATTCAAATACAAAAATGTGATTTATTGAAAGGAAAAGCTGATTGTGATGTAAAAATCATCCATCCTGCACACTGTCCCTCAATTCTGAAGGTGAAAGTTTGACCACAGGAATCAAAAACATGTGATTTCACTTTGCTTTTATTACAGTATTTTAGCAAATATACACAGACGTGTATATATTTATGCAACAATCAGAGACATTAATGTCCACTGATCCATGTGTTTCGTCACAATTAGAAACGCACTCGTCTTTTCTTAAATATATAAACGGTTTGAGTGTAAATGCTGTAAAATGTGTGTTAAAGGGTGACGGTGGAGTGGGACGCCGACCACCGGGACTGTGCAGACCTGAGGGGAGGAGGGAGGCTGTTCGCCGCCGACTGTGAGGCGTTCGGACCCTGGGTCTGCAAGAGGGGGACATGAGGCGCCGCACGTCTGCTCCGGCTGGAGCTCGTTCCACAAACGTACCAATGTGTGCAAAATGCAAAAGTGGTCACAAGGAAACCTTCAGAATAACATACATTTATTCATGTCAGATAGTAATTCTGTACAAAGGTGCACCGCAAAGTGCAAACAAATAGAAGATGCTCACAGAGTCCTATCTCTGAATACATGCAACTATCATGGAAATCCCCACATGGAAAGAACCTATATAAACATATATGTTTTAATATAGGCTTTGATATAGGTTTTTAATATATGTGACATGTATAAAACTGGCCATTTTCCTATATTATATGTACATAAATGCACATATATGTACACAAATATGTGCATACAGGTACCTATATAGATACATATATGCACGTATATATGTGTGCATATATGCACCTATATGTTCTTCTTGCATAATTGTTTTTTAGTTACTTCTTAGTTATTGCCTTGATAATGTATGACAGTTGCCAAAGTGAGATATGGCCTATATATATGTGGAAATAAAGAAGCAGGAGACCTATATGGCCTGTATATTCACATACATGCACCTCAATTTCGCCTATAAGTGGCATATATACGCAGATATGTGCATATAAGCTGCTTATAAGTTTCATATATGTGCTTATATCCTCGTATAGGTTCTTTCCATGTGGGTCTAAACAATTTTTTCCACTCTGTTTCGGCCGCTTGCTTCAATTTATGAAAAAGGTAATGTATTATTTCATGTTCATTTTCGCTTGAAATATTTTCACGTAAACCCACGGCCGAGTTTTTTTTTTTTTTCTTCAAATAAAGTCAATTTCATACAATCTGAGTCACAGTTGGAGTGGTGTGATTAGATAAATGTACTTTCTCTTTCTGTCAACACGACCATTAACTCTTCTTAGTTTAGGTTTCAACTGAAGCTCAACTTTCAAACAGATGGAGCAATTCGGCAGTAATGCTCCAGTAACATTAAGGGAAAATAGATTCTTAACCTCCTTTCGTGCTTTGTGGAGGTCGATCTGTGAAAAAGGCTTTAAAAAGGCCACGAGGTTCATTAAAAGGTGCAAACGTGCGCCGCTGTATTACAGCTACAATATAGAAACCAGTATCTGCAGACAGAGGACTGTGCATTTAGAGAACAAAGTCAAAAAAGAAAATGTCAAGATAATACTTCTACGCCGTCCTGAACGTGCTTTTCTTCATTTAACAGAGATCCTGTGCGGCTCTCTGACGACCATCAGAGTGTGTCCGTCCATCGGGGCGAACAGCGGGTACAGCTTCCCCCTGAAGGCCCCCGTGAAGGTGTAGATGTGGGACTTGTTCTCGGCGTCGTAGAAGGAGATCTGTCCCTCCTCGTAGTCCAAGTAGACGCCGAGGCGGCGGGGCACGAGGCCGACGTGCAGCTCCGCCTCCGGCTTGCTGCAGGCGTAGAAGTGGTGCGCGCTGCGCCACAGCACCCAGTAGTTCTGCTTGGGCGTCATGGGGAAGTGCCCGTGGCGCTTGGAGCTGGCGCTGGTCATTCCCACTCGCCAGCAGCCGTTGTTGGGGAGGTCCACCTCCCAGTAGTGGTGGCCGCAGTCGTAGCCCTCCCTGCCCAGCACGCAGGGCCAGCTGTCGAAGCGCTGGGCGGAGTCGGGGAGGTCGGACACGAAGCGGGCCTCCTGGACCCGCCGCTGGTCGTCTGACAGCAGCAGCCAGGGGTTGTTGGTCGTGGGGTCGAGAATCACGTCGGCTACAAAGAGAGATGAGTGTGCTTGTTGTGGCGAAGTTGTAAATGGCACGTATGTTTAGGTTGTGTTTGATAAAGGGGAGGATATTTACCTGCTGCACTGCAAATCCAACTCCACACTGAAAAGAGAAATAACCAGAAAACTTTTGTATTGGAGGTTTAAAGAGGTCGTATTATGCAAAACCTTTCTAATGGTTTTCCAACAGTAAAACGCATCAGAAGTGAAGAAAGTGTGTCCTCTCCCTCCCGGGCTTGTTTCAGTTTGTAAAAAGTGTGTTGCTCCAACCAGCCAATCAGGAATCAAGCCCTATACAGTGTCATCTGGAGTTTAGCCAATCCCAGTCAAGATAGGCCCTTTGACTCCTCCCACAATTAGTCAGCTCTGCTCTGGCACATGGCACCACGAGAGGGAGTACTTCCTCCTCTTCCCATAGATGGGCATGTGTGGGCGGAGCCAGTCCAGCTCACACAAACACAGCCCAAAACTGAGGTCAAATAAAAATATTCATCTTGTCATTTTTCCTCTTAAATACTTGGACAAAGATCCATGAAGACCCACCTGACTTGGGGATGTATCTCGGAATTCCTGCTTTCCAGGTCCTTTGCTTGGCCAGGAGCCACATCTGAGGGACTTTTCCCTGCAAAGGATGAAAACATGTTGCTCATGTGTGGTCATTCCCTGTTATCCATTGACTTTACTTCAGTTTTCCTGCCAAGGCTTGTTTGAATAAACCTTAAAACTTCCTGCTGAGATTAAATTTATTTCTTTATCTCATCAGAGGTGAATTACGCTTCGTGTGGCAGATCACCGCCACATAAACTGAATCATCGAGTTTATTGAAACCGTGCGAAAGGTTCACTCACATGGCAGCTTTGCTAAAATGTGCTCGTAACTTTTCATACCTTGGCAGCGGGAAGAACGTTCTCATTTATGGCTTCAGCTATGTTTTTCCTCTCTTATCGACAGGAATAAAATCTTCATATTTGACTTGGAAAAGAGCCCCTTCAAATGTTGTCTACTGTTTTCAACTCACTTCTACGGAATAGACTGGGGAGTGTTTGTGACTCACCGAGCTGTCTTCCTTCAGCAGAGACCAGGTGATGAACTCCAGCAGCGGCGCCAGCCGGACCAGCAGCTTCTTCTTCTGGCTCAGCTGGTGCACGACTTTCCGCAGCTTGTTGCTCTGCATGCCGCAACTCTGCCAGCACAGGTCTTTTCAGTTCAGTTGAAATAACACGTGCCGTGCATGTCTTTGACTGCTATTTTGGGGGCTAAGTACCTCGGTGGCCACCTGCAGCTCTTTGGCCCACTCCATCATCTGCATCTGTGCTTCCTGGCGACCGGCCTCCTGCTCCCAGCCGTCCGGCGCCCAGGGAGTCTCCCTCAGCAGCTGAAGGACACCAGAGCAGTGTGAGTCAAGGGTTAGATTTTAAAGAAGCCCCTTCAGGCATGTGTTTCCTGAGGGCAAAGCGCCCATCGCGAGCTCCGCTGACCTCGTCGACGTGGTGGAGCTCGTCGGCCCACTCCAGGATGAGCTTCCTGCTCTCCTCCAGGCTGCGCTGGGCTCGTTTCTCCAACCGCCGGGCCTCCTGCTGACCGGCGCCCTCCCCGGCACCACCGCCGCCCTGTTGAAACACGACGCACACCGTCATACAAGAGGATCCCTCTTTAGTTCACTCCACTTTTGTGCCATGTTTCACGGTTCCACCTGACATGACCCAGCAGTTCCTATGTGCTCGGTTGAAAGGTCAATGTGTCCCTGAACATGAGTTATCTGAAGGTGTGTTAACCATGTCATCGGTCCACATATGAACATATGTTTACAATACCTGTGGTTGTAAATCCCTCACTTATCTGTATTCTGAAGGGGGGGGGGGAATGCAGGAAAGCACATTTTCCTGATGAAACACAGCAAACCAGCAGTGAAATGATGAAGTATATAAACCTGAAACACAACGTTCTCTCATTTTCCCCCTTAAAAAAAAAATTGATCGTCTCCTTTGTTTTTTAAACTGGGATCCTCAGCCGGCCCCTTTGCCATGAGGGATACGGATAATAAGAGCAAACGCCAGAGCTTCCTCGTTCTAAAGCTTTTGTTCACTTTATATTAAGATGTTAAACTTATTTTAGTTGAGGGGGCGCAAAAGAAAACGTGGAAGCCAAACGGGGGCCAATAAGAAGGAGGAATGACATCTATTTTGATTTTTACAAAAAGAAAATAAGGAAAAATACAGGTTTCTTTGCCCACGGACTTCACGTTGTGATCATTCTAATTACTTTGAGAGTGAAAACAGACTATTTTCCCGCCACCTCCTCTCAAAGTTCACATCGACTTGCTGAGTTACTGTTTGAATCGTCTTGTTCGCAGGTCAAACCTTCGAGACTTGGTCCACCTGCGTGGACCATAAAGTGGTGGATAAACTGCACGCACTCCTGCAGACTGCTGAGATCCTTCAGGCTGGGCTTACGGATGTTTGGCTGCTGGAAATTCAACAAGTATGGCACACGTCAGTACGGGATGCTCCGCGTTCGGCCTTGTTTTTACACATTTGTGGCGTCGCATCGAAGTTTTTCCAAGCGACTGAGAGGGAAAGTTGTGTGGTTGACCTGTGGGCCTCTGGTGTGAGCGTTGAGGGACCTGCTGGGGGCCGAGCTGAACGGCTGCTCCAGGTCGGGAACGTCCCAGCGGACGGCGTCAATGGTGCTGCTCTGTTTGGCGGCGCTCTTCTCAAAGCGGAGGGTGCGCACCTCTGGGTGGAGGGAGAAGCAGAGGACAAGGTGGGGTTGGGATTCAGTCAAATTCTGAACTTCTCAATGGCTCACTGACACTGATCGCTCAGCAAGAAAGCATAAAAAAAACTGCAATAAATATTCCTTTCTTAGTGAGATTTGACCTATTTACAAGTCTTTGTTGCATCAGCTCAGGCTTGAGTATCATATAGGAGGACAGCTGAGGACTGTGAAAGGCAGACAGAATAAACAACAGACATGAAATGAACAAGTCAATAAAAAAAGACATACTTTGGGCAAACTTAAGGATGCCCTTCTTCTTTGCTGTCGAGGTTTCCATAATTGTTACTGTGGAGAAGAAAACGTCACATAATAAATACGATTTCTTAAAAACGACAACAACAAAAACTACAGATTTGGTAAGTAATTGAACATTCTCTCATTAAAAAAGACAAAAAAATGCAAAACATAGATTCACTTTAAATTACTTGATAATTAATTCGAGACATTCCAATAACAAACTCACTAACCCTACTAGTGTGGATTTAAAGGTACAATATAATCAATACGACACACAGACAACACGAGGTGCCAGTAGAATTAAAATCAGCTCTGATAAATATATTGATCGGTCGCGTCTCACCTTCAGCAGAGCTCAGGGTTGCAGCTCTTCTGCCAGAGGAAACTGAACCAGCTCTGCCGCCTGTCCAACCTTTTCCAATGCCTGAGCTTTACACTTTTTTTTTTTATATATACATCCACGTGAGATGGCAAGAGGAGGGCGGTGCGAAAGCAGAGCTCTCTGACAAGAATGGACGTGAGCTGCCCTGCAAAGACATGAGCAGGTTTTTTTTTTTTTTTTTACAACAGCAATAATCCTCCTGATATCAGCGGCGGTGACGCACACACTCCCTGACAGTATCAAGTGTTTCCACAATAGCAGAGGACAATTGTTCAGATATTAACAGTCGCTGTATTGGGGGTGATCCACTATCACCCCCAATACTATCAGCACTATCAGGTTCTTGATTCTGAAGAAGCAGAATCAAGATCGTTATGAAATGCTTCTTGAAGTGTGAAGATGGTGAAAAGCTGGCATGTTTGATCTCTTCTCAAAACAAACAAAAGAATCAAAATAAACTTTATTTATAGAGCACATTTCGTACATAGATGTAATACAAAACGCTTCACATAAAGACTTTTGTCTAGAAACACGTACACCCACACACCAACCCCGACTGCCTGTAACAGAATTTATATTAAAAAAACCTAGAATACCCCAAGATACCCCCCCCCCATCCATCCATCCATCCATCCATCCATCCATCCATCCATCCATCCATCCATCCATCCATCCATGAGGTAGAACATGAAAACTCCACCCACACAGACCTCCAAGAATGAATTTAACCCACCAAACTGTGATCGAGCACATCTTCCCAGAGTAAAGCATCATAAAGTCAAGTTAGATTTATATTGCATCTCTCAGTGTCATAAAGATTTGATTATATCAATACGATCAACTTTGTCTCTCCCCTTTCAATATTCAAACTCTGCACTCTGTGGTCCTCTTGAATTATTTAATGATCTTCTTGTCCAAATAAGATCCCACTGATTATAATAAATTGCTGTTTTTTTTTTTTTTTTTACTCAACTCCTTATTTTCTCTGCTTGTAGTTTCTTCATCCTTTTATCATTTAAAATGGTCATTAATGGACTGTTAATAGGGAGGATTTCACATTTCACGTGTAATTCTGGATGATGGTTTATGCAAATGAAGAAAAACAAACCAATCAACTTCTCAGGGTGGATCGTCGTCGTCGAGCAGCCTTCTCTCATCAGCGGCAATAAACACGTGACATTATAAACGTGCAAGTCTGAATGCGTGTGCAGTGGCGAGTTCCTGCAGAGACTTTATACGGGGATATAAACACCAAATCAAATGAAACACTAGAATCATGCATCATGTTCTCCGCCTCAGTGTCCACGAACTGAAACCTCACTGCTTCTGATGTTTCAACACAGGAAGTATAATTCATGTGTGCCATAAGTTATGTGCATTTCAAACATTTTTGTTTTTCTGATCTACAAAAAAGATTTAATCTAAACTGCGTTTCATATCTAAGCTGTCAGTGCTCACACATCCACAGGCCACCGTAAAAAAAAAGGAAAATTAGAAATGTTTTTGTGTTATTTTACGTGTAATTAGAAACATTTGAGTCATCCAATAGAAGGTTTGACTTCAATTCCATGAATTTCATGTACTTTAAGAATAGGATTTGTATATTTCTAGGACTTGTTTGTTTGTTTGGCTTCACTGTATTGTATTGTCTAAACTGATAGTATTATTAAAAACACAAACTGAAAAGCTGTTTATTAAAATCTCTTGAACTCAAAGCTCCCATTGGAGCCGGAGCGTTTGCAGATTGTCATGATTGCAGGTAACTTTTGTGTCGCCGTGGCAGCAGAGGGCATAGTTTAGAAGAAATTATGTAAAAGCGAGTGTGAAGGGCGGTGACATTTCCTCCAGCGTATCGTCACTTAACAGAACAGACCTGAAAAAAAAACCCCAGTGTTGAAAAGAAAAAAACGTAACCACGGTAACATTTCTAGTAAGCAGTTTCTGATTTATTTCTCAAATGCAGACAAACCTGTGACACTATTGAACAAATGTAGAAAAAAAAAAAATCAATTTATTCAAGGTTTTCGTTTTTATATCTCGAAATGTTTTCAGTTTTTATAAAAGTGGCATCAGATATCTGATTCTACCAGCGCAGGCTGCAGCATGCTCCGTCGGCACAGAATCTTACAAATATGTACATACTCGTAACAGCACATATATATATATATATATATATATATATAATCCCCAGTGTGTTTTCTATGTTGTTGTGGGTCAGGATATGCAGCTTTTAGCTCCAGTGCAGTTTTGGTTGAAGGCTCTGGTGAAACGTTCAGTTCCAGTTATTGAAGAATTGCTTGAAGATGATGGTCTCCTTCCCCTGCGGCAGGATCTCCACCTGAAACACACATAAACTTTACGGCCTGCAGTAAACGAGAGGCGTGAGCCACCGGGAAGTGAGATGGGTAAACACTCATTTTCCATCTCATAACGTGCTACTGCTCTCCGGTTACAGTTTGACTGAGCTTAGCAATGTTTACACTGCAGTCTGTTCTTTTTTTTTTTTTTCCTTTACCTGTGTTTTCATCCTGGGGTAATTCATTTTTTCGATGAAGCTGTCGGCCATCTGCAGGGCCTCCCTCTTCTCCTCTGCGTTCGCTCCGTTACCTGGTGGAGGATCAAACAAAAAAAACAGAAAGATTCACTTCCTGCTCTCGTCATACAATCTGTTTCTGGAAATGAGAACAACATATTTACTCGTCTAACTAAATATAGCAGCGCTTATAAAGCTGTATGTCACGACTGGAGGTATCCGAGATCCAATCTTGTGTTGGAGAGATAAAATATAAACTATTTACTTGCTTTATTTGCCAAAATTTTACCACAGTGGCATTTGAGATTGGTTGAATTGGAAATTTTGACCCTCAAAATTGATGAGTCGTCAACATTCAATGTGTCTAGTAGCTAATAATAATCAATTATGAGCTCAATTATGAGTTTTGTCAGTGATAGTTACGATGATATAATTTATGTTTGGTGAAGAATAAAACATGATTGACATATTTTGATGGAACTCGTTTTAGCTTGTGATAAGTTTGTTTGAACCGTCGGCACTGCGCAGCTGCTTCAGGGAGGAAAACAAGTGTCAAAGGTGTGTTTAAAATGAGGTCTTTGAGGCGTCATATCAGCGTAACACCGTCCATACGTTCGCCTGACTCCTCTGGCGTCCAGATAACAGACACTTCAGGGCTCGTGGCCTTGACCTCCCCTCATGTCGAAAGATTAAAACACGGAGGTTCAACCTGAGACTTGCTTGTTTGCTCTGATTGCAACAAGTGAAAGCGTCTCTGTCGTAATCTTGTCGGGTCAGAGGTCAGAGGTCGCCGGCTCCCTTCGGACTGTCACCCACCTTCAGAAAAAGAAGTGCCGACGTCCCGAGAGCAACGGCGACCGTTATTTTTCACCGCGCTCGTTAAAATTTCATCAAATCGGTTATCCAATATCTGCAGCGTCTCACAACTGTCACTTTTCCTCCGTGTGCGTGTCAGCGGGCGCCGGTTCGCTGGCCCGGGGCCAAGTGGCGTTTCCTCACCTTTCCACACGAAGATCTTCCCGTTGGCGCCGTTGTCCAGGATGAAGCAGTCGTCACGGACCAGCAGCTCCTTGCCAAACGGGCTCTTCTCGGACACCTTGGTCATCGTCATGGACCCCGTGGCGTCGGACACCTGGGGAGCGGACGGAGGCGAGGTCAGGCTTTCGGCGGGACGGGGGGGTAGGTTAGCGGGGGTTAAAGATGGAGTCCGACCTTATAAAGAGAGGCCGAGTTGGAAGCGTCCGCTTTGCTGTCCTCTTCCGGCGTGCTCGCCGCCAGCGTCGGCATCATCCCCAAGACCTGCTCGGCAACACGGGAAACTTTTAGGACGATAAAAAACTTTTCCAGCTTCTCGATTGATTCGCGGCGGCGTTGTACATCCTGGACACTGTTGGGATTTATGGTTGGTAATTAGCATAAATAATTACTGTAAGTAATGGATTACTGAAAGTAATAGATTACTGAAAGTAATTTAGGAAAAATTGGAATTACTAATGAAGTAAACGGTTAGTTACTCATCAGCAACTCCTAGAGTAATTGAGTAATTACTCAAAAGTTAATAAATTATCAAAAATAATTTATTAATAAAAATTATTAATTTGCATAAATTGGTTATTTATCAAATAATAATTAAATCGGGGCACCACCAGCTAAGCTGGAAATAGCTAATACCAAATTTCAGTCTCGTTTGTCAAAAAGGGTTATTTAAGTAAAGTTAATATTTCTGTGTAAATATAACAATATTAAATAACAAGGAAGGTGTGAGATTCGAGCACAGACTGTTACAAACCAGTGAATTGTCAACAATAAATACACAATGATAACCAAGAATCGATCAATTCAGTTAAAATGAGTTTATTAACAAAAAGTATTTATTAAAAAATAATTCATAAATCATTTATTAAAACAACACAATTAAGTAATAAACAATCAAACACGAAGATCTAATCTATTAAACAGCAAACACTATGTACAAAGAAAGAGGGTGTGTGTGTGTGTGTATGTGTGTGAGAGTGTGTATGAGTGAGTGTGTGGAAGCCTGAGTGGGGTGTAATGACCACGAACGTCCACCAGGTGGCGGCAGGCGTTGGAGGGTCAGTGTGTGTGGGTGTAATGATCTCGAACGGACACTAGATGGCGGCAGGCGTCTGGTTCGAGGCAGTAACCGGAACGACCACTAGGGGCGCGGCGGCGCACGGAGGGAGAATGCAATGACTCGAATTGTCCACCGAGTGGCGGTCTTTCAAGAGATTGCAATCACCAACGCGGCCACCAGAGGCGCTTGGCGCACTCTTCTGGACGGCGTGACGTCACTGTGCTCGTGCATGGCTCGTGAGCCTGCTTGGAGCGCGCCTGGGGGCTCGTGGCCGAGTTTTCCCAGGGACAGTGAACTACACACGGTCACAGAGCGCATGCAGCAGCACGCAGCTGCTGCGATTGTTAGTGAGGGAGAGAAAAAAAAGAAAGGAGAAGAGGAGGGAGAAGGGCAGTGGACAGAATATGTTCAGCTCTGCACACTGTCTTGGACTACACAAAGTCTAGAAATGGTCTGTGCAGGTTGAGAGAGAGCGAGAGAGAGAGAGAGAGAGGAGGTTCGCGTGGATGTAAATCCAACGCGCAGACACAGATGGGTTGGAAACAGGGATCAGGTCCCTGACTTCAACACAATAATAAACACACAGCAATATTACAGTCACGTTATTCTCATTGCCTGCCCAGACTCTAAGCCTTACTCAGTTTGATGAGGGTGAACGTGCTGCCGGCGGCCGGGAAAGTGCGTTGATTTCCCGGCTGGAGCTTGTTTTTCTCTCTGGCGTCCCAGGTAAACAAGCTAAACTGGTCTGTGGACAGGGAAAGGTCCACAGGATGATCCGAGGAGGATCAAGCGCTTCTTTTGAGGAGGGGGGAGAAGAAGCGGCTTCAGGTCTGCATGCGGGAGGACGGTGCGCTGCCAGCTGCACACTCGGACTCCGGTGAAGAAGGAAAAAAAGGAAAAAGGGAAAAGTAGAAGTAGTTCCACGGTGGTTGTAGGCTCATCCGGCTCGGTGTGGAACTCCAGGCCCGGTCAGCGGGCACACGTGGCACTTCGTCTCCGTGCGAAACGGATG
This sequence comes from Blennius ocellaris, assembly GCF_963422515.1. Lineage (NCBI taxonomy): Eukaryota > Metazoa > Chordata > Actinopteri > Blenniiformes > Blenniidae > Blennius > Blennius ocellaris. The sequence goes on along the minus strand of NC_137663.1, from coordinate 225,168 downwards.
CGTCCGTCTTTACGCAAGTTTCAACATTGGAGAGGAAGAAATCACCCCCGCGGGGGTGTTTTATACCTTTTGGCTGGTGTCGGGTTTCCAGCCGGCTCTGGGTCATGTGGACCAATCCTGACGGAGGGCCCGCCCTGGACATTCCAGCTGGTGAGGGAGCTCTCAGGCTCCCCCTGCCGTTGGCCTCTAGTATTGCACCTTGGACGGGGGGTGATGGGGGCCATTGGTCACGTGATCACGTGACCAATGGCAGACTTTTTCAGTTGTAGGCATGTGGTCCTTTGTTCTCAAAACGTGGTCCCCCCCCTCCCCCTTCCATGAGGTTGAGTGGCCCCCAACATCCCCCCTTTGGTCCGAAGAGTGGGATGCGGATCTCAGGCTTTGGAGCAAACCTGGGCCGAAACGTCTATGAGTCTGTGAATGTCCCAATGTCCTGTGGAACACAAGGTCATTTCTGTCCAACAGTTCATACAGGAGGTTATTGTCCGAGCAGGGCAAGGCTAGTCTGGGCAGGGTAAGGCTAGTCTGGGCAGACCTACTATTCCTGTTCTAACTATCTAAGCCTTCATACCTTTCATTTCTTACAAGTGCATCACCAGTGAAAATGAAAGAGGTAGGAAAGGGCAGGAAAGTTGAAGAACAGGAGGGAAATGGGTTAGTAGGCAGCTCGAGGACAAGTTTACAAAAGCGGAGGTACCGGATACAAGGAGTAGAGTCTGATCTGTAAACTGTGGATGTGGTTGCACCAGTGAGCAAGTGTCCAAAAGCCACCAGCCGTCTGGGGGGTTTTGGTGCACCTGCTCCGGTTTGGAGTGAGAGTGAAGTGTGGTGTGTGGAGGTGCACGTGTGTGTTCCCTTCCAAAACCCAACTTTCACTACAGAGGCTTCAAACTGTTCACATTATTTCTGTTAATAATGGCTAAGTTTTGAAGAAATCACAACTCTTGACTCTGTGGTTTCACAGAGGTTAAAATAGCACTGCCGAGACTGTCAGATGTATCTGTGAATGTCGTATAACCGTGGTGGTGTTAGTCTTGACAAATTGCTCACCCCGGGTTAGTGGAGCTAAGTAAGGTGGTTCTACCTGTACTGAAGCTGCTAACGGAGGAGCTATTCTCCCTTCGATCTCGTGTAGATCTCTGACTACACACAGGGGTTATTTCTCCTAAACAATACTCGACTGAGTCCAAGGCATGCTAAGTGGTGTTAACAGAGCTGGATATGAGTTTACAGTGACTATATTTCCCTGAATGGTTCAACTCGAGCTTTGTAACTGCTCACGTTGTCCAAGGAGGCAGGGTTAGATTTCTGATGGTGGCAGGGGTTAGTACATGCACCTGATGGGAGTTGAGCATGCTGTCACTAAACCCTACTGATTAAAATCTGTTCTGCTCCTGGAATGGAGGTTCTCCCCCCTCGCTAGGGGAGGAGTTGACCTTACTCCGAGGGAGTAAGTTGATTGAGTGGCTCTGCAGTGCAGGCCGTGACAACACTGACCTCTTCTGGCTGGTCCAGAAGGTGCAGTGTAAGGTCATTTCTCTACCAGTCATTCTTTGGAGGGAGTGGCACCTGTGGAGTGGTGTCTGGTGGACCGATTGGTCACCCACACCCGTTGGAGGCTCACGTCTCCATCTGCACCACCGCTGTTGCCATACCGGAGTATGTGGGTGGTGCTGTGGTTGACTCGGTCAACCTGGGAGAATGACTAGGAGTGGTTTGGTGAATGGAGGTTGGCCTCCATTACCAAAATGTCGTACAGGGCAACCATGACACTGGGTGTGGCATGTGTGCCTGTCTAAGTCGACCAAAGATGGGAAGCTCCAGTGGCTGAACGCTTGGTTCAGAAGGAGGGCAGCAGCCGGAATGGCTGTGTCAAGATGGAGGCTCCCAAGTTATGACACGTTAGTCGGGGCTCTGAGGTTTTGACTGGCATGAACTCTCCCTGCTGGGGTTCAGTCCCATCAGCGCCACCTATGAGCCCAATGAATTCAACTTTGATGCGGCACCCCACTATGCTGAGAGCAAGTTTGGTTCACGCTACCAGAAGTTGATAAAGGACGTGTCGTGTCTCGGCTAAATGTTCCTCACAGGTGCAGTGACGCATGAGGAAGTCGTCCACATAGATGAGGGTTGCCGTGAGCAGCAGTGTTACTCATCATGGTGTGGAGAAGGATGGTAGACACCGATGGTGGGTCTAAGTAGCCGAAGTGGCACCGGTTCCAGGCGGACTGGCGGTTGCCAAAGGAAGAAACTAGCTGCTACTGGTTAGCGGGGACCACCTTCGTGGTCCAGCACCGCTTTACCGCGTATACAGCTAGAAAGAGTATGTACTGGTGTACACAAGATGGCGGTGCCTCGAGGTCAGTGGGGACGCACGCCAGGTGGGGGTCTGTGACCCCCCTTTCGTGCGAGACCCGCGCGAAGATCGTGTGATAATCGCGGAAGACCTCAATGACTGCATCTCCTCGTTTCTGCTGTGTAAAGCGCTAGCTTTAGCAGGGTGTGGCTTGGTCTTTGACTCGAAACCTGAATAAGGTTCTTCTGGTACAGACGCGGTCTGTTTACCTGAAGTGTCTGTATTCTCTGGTTGAGTCATCGGAGCCTGCACAACCAGGTCACCTTCAGTGCTCGGTTTTGTGCCATGGAGAACCTGTTTGAGGTTAACATGGTGAGCGCTGGTGATGGTTTTGGTTGTGGGAATGAGGAGAGCGGTGTCATGCGTGTCGTCACCGGTGGGGGACGACAGCAGGTTGTCAGTGAGAGGCACCATCAGTTCAAGATTGTGAAATGAACTGTCAGTTGACACCTCTAAAGATGGAAATGCGGTCACTTTAATCTGACCGTGTGCCAGATTATGGACCCGCGGGTTGGCTGAACGATTGTTCAGCTCCGGAAGAGATGGGTCACAGATCACCGGGTCGGGATCTGGACGGTGAGTCGAGGAGGCACATGAACCAGGGACCTTGGTTAAGGTCTGGAGTGACCATGCTGAAAGTGAGCGGTGGCTCGGAACTTTAAGCAGGCCGGCGTCGGTGGCCGATCTCTCAGACCAGCGCGCCAAAGGTGCCTCCGGAACCGAGGTTCCATTCATGTGTGCACCCCCCACGGTGTGGTGGGTGTGCAAAGAAGTACTCATGTACAAAGAAGAACTCACGTCCTTCAGTGACAAGAGTAAAGAGTGGTGTGCTTGAACTGGGTCTCGGCTCGTCACCTGCGGCGGATGCTGACTGTCAGGGAGCCTTGAAGTGGATTGGCTGGGGTCAAACTTTGGGAGAGACCCAAGTATTGGTAGGGGACCTCTAGACTGGATGGCATCGACTCTGCTGTTGAAAGCTTGGTGGCCTGGTTCAGGGCCAAGGGGAGTCGGGCTGGTGACTTGGGACCAAAGGCGCCATTGGTTGCAGTCCATCAGCACGGCCAGTCGGTTTAAGAGGTCCTGACCAATAAGAAGGTCCTCTGTGTTCAGGTCAGTGACATAGATGGGATGTGTCACCGACATGTCCTGGAAAGTTATGTCGACCCAGACACGTTTAGTGATGGGAGACACGTCCTGAGTGAAGCTTCTGATGTTTATGCTACACTCTTCCACCTGAAGTGGCTTTCCTAGGGCACGCATGGTTCTAGCAACCTGCGTGAAGGTGGCTGAACACATGAGGGTGATTTCTGACCCAGTATCAAGCAGGGCGAGGGTGTCTACACCCCCTACCATCACTGAAGTGTATACGCGGTTGGCAGTGCCATTGCGTACAAGATCACCCAAGACTGTCAAAGGGGGCTCCTCTGTTGGTTCTGAGGGCCTCTTTGACCTCCTGGATCTCCTCCTCCTCCTCCTCTTGACAAAGCAAACTTTGTGTGCAGAGGGGAGAGGCGACCGGCCTCTTCATGCGGACAGGGGCCGGGAGTCCGGTTCCTCAAGGGAGCCGGGTCCCTTCTGACCAGGCGGGTTCAGGTCCTGCATCACCTCCTTGAGGCAGGATTTAATCCACTGTGGGACGTCTGCGTCCCAGTGGTTTTGGGTCTGACCTCGGCCTCGGTTGTGAGACTTACCTCTCCGCTGGGAGTGGTGAGGTCTCGGTCTGCCTGATCTCTTAACTCTAGGCCATTGTCCACCTCGTGGTCGAGGTTGTGGACATCTAACGGGTCCCCCATCCACAGCAAGTGTGGGGGAGGGGACCTCGTGACCTACAGGTGACAGGTTCGTGTTTCCGGTCGCCTGCGTTCTCAGGACGCCTGCGTCACCATCATGGTTTTCACCTGAACTGTGACGCAGCTCCCACACCATCTGCGCGTGTTTGCGGAGGTCTTTCATGGTGGGGTTTTTGGTCCTGCAGAACAGAGCGGCATCGAACCGCACACTGTTGTGGAGGTTGTTAATGAAGAGCGACTTTAAAGTCTGGTCTTCATCCAACCCCGGTGCACTGCGGCCTTGGAAGTAGGCGGCCCTAAGGCGCCTATAGTACTCTCTGGGAGGCTCCGCCTCCTTCTGAGTAATGGCAAGTGCACCAAAGGTTGCAGAGGCAGGATCATTGTACAGAGAATACTCTTCCCTAAGTGCATGACAGAGGGATGAGTAATGGTCTCTGACGGCAAGTGGGAGGGATTCCATGTAAACATGGATGCTCCTGGACGTCGTCTTCCAGAGAAGCTTCAGCTTCTCACGTGACGAAGGATGAGGCAGGTCGAGGAGGCAGCGTTCAACCTCCCGGAGGTAGTCCTCTATACTAACCTCCCGGTTGTTTGGGTTGAACTGCTCTATGTCCTCTGCAAGGGACTCAAGTTGGCGGGTCCAAAGACCACGTTCCCTTGGGGGACCGGAATGGTCCGAGTCATCTGAGCTAGACCCCCCTGGTTCTCTCCGGTGGAGAGAGTGAGGGTCATGATGACCAAGAGGGTCTCCAGTGAGTGGAGGACCAAAGCTGATAGCACGGTGAGGTGCTGCAAAATAACTCTTTTCATTCTCCTGAAAAGGAGTGAAAGAGCTGTGAGAGCGCATTGAGGTGCGGCTAAGCACCGATGGATGTGTGTCAGAGCACACCGGGACCCTGCGGTCCTTAAAGTGAAAAGCTGGGGGGACTGGGTGTCGGTTCAGTGGGATGCAGTCAACTCCCACAACACTGGGCAGGTGTCTTGTGCCACGCCCCCCTGGCTGTGTGTCAAGCCCCCCCCTCGCCATGGCTGCGGGGAAGCTTGATGCAGTCTGTCCCCCTGACGGGACAGCTCCAAGTCTACACTCACCTGTGGTGGTCGGTCCACCTGACTGGACCACCTCAGGATTGTAGAGACCTGGAGGAGGCTGTCCACCTGACTGGACAGCTTCAAGAATGCGCATAACTGGGGCAATTTGTCCATCTGACTGGACATTTTCCAGACTGCGGAGATGTGCTGCGTCTCTGCTGAGAGCTGCACCAGGTTTTACCCCAATGTGGTTTGGCTCATTGTTCTGAGAGCCATAACCTGACTCATCGTCTGATGAATCATCAGATGATGTGTCTGTTTTGACTTCTTTCGCAGAAGTTCGGGTTAGTAACCCAATAGGTTCCGTATAAGGAGCCTGATCGTCCCTGGCCTGGATCTCCTGTCGCAGGCGGGAGTTCTCCAGCTTCAGCTGGGCACTGTTAATCCTCAGCTGCCAACTGTAAAGTTGCAGCTGGGAGAGCCGCTCTTGAGCTTCCAGAGCTTGCAGCTCGGCCTTGCGCTGGTAGAGCAGTGCAATGTGGCCTAACACATCCGGAATGGTGAGCTCTACCTGACCAACCGGGTTCCTCACATAGCTTAACAGCTGCCCGATCTCTGCTTCACAGGTCTCTAAGCTGTAGCTGTTGAGGTTTCTTCTCTCCTGTGTGGAGAGGCATAGGAGCCCAGCGACCACAGTCTGCAGGGCTGGGTCATGTGGCTCCCGAGGAGTCTCTGCTCCGAGCACGCAGTGTCTCTGACTACCCATGGTAGGAGTCACGCGAAAGCTGTGTTTTGAAAAGTGCCAAAATGTTGTTAATGCACAGGTGATGGTCACACCTGTAGCTTACAACTCTAAAGGTTGCTAATTGCTCTAACTGTAACCTCTCTCAAGTTAACAGGGTGGTGTTAGCACCTTGGGTGAGCAATAGCGGGTTAGTGTACATTTATCTGGGTAAGATACTTGAAAAGTGAAAGTATGAGTTAATCACAATGAAATTAAAACTTTATTATAAAAACACACTCAGTATCTCCTCTGAAGCATCTTTTCGGCCACAACTGATGAAAAGACCTTAACAGTCAAATCCAGCAAAATAAAAGAGGTTGAAACTGCTTTAACCTAATAAACACTTCATGTTTAAACTTGAAATGAGAAAGTACGACTTTGTTCTAATGAAATAAAAACTTTTTCCAAAATCACTCTATATCCCGTGTGGAGCATCATTTCGGCCACTCATGATGAAATGAAAATAGCAGTTGCTCCACTCAATATAGTTGGTTGAAAGTGGTTGCAACTGCTAAGTCCATCATGTTTAAACTTGAATTGAGAAAGTACTAGTTTGTTCTCATGAAATAAAAACTTTATTCTAAAATCACTCTATATCTCGTGTGGAGCATCATTTCGGCCACTCATGATGAAATAAAAATAGCAGTAACTCCACTTAATAAAACTGGTTGAAACTGCTTGAACCTGATAAACACATCATTTAAACTTTAATAGTGAAAGTACTAGTGTGTTCTAATGAAATAAAAACTTTATTCCAAAATCACTCTATATCGCGTGTGGAGCATCATTTCGTCCACTCCTGATGAAATAAAAATAGCAGTAACTCCAATTAATAAAACTGGTTGAAACTGCTTGAACCTGATAAACACATCATTTAAACTTTAATAGTGAAAGTACTAGTGTGTTCTAATGAAATAAAAACTTTATTCCAAAATCACTCTATATCTCGTGTGGAGCATCATTTCGGCCACTCCTGATGAAATGAAAATAGCAGTTACTCCACTAAATATAATTGTTTGAAAGTGCTTGCAATTGCTAAGTCCATCATGTTTAAACTTGAATTGAGAAAGTACTAGTTTGTTCTAATGAAATAAAAACTTTTTCCAAAATTACTCTATATCCCGTGTGGAGCATCATTTCGGCCACTCATGATGAAATGAAAATAACAGTTACTCCACTAAATATAATTGTTTGAAAGTACTTGCAACTGCTAAGTCCATCATGTTTAAACTTGAATTGAGAAAGTACTAGTTTGTTCTCATGAAATAAAAACTTTCTTCCTAAATCACTCTATATCACGTGTGGAGCATCATTTCGGCCACTCCTGATGAAATGAAAATAGCAGTAACTCCACTTAATAAAACTGGTTGAAACTGCTTGAACCTGATAAACACATCATTTAAACTTTAATAGTGAAAGTACTAGTTTGTTCTAATGAAATAAAAACTTTCTTCCTAAATCACTCTATATCTCCTGTGGAGCATCATTTCGGCCACTCCTGATGAAATGAAAATAGCAGTAACTCCACTTAATAAAACTGGTTGAAAATGCTTGAGCCTGATAAAGACATCATTTAAAACTTGAATAGTGAGAGTACGAGTCTGGTCTCGTGAAATACAAACTTTATTCTAAAAACCAACTCTCAAGCTCCTCATCCTATCTCTAAGGGTGCGCTCTGCCACCCTACGCAGGAAGCTCATTTCAACCGCTTTTATCTGGGATCTCGTTCTTTCGGTCATGACCCATAGTTCATGGCTGTGGTGGAGGCAATAACTCGGGTCTGGGAGGAGTTGGAAGAGGACTTTCGGTCGGCCCCGAGGAAATTCTGGCAAACCGACTCCATGCTCCAGGAGCATGGAGTCCGGGGCCCTTCAAGGTTCAAGGTTCAAGGTGTTTTATTCGTCGTATCGCCAGTAAAAGCCAGGTTTCACGGAGAATTAAATTCTTATTTTGCTGTTCACGCTGAAGCCGACCTATATAAATAAGTATATGCACAAGACAATAAAATATCGAAAATAAAAATAAAAATAAAATAAAATAAAGTAACAGAGCAGTGCAAAAAAATATTAGTGTGAAGTGAGATGTGCAAAGTAAACATGTCAGCATCTGTTCAAAAGTCTGATGGCAACTTCATCCCTGCAACATCGCGTGACGCGGGGACGGTACCTCTGGACAGGCAGACTGGGGTGGTGGTCCCTCTCTTCAAGGAGGGGGATCGGAGTGTGTTCCAACTACAGAGGGATCACACTCCTCAGCCTCCTCAGGAAAGTCTATTCCAGTGTACTGGAGTGGAGGGTCCGGCCGTTAGTCAAACCTTGGATCCAAGAGGAATAATGCGGTTTTCGTCCTGGTCGTGGAACACTGGAACAGCTCTATACCCTCCACCAGCTGCTCGAGGGTTCATGGGAGTTTGCCCAACCAGTCCACATGTGTTTTGTGGATCTGTAGAAGGCGTTCGACCGTGTCCCCCGAGACGTCCTGTGGGGGGTGCTCCGGGAGCTTGGAGTCCGGGGCCCTTTGTTAAGGGCTGTTCGGTCTTTGTATTCCCGGAACAGGAGTTTGGTTTGCATTGCCGGCAATAAGTCGGACCTCTTCACAGTGGTTTCACCTGATCCGCCAGTGGCAGACAGAAAAAAGCATTAGCCAAATCTATACAAGACAAAAATCTATGTTCAGGTGAGAGATGTGACAACGCAGTTTTGAGATGTCTGGAATCTCGTTTCTCTGCACAGGTTGCCGGGACCGGCAGACAGGTTGAGATCCTCAACACCAGCCCCTGGGTACTTCTCAGGGTGATAAAGAGGAAGTGGTCCGAGCCCAGGTGGACGGGTCAATACAAGGTCGTCGAGAGGACGTCTCACGCTGTTCGGCTGAGTGGCAAAGGCTCCCCAGGAAAGTCTATTCCAGGGTACTGGAGAGGAGGGTCCGGCCGTTAGTCGAACCCTTGATACAAGAGGAACAATGCGGTGCCATCTGTCGCAGTGTACACTGGCGGGAGAACCACATCGCACTCTTCAGGAGACCTCCATCCATCTGAAGCAAGTTGCCCCTGGATCGGCTGATCCAGGAGACAGCTCCACACGTCAAAGGGCAGAATAATCTCTGTCACTTTGTCCCACAGAACGTCAAGCTCTGAGAAGAACCAGTTTGAAGCAGGTTTGGGAACAAAGGAATAGCAACTTCACCATAGCAACGCATACATCACGAGAATCTGACGAATGTGAGGTTGAGGTGGTGTATGCAAATGTATAAATATGAACCACGTGTTGCAGTTGTGCCCTTCTTCATTGTAAACCTGGCCTGCACACTTGGGTCTGCAAGGAAGAACGGTCTGAGCTCGTATTATGTAATCTGATATATGCATTTTTGTAATCTCTTGTTTGTGTGATTATTAAATTCACTATTGAAGAAATTAACTCTGTTTCTGCCTCTCCCGGATCAAACGAACAAGCAGGAATTCAGGTGAACACATGAACGAATTCCAACACTAAGCATCTCTACCTAAAGTCAGTAACACGATTTCTCTAGATTAAACCAGTCTGAGATGCTATAACTAAAGACAGTAATGGGATTTTTCTTGATTAAAACAGCCTGAACAGCTCTACATACAGGCAGGTGACATGATTTTTCTAGTTTAAACCAGCTAAGCATCTCTATCTAATGGCAGTAACACGATTTTTCGACATTAAACCAGCCTGAGATGCTATATCTATAGACAGTAACGGGATTGATTTTTTTTATTTTATTTTTTTATTAAACCAGCCTGAGCAGCTCCATCTAGAGACAGTAACGTGATTTTCTAAATCACACCAGCCTGAGCAGCAACATCTAGAGACAGTAACGTGATTTTCTAAATCAAACCAGCCTGAGCAGCACCATCTAGAGACAGTAACGTGATTTTCTAAATGAAACCAGCCTGATCAGCTCTATCTAAAGACAGTAATGTGATTTTCTAGGTTAAACCAGCCTGATCAGCTCTATCAAAAGGCAGTAACACGATTTGTCTAGATTAAATCAGCCTGAGCAGCTCTATCTAAAAACAGTAAGATGATTTCTCTAGATTAAACCAGCCTGAGCAGCTCTATCTTAAGACAATAACGTGATTTTTTTTCTCAATTAAACCAGCCTGAGCAGCTCTATCTAAAGGTGTACAGGAGGATTTTCCCGAATTTTAGGAAAGAACCGCCTTCTCCACCTTTTGAAAAAATGCACATGCGCAAAGCTCTACCTGCTCCCGAGACGGAACGCCTACTAAAACGTGTGCGAGAGACATGCACGAGCCCAGTTCTCCTCGTGCACGCTCTGTTTACAAGTCACAAGTCGGCATCGCTCACACAAGCTCACTTTACAAGAAGATTTTCACTTTTTCCACTAATCAACACTGGAAAGTTACAATATAGACGTAGATAACTTTTACTGGAAGTGATTTGAAATGGATTTCTCCAAATAGAATGCCAAACTTTGTCTGTCGAGTCGAAACTTCGCGACTGAAGCATCAGTGGGAAGCCCAACCTGGGCTTTCAGCGCACGCCATCGTGTGAAAGAATCTCCCAAAAACACTCTGGTCTTGTTTCTCTCTTCCAAAACCTTTCTCTTCTTCTCATACACTTCGAAGACACTTTTTCTCTTGCGACCCTCTGCCAAGTACCCGGTGAGAACTGCAAGCTCGCTGAAGGCGTAGCTCACCATATACACGTGCATGCGCAGAAAGTGAAAACTAATAGATCCATGCTACCTGGGGACGCGCACGTACGACCGCGTATCTCTTCCGCGTCAGCTGGTTTAGGTTCTGTGAAAGTGGTCCTGCTGATGTTGAGCAGAAAAAAACACAAAAATGCCGATTCGACGGGAGAGAGAGGAGCCGCTGCGTGTTCATGCGCCGCCATCTTAACAATTTAAGATGATACACACTCAGTAAGGTCTGAGTGTGTATCACATGTTTAGGTGTAACCAGGGTTGGGTAGTAATGGATTACATGTAACAGTGTTACATAATTAGGATACAAAAAACATAGAACTGTAATCCTTTACAGTACATAAAAAAATTTGTAATCTCGTTACAGGTATATTCGATAAAAACTGGGATTACTGAGCAGGATTACAGTAGAAATCAGATGGAAAAAACTAGAAATGCAGCTGTCACATGCGCCATGCACTGGCATTGCTACACTTCCCGACGCTATCAGGCTGACAATCCATGCTTTGCCATGGATTCTGCAGACAGTCACTATGTTTTAAAGTCGGCCAAATCTCTTAACCTCTCTGTACAATGCAAATTACGCCTCCCAGCCGTGAAAGTTCTGTGAACGTCCAGGAACTGAAGAAACCTGAAGAAACTGTCAGGTTTAGGCTACAGACATTTATTAAATCTGCAAGAAAGAAGAAGACAACACGAATGAGCTTTGGTTACTCGCGAGGAGAATGGCCTAGGAGCGTGTTCAGATTACACCTCCTACCCACTCTGAGCTTCAGACCATTTCTCCTGCGGTTTTATTTCATTAAACAAAGGGGAGGGTTTACAGGATACACATCATAGTAACAAAACATTCTGTGAGTTTTAACAGTTTATCAACTATGAATACAATCAAAGGACATCCCGCGCATGGGACGTCGAGATGGCAGCTGTGTGGAAGACGTGGCTCATCTTGTTTATCAGCCTCGGTCAGGTTGACCTGCTCAGAACATATGATTAGTGAGCAGCTCCTCAGGGGCGCTGCTAAGAGAGAATACACAGAAATAAGATAGAACTTGAATATGAATATAATTAAGCACGAATATGGCAACTATATATAAAATTACTCTGACATATTCCCCCTGTTTGTCATATCTTATGCTTAATTTCTCACACCACTTGTAACCAACCACTTCAATATTGATTTTCAGTTGCAAGATCATTTTCGCAAGAACACAGATATTTACACTCAGGTTTCTAATGTTTTACTGTTACTCGTAATCTTCAGGGTCTGAAAAAAAGGTCGGGCAAGGATGGAAAGTCATCATCCTCGCTAATTTCAGAGTCATGATCAGCATTCCCCAACAACGGATAAGCCTGCGCCAGGTCCTGTTTCATGGGAGAGTTAGCAGTGTTGATTAGGCGGGTGAGAAGGGCGCGGATACATGGAATACAGCAGCAGCCACACGGGGTGAGGGTGGTGATGAATATAGCCGAGGAGACCAAAACAGACATTACTAGAGCTTTGTATCTCCCAAACATATCAACCCAACCATCCCACATAGATGTGTCAACGCCAGAGTGATCTTTCATCTTTTTATTCAAAGTACGAAGACCCTCCACGGCGCGTGTGAGCGTTCCATCTGCTGCTGTGTTGTTCGGAATAAAGGTACAACATTTGTCACCAAACATCGAACACACACCCCCCTTCTCTGCCAACAACATATCAACCGCTATACGTGTCTGGAAAGCCGTCGTCGATGTTGCTGAAAGCATCAGTCTGCAACAATTTCTCAGAGATTTGAGTTACATGCAGGGGAAGGACGTTTTACTGGAATGATTAAAATTATGAGTGCACACAATCCTTGAGCTGGCTTAGGAAGGCCATCATAGATTTTGTTTGGGCCACACCACCACCACACGTCTGCTCGTGCTCATGGTGTGAATTTGGCTGGAGCTTGAACTGTTTCAAGGCACCAGGAATTGTTTAGGCTTCCAAGGAAATGTTTAGGGTTTGTGCTCGTGATGTTTATGCAGGTGAAGTTCTGAGGTGCTACGGTGTATCTTTTATGTCATTAGTTAAGTAGTCAGTAAGTCTGTTTGGAATAACAGTACAGCACATTTTCATATGTTGACAATGAGACAATGTCTAAAAAGAAAAGGGAAAAAAAAAAAAAAAATCAAAAGTACCTCCTATCTGTTCCTGTCTCGAAAATTATTTTCCCCAAAAATGTTTACGCAAACTAAGTATTTGTTTTTCCTTAAACAGTTATTTAAACTGAATTTATTAATATTAAACAATTGAAGTTGATCTTGTTGGCGGTGCAGTTTTAACTAAAACTGCTGGTTGGAAGTGATAACTTTAATTCAATTTAATTTAGTTTAATTTAATTTAATCAATTTATATTAACCATGTTTCTTTTCATTTATTTTACTTGTTAGATTAAATCTACATCAGTTAAAAACATTATTTTAGAATAATGGCTGGTAGTGTGTTTGATCTAGTTTGGTTTCTTTCGCTGTGTTGAGGCGGTTCCCACAGGAACCACACTAAGGCAAAAAGCATTATTACGATTGCTACGACGGTTAGGGTCCGGAGGACCACACAACCGTTTGACTTTGTCATTACTGCTCAGTTCGGCTTCCGCTAAGTCACTTCACGGCTTGTAATGGTTCTTCTGCTGACTTTCAGGTCTACCCAGGCTCTAAACGTCTGAATCCACCCTATTATCAGTCTTTTGCTCGCTAGGTGGGGTCGGAGACTCAGCAGTGATGATTTTACAATGTGATAAATGTATCCAAGTTTGCCTTTCTGCTATTTTGAATATGTTTCCACTAAACCAGCTCTTTATGGACAAAAGCACAACGATTTTTAATTTAATTTAATTTTGTTCCTAAATTTTCTGATACCTTCTATGTGAATTTGTTTACCGAATGGCTTCCATTACCGCAGTAAATTGTTTTGCTATTCCGTATGTTGGGATTATAATTTTTTGCAAAGTGCTTTTGCTAATGTTACAATATCTGGATGTTATGTTGGAAATAGTTCTATTCATTTAGAAAATGCATCTATTATCACTATTCTGGTTTTGGAAATGTACCTCCTTTTTTGTTTTCTGTTTTATACAGATTATACATACTGCTCAAAAAAAAAATTTTTATTATATTTTTTTTTTATTTAGTAAGAATTGATGATATTATTAGTGTACCATCCCTCCTGTTGAGGCATGGCGAAGCCCATGGCTCATTATTGTTCCTATTTATATCGTGATTTTGGTAGAGTAGGTTTTCCTTTTGGTCAGAAATAGATACTCTCTTTCTGCTGTGCTACATTTTTTATTTATTTATTTATTTTTCATTCTATTTTCTCATCCAATATTGTTAAATCTGATTTTGTTAGATGCACCTTTTAAATCTGGTCAAGGATGTACGTTTTTGGTAGACAGTCAAACTGTCATGTCTCGCATGATAAGATAGTTTGTTTTGACGTAATATCACAGACAAATACTAGCCAGATTATTTTGTTTCTGCAAAGGTAACAATCTATTATCTTAAAAAATTGAGAATAATTTGATCAGTTTCTTATTTTTTAATTTCTTGTTTGAGGTTTTGTTTTTTTTGTAAACTGACTCTTTCCAAACTTCATCTAAATGTTTAGTCTAGTTTTAGTCACCATGTTAGTTTAGTTTAGTTTCACTAATCTATTGTTGATTTTATAAACCATTTAATTCCTGGACCTCTGTAAAAGGTCTTAAATTTCATTGCACACATCAAATTCTAATTTTGATCCTCAAACTCCCAAGTTTAAACTTGTATCTACTTGAAATGTTCAACACTGTATTTGAATCCCTTCATTCTCCCACTGTGTGTGTGTGTGCGTTCTCATGGTACGACCTTGGCACGCTGAAGTGTATTTTACGTCGCGACACGTCATGTTCGTCATTACGTTGAGAGTTTCCATGTTTGTAGTCCAATCTACCGCCTCCACAGCCTCTCATTCCTCCACCAGCAACGTCTGGTAGAAGCAGAATGGGATCGGAGCTGTGGATTTGTGTTTTCATTCAATGTCCTTGGTCTCCATAACAGCTGTTTGATAAGGAGGAGCTCTGATTCATGCATGTACACCCAAAGTATTTGTTCAAGGATTCCTTTATTGATTCATTTATTTCATCCATTTATTCTATTCAGTTAATTAAGCAATTTTATTTATAGATTTTTTTAAGTTTAAATTCCAAATAACTTAAGTTTACTTTAGATACGTTTATTTCTTCACTAAACACATTAAAAGTAGTCCCGACACATTACTTAGAGCAGCTTTGTTTTGTTTTTGTGTTATCTCGTCTAAAGCCGTTCAGTGTGGAGACGTGTCTCCTGCACACACACTGAACACACACACAAACACGCAAACACCCAAAAACACAAACACACACACACAAAAACACACACACTTGTACTTTAAGTTGTATAACTAATTTTACACACTCTTCTGATTGCAGTTTTCGTTTAAATCCATATTTCTTTTGCTTTACTGTTTTAGATATTGAGTCAAGCGAGGGAGACTTTTACTCATAAATTTTGCGTCACCAACTTCATCACTAATTAGTTTTTGTACAACAGCTTCCCATTTTTAATTTATGTTGCCAGTGTGATCTCATGGACCCACTAATTCCTCCTTGAAAGACGAGCTTCTAGGGCAAACCTGTTGTTCGCTCCGGTCTTTCAATAGGTGATCAATCACAGGAGTGAGAGTCATTTTAGATTTTCCCACAATTTCACCTGATGAGTCAGCAATAAGAGACTATTTTTACTCCCCAGATAGAGCTCAGTTGACACCGTGAGGTTTTACTGATCGTCTGGGTTTCGAAAATAATTTCTCTTCATACACACAGTCTTTTGGTCAGTCACAGTCACTCGAGTACTTTTTGTTTTTATTTATATAACGCATACCATTTCTATGTGCTGTCATAACCTTTTTGCATCTTTTTAGGATCCTTTTTAGTTTTTTTTTCTTTAATCGCCTTTTGTAAAGCTGTTATTTATTTATTTATTTTTGTGTATTGAGACTCCCGTCGAAGTCGTATTTTGCGATCCAATTATCCAAATGTTTTACATTTTCTTTGCTGCAGCGTTCTACATATTTCCAATCTTTACAAGTTAATTTATCGCACGTTTTAGGTTTTTTCGTGTTCCCTTGTCCCATTTTGTTTTTAAATTTGGACGGACCGTACTACGTGGGGTAGTCTATGGTTCCGTTGGTCAACCTGTCAACAGGGTAGTGGTTAATTTTTACTGATCGTGGTAATTCTCACTTCAACCCTTTCAGGTGGAGAATTCTTGCCTGTGCATCCACGTCAGCCCACTACTTACTTTCCTGTTGTTTTTAAATGGTGGCTGTAACCTAGTGGTTCACAGTCCACCCACTCATTCAACATGCACACTTTTAGTTTCTTTCTTACGGAATTTTCGGTGACGCTGTAACCGTGGACTCCGCCGTCCGTTTTTAATGTGAACTATTCTCAGGCGTCCACTACCTCAGCGCCTTTTTATTTACGGAATTTTCGGTAACGCTGCAACCGTGGACTCCGCCGTCCGTTTTTAATGTGAACTATTCTCAGGCATCCACTACCTCAGCGTTTTTAGTTTTACCTGTTAGAGTCTAGAATTCACAGGGTTTTACTATTCTGCAACCCTCAGTCGCACATTTTCTTTTTAACCCAAAACAATGCTCACCCGTCGGAGTCTTTTCCTCTCGCCGTTGGATGCCTTCAACCTGCGGGTCCCAGCACACGAAGCAGTGTCAGTTCCTGGAAAAGGTGCTGGGTCTCACCTAGTGAGGCCCAACACGGCCGTGGGCTTGCTGGCGACGACTGCGTGTGCCGGAACCACCAGGCGTTGTTGGCATCCGGCTCGAAGGACCAAGTTAAATGTCAGGTTTAGGCTACAGACATTTATTAAATCTGCAAGAAAGAAGAAGACAACACGTATGAGCTTTGGTTACTCGCGAGGAGAATGGCCTAGGAGCGTGTTCAGATTACACCTCCTACCCACTCTGAGCTTCAGACCATTTCTCCTGCGGTTTTATTTCATTAAACAAAGGGGAGGGTTTACAGGATACACATCATAGTAACAAAACATTCTGTGAGTTTTAACAGTTTATCAACTATGAATACAATCAAAGGACATCCCGCGCATGGGACGTCGAGATGGCAGCTGTGTGGAAGACGTGGCTCATCTTGTTTATCAGCCTCGGTCAGGTTGACCTGCTCAGAACATATGATTAGTGAGCAGCTCCTCAGGGGCGCTGCTAAGAGAGAATACACAGAAATAAGATGGAACTTGAATATGAATATAATTAAGCACGAATATGGCAACTATATATAAAATTACTCTGACAGAAACATAGAAACATAAAACCCGCTCACTTTCACTGATACACACATGGACTCTGTTTACTAGTTTTATTCGCTCGTAACATGCTTCCTACCTGTTCTCAATACGTTTAGAGGCTCTTGTGTTTTAGGGATTAATTGGGGCGACACGTGCCATCACTTTTTTTCTTTTTAATCAATGAGTGATTCATGCTGCCAGATACAGCCACTCATCAAACATTCACATTTAGTCCGGAAAAAAAACAACATTAAAAGCAATGAGGAAATGGGACGAGAGAGAGAGAGATAGAGAGAGAGATTTTTTTTTATTTTTAAAACACTTTTTTATTTATACTAGATTGTCAGAAGACGGTTACATTGTGTGTCCGACATTTTTGTTAAAAACAATAATTTTTTCAAAAAATGTGCAAACTGCAAATCTTCGTTTTTTAAAAAGCACAGAATGTTCTTAAAACAGCAGACCTCTTTAAAAGAATTCAGGTTATTGCTTTGTTTAAAAAAACGGTATTCAAGCCAGAGTCTGGATTTGACATTGACTTGCCACACTTCCATGACATCCTGCCCTTCTTTGTTCTCCACCATGTTCCTCCTGCTGACGTAGATCGCCATCTTGGCCTCACCTGGGAGGAAGTTCAGGAGCTGCCATTTTTCTTTTGCACTTTTTTTATAGCCAGCTCCCATAATCAAATTCCTCTCAGTAAAAACAACACTAAAAAGACTAAAAACCATTGTTAAAAGAGTGAAGAAACCTATGAGTCTCTTGCACCCGCTAAAAACATGGAAAACAGTCTCTCTCTGTGCACAAAATGGACAAGTGTTTAAAACAGCAGGGTTAATGATGGAGATAAAAGCATTTGAGGCGATCTCACCATGTAAAATCCTCCACTGAAGGTCTCCAGTCCGTTTCCTTAAGGGAGGTTTGTAGAAGATCCTCCACTGTGGACCAGGTCCACCCTGACCCAGTCTTTGTGACCACACAGTTGAGCGTCTGTTGCTCAGTCCACCCTTGTGGATGCTCTTCACACAGTTCTGATAAAATGTTCATTTGTCTGCCTTGTGTAGTGACAGTCTCTCAGGCTGTGTGGTTTCTAGGAGGGGGCCGGACAATCCCCCCAGCTCCGGGTTCAACAGGACCTCGGGGAAGGGGTCTGCAGCGTCCGGGGAGAGGTCTCCTTGGTTGTACTTCCTCAGGAGGCTCCTGTCTCTGGCTGTGAGGACTTCCTTCCAGGTCTCCAGGAGCCTCTGGGACACCCGGACAGACTGCAGCTTCAGGAGAGAGCCCAGGGCCTTGATGTTGCTCAGGTCCGGCCCCACAGCATCCACAAGCTGACCCACGGTGAGGGTCCCAGACTGGATCAGGCTTCCCGTCAGCCCAGGAGTTGTTGCTCCGCTGATGTCCAGTCTGGCTCCGTGGATCAGGGGTTCTTTCAACAGCCAGTGCAGAGAGTCGGCTTTCAGGCACCTTCTATGGGTAAATAGAGCCCAGCATTTAAAAACACTTTGATAAAATGGAGGAAGCCCCTTGAGATTTAGTAATTTGGGATCAGTTAGGAACAGAACATTATCCAACCCCAACTTACTGGCACGCCTCAGGATGCAGCTGGCCATGCCTCTCCACACCAGATCTGCCGGGCCTGTGAGGAACCTCTGCAAGAACTAGAGTCTAAAAGTGGCAGTCCGGCTGGCCAAGTGGACAAGGCCCTGACCCCCCTCCTCTCTGTCTAAAAAGAGCACCTCCTGTGGCACCCAGTGCAGACCATCCCAGAAGAAATCTACTATTTTCTTTTAGATTTGAGCCAGGAGACCTGGAGGAGGGTCTACACAGGTGAGCCGATGCCACAGCTGGGATGCTGCAAGATTATTTAAAACAAGAACCCTGCCTCCGAGTGACATCTTCGGGAGGAGCCACCTCCACTTGGAGAGCTTACCCTCAATCTTTTCCGTGACGTTCTCCCAGTTCTTCTGAACAAAATGTTCTTCACCCACATGTATCCCTAAGTACTTTAAACCATTTCTTTTCCAGGTTAAATTCTGGGGAAGAACTGGGAGACCGCCATGCCACCTGCCGACAGCGAGGGCTTCACTTTTTTCCCAGTTGACCCTCGCTGCTGATGTCACATTAAAATCTCTGATTATTTTACTTAAAAGGTCTATTTCTTTCCGGTTCTTGATAAAAGCAATGAGGTCATCCGCATAGGCAGATAAAATCATGCCTTCACTAAAACCCGGTAAACCCCCCCCCCACACTAGAACGTATCTTATTGAGGAGGGGTTCCAGAGAGAGTGCATAGAGCATCCCAGACAGAGCACAGCCCTGCCTGACACCTCTACACACTCTAAAAGGAGCACACAGACTGCCGTTGAACTTCAGCACACTCTCAATGTCTATGTACAGCACCTTGATTTTGGCTATAAAACCAGCGCTGAAACTGAAGCTTTCCATGACCCTCCAAAGCAAGTCGTGTTCAACACGGTCAAAAGCCTTTTCCTGGTCTACTGAAATCAGACCAGCATCTATATCCAAGCAACTAGAGACTTCCAAAATACCCCGAATCAGGTGGATATTATCCACCATGGACCTGCCGGGGACACAGTAGGTCTGATCCTGGTGGATGACCTGCTCCATAGCTCTCCCCAGCCTGGCGGCCAGAACCTTGGAAAGGAGTTTGTAATCCACACAGAGCAATGACACGGGGCGCCAGTTTTTTATGTCCTGCAGGTTCCCTTTCGTAGGGAACAGAGTAAGGACTGCCCTCCTGCAGGACACTGGCATGGAACCAGAGGCCAGACATTCGTTGAACACATCCAGGACATCCTTGCCCAGGATGTCCCAGAACGTTTTGTAAAATTCAGCGGTGAGCCCGTCAATCCCGGGAGACCTGCCCATTGGCATTGCCTGCAGTGCTGCCTGCAGCTCCTGCATTTCTAGGCAGGCCTCCAGATGTTCGTTGGTCTCCTCGGAGACTTGAGGCAGTTCCCTCAGGAACCCCTCGAGGAGACCTTGCTCCTCCTTGTACTCGCTGTTGTACAGGGACACGTAAAAGCTCACCGCTCTCTTCCTCATCTGGCTTGGTTCCGAGATCTCCTGCCCCATGTCTGAGAGCAGTGCGTGGACCACTTTCCCCTGGCCATTCTTTTTTTCCAGGCTGAAGAAGAAGCTAGAGGGAGCATCCATCTCATTTATATTTTGGTACCGGGACCGGACCAGTGCGCCCTGCACTTTAACGTTCAGCAGGTCGGCTAAAGCCATTTTTTTACTTTTGAGGCTTTCAAAATAGCCTCGATCTCCTGTGGACTCTCTTAAATGTTCCAGTTCCACTATCTCGGTCTCTAGTTTCTTCAAAGATCTGGTGATGTCACTTGTGACATTTAGGGTGTGCTGCTGACACAGGAGTTTGATTTGGGTCTTACCGTGGTCCCTCCACTGCCTAAGACTGCTAAAATCACCTTTCCTCTGTCTAAAAACCTCCCAAAAAAATGCTAAAGCCTCTCTAAAACTTCTGTCCAAGGTCAAAACTGAGTTAAAATGCCATGCCAGTAGGCGCTTTTTGGTACAACATTCCGGATAAAGACACTATTTAAAAGTAAACAATGATCAGTAAAACCAATAGGTAAAATGTTATATTTCTTAAAAACATTAAAGTGATGTTTAAAACAATAAATACGATATAACCTGGCTGAGGAGATCCTGCTCTCTCTAAAGTGGGACCAGGTGTACTGACGGCAGTCTGGATGCATCCTTCTCCAAACGTCCACTATACCCTGAGAGTGGACCAGCTGCTTCAAGGCGTGCTGAGAGGCTGGATGAGGCTCTGCATGGTTGCGGTCTAAAGCCGCGTCTTCCGTACAGCTAAAATCCCCACCCAGAAACAAATAGTCCTCCGACCCACACCCACTTACCACCTCAGTTAACTTGAGGAAAAACTGCTTCCTCTCTGCACCGGCTGTTGGGGCATAACAATGAATAAAAACACATTTAAAATGGTGGAAATGAGCTTTAACTAAAAGCAACCTCCCCCCTACACAGTGCTGGACCTCCAGTGAGTTGGGGTTAAAAGCCCGGGAGAAGAGGAGGCCCACTCCTCCACTGAGAGGAGTGTGGTGACTCAAATAGGCCTCCCCTTTCCACTCCTGCCTCCACTCAGCCTCATTGCTAAAATCACTATGGGTTTCCGTAAGGAACAGGACGTCTATCTTTTTAAGTGTGGCTGTCTCATAGATTGTTTGTCTTTTCCTCAGATCTCTGGCTCCGTTTACATTTAAAGTACCCAGTTTAAAAACATCCATAATAAAGGAGATGTTTAAAACCAGGATAAAAACAATAGCATTAGTTAAAATAAACTTGGCTGTCAGCTTCATCACTAAGCTGCTTTTTTGTTTTCAGCACAAGTTTTCTTAATCTAAAACCCTCCTGCTCTGTGAGGCCAGACTCCTGTCTGCTGCTCATATGGAGTCTGGCCGAGAAAATAAAAAGACTGAGGTCTGGGAAATGGTCCTCTATTTTCACTCCGTGATGATTTTTGTCTGTTGTAAAAAGATTTTTAATTTTTCTGCACTGTATGGTATTTTTGTTGTTTTTTGTGAACTGTTAAAAGAAATATCGCTGCTGTCTGACACACATTCACTTTCACCGTCTTCTGACACTCTGTTCTCTCCACAGCTTTTCTTTGCATCTGTGTTTTTGGTTTTTTTCCTCCTTTTTGTGGGTTTGTTTTTTGCACTTTTTTCCTCCTCCATCTCTGCCTCCTCCACCTGTTCAGTCCAGGCTGCACTCTTTCCCGCCTCCTCCACCTGCTGCTCCTCAACAAGCTCACTTTTTTTGTTGTCTCCTACTTTTTCTCCTTTTCTTTTTTCTCCCTCCACCTCACCAGTGATATTTACAATTGTTTCATCCACGCTGCATTCAGTGCCATTCACTCTTTCTCCCTCCTCCCCAGCCCCACCCGACACACTCTCCTCACGCACGCTAACATTCACACATTCACCCGGTGTATTTACATCACTCACCCCGTGCTTGATGCTCTCCTGGTCGGTCACAGCAGCGCGTCTCCTCGGTGACGCCCGGACCGCGGAGTCACCACCAGGGGGACTCTGCAGAGCCGGGTTGAGTCGACTCAGCCCACAGCGGACAGGATTTCACCGTGTGCCCCTCCTCACCGCAGCCGAAACATTTCATTACAGCTGAGCTCGCAAAGACAATGTAGTCATTATCATTTACTCTCACACATAAACGGAGGCTGAGCTCCTCACACCGGTTGTTGAGTATTATGTTTTAAGTAAGAGGACCACGACTGTGTGCCTTCGAACAACGGCTTTATTTAACTAAACTACTTTTCCCAGCATCCATCAGGAGCGCGGGCTTTTTTACAAACAGCAAAGACAGGTACACGTCACTGTTGTGACACACCCACATAAACACCGGTCACGGTGGTATGTAACATTTACTCCCCCCCATTTAAACATCAGAACAATGGTCGCAAACCAAGACCCCAAATATACAAAAATAACATTCAGGCCCGAACGGCCAGCTTAACTAAGTAAACCGGGTAGACTGCCGATTTACTAGTATAGCCCTGTGGGTTATTCTGCCACATGACAGGCTATACACTGTGATAATGTCTCAAAAGTCAGTAACGTAGTCATTGAGGTACAAGGGCCTCTGGCGGGCCCAAAGTGGGCGGGGCCTGTTCTGCAGGGGTTCAGCCTGCACATGTGGTTGAGGGGGTTGTCTCGCCGGAGTCTCCACCCGTATGTCTGGAGGGTCCCAGACCCCATTGGTGTGATGATAATCAGCCGCATCTTGCTGGGCCGACACAGAAGGTTGCCTCACCCGTCGGAGGCGACTGACGTGCCAGCGTGAACCATCGGTCACACGGAAGGTGGCCGGCCCCAGTTGTGCTGTGATCTGCGTTGGTGCAGACCAGAAAGAGAGCAGCTTGTGAGAACGAGTGGGACGCCGGACTCGGACCCAGTCCGATACAGCGAGGGCAGGTGGTTTCACACGGTGTTTCCTGTCAAACCGCTGCTTCATGGTACGTTGTTGTTGTGCCACTCGGTCGCCTGGTGAGGGCGCTGCTACTGGGGTGTCTCTCACCGGAGGGCGTAGGCGGTCCAAAGGAAGTTGTAGTTCCCGCCCTAGCATCAGTAGGGCTGGAGAGCTGCCGGTGGTAGTGTGGGGTGTGGCTCTGTAGTGCAGTAAGGTGCTCTGCAGTGATGTGGAGAATGACAGGCCATCTGCCATGTGTGCTCTGAGCCCATTCTTCAGGGTCTGATTGAACCTTTCCACACCTCCGTTGGCCTGAGGGTGGTAGAGGGCAGTTTTGATGTGCTTTATCCCCCTCTCTTCTGCAAAAGCTGCAACGTCGGCTGAGATGAACTGGGGCCCATTATCTGTGGTAATGGCGTCAGGGACACCCCAGCGGGCAAACAAGGAGGAGAGAAAGTTAATGATCACTGCAGTGGTGACAGACCCGGCAGGAAGTACCTCTGGCCATTTAGAGTGAAGGTCGTAGGCCACCAAGAGGAAGCGCTGATGCTGAGGAGTGCCATGAAGTTCACCACATATGTCCACCTGTATGTGGGTCCATGGTGCCTGAGGCCATGGCACGGGCTGTAAGGGTGGAGGCGGGGGAGGGCCGGTTTTACCACTGGTGAGACAGGCTGCACAGTCTTTGACCAGATCTTCAATGTCTCTGTCGATACCTGGCCAGCAGACCAGTCCCCTGCAGCGTTGTTTCACCTTTACAATGCCGAGATGGCCGTCATGGACCATGGTCAGGACTCGTTTTCTCAGAGCGCTTGGGACCACTGTGCACAGCCCTCTCGCCACACAGACGTCATTCCAGCAGGAGAGGTCACTTCTGACCCGGTGAAAGGGTGCTAGATCTTCAGGAACCCTGGCAGGCCAGCCGTTACGGATGAAAGTGCAGAGCTGGGTGAGAACAGGGTCTTGTGCAGAAGCTGCCTGAAGTTCTTTCAGGGAAACAGCTGCCTCGAGGGGTGCGTGCAGCAAGAGGATCAGTTCTGGTTCTGAGGAGTCCTGGTTGGTGTCAGGTGCAGAAGTGGATGTGGCTCTGGAGAGGAGGTCTGCTACAACATTCTCCCTGCCTGGGGTAAACTGTGTGGAGAAGTTGTATGCTTGTAGCCTCTCAGACCATCGATAGAGGCGCAGCGGTTTGTGGCCAGATCCGCTTGTGACCAGGAGGGCTGTGAGGGCCTGGTGATCGGTCCGTAAGGTGAAATGTCGCCCGTACAGGTACATGTGCCACCGCTCACATGCCCAGACGCAGGCCAGTGCCTCTCTTTCCCCTACAGAGTACTTCTGCTCAGTTGGAGTTAGCGCCCTTGAAGCGAACGCCACCGGACGCTCAGTCCCTTTGTGGATTTGAGACAGGACTGCGCCGACTGCAGTGTTGGAGGCATCGCAGGTCACAAATGTGGGGCTCTCGAGGTCAAAGTGAGCAAGTACAGGTGGGGAGGTGAGTTGGGATTTGAGCCGGCTAACTGCGGCAGAGCATGCAGTAGACCAGGCCCAGGGTGCATCCTGCTTCAGAAGGGCGCGTAGCGGTGCAGTGGTGTCAGAGTACTGGGGAAGGAAGCGCAAGTAATATGCAGTCATCCCAAGAAACGATGATAGCTGCGCCGGGCAGGATGGTTCGGGCAGGCGCAGGATGGCGTCGACATTTGAATACAGCGGGCTCAGGCCTTCCGCGGTCATACGAAACCCCACAAACTCAATAACAGGAGCTGCAAAGATGCACTTTTCCCCATTCAGTGTGAGGTTGTGACCGGCGAGCACATCCAACACCCTGGAGAGGCGGTCGTCATGCAGGGCTGATGTTGCTCCGTGTACCACAATGTCGTCCAGGTACACAACCACCCCGGGAATACCTGCAAAGATGGTGGCCATGATCTTCTGAAAACAGCTGGGAGCGGAGCTGAGTCCAAAGGGCATCCGGGTGTACCGAAAAACCCCCATATGGGTCACAAAGGCAGTGAGGTTGCGGCTGTCAGGGTGTAGGGGAACCTGCAGGTAGCCCTGGCGAAGGTTGAGTTTTGAGAAAACTGTCGAGCCAGAAAACTGCGCAGAGAGCTCCTCTACTGTGGGTAGTGGGTATCTGTCTGGGACCACCGCTTTGTTAACCTGTCTGAGGTCGATACAGGGGCGGAGGCCGCCTGTCTTCTTCTTTGCTACAACCAGATTGGAGATCCAGGGCGAGGCGTCTACTCTTTCGATGATGCCAGCCTCCATCAATTTCTGCAACTCAGCAGTGACATCATCGCGCAGGGTGAGGGGTAGCCTACGCAGAGGTTGGATGACTGTTTTCACAGTTGGGTCGATGAGCGGCTGGTGGTTGAAGGCAGTGAGGCAGCCCAGCCCAGTGAAAAGCGATGGCCAACGCTGCGGCCATGGCGTGGTCACTGTCAGGATGGTAGCACCGAGGTTATCAGAGATGGAGAAACCCAGGGCGCAGAACAAATCCAATCCCAGGAGGTAGGCGCCATGCTGTGACACCTGGAACGTGAACGCTGGGAGGACTCTGGAGCCATAACGGACAGAGAAGGTAGCCGTGCCGATCATTCTAATTTTAGTGTGTCCATAGCCGTACAGCTCTTCTGCTCCTGTTTTAATAGTCTGTCTGGGAAAGAGCTGCCGGACTGTGGACTCACTGAGAAGGGACCTGGAGGCAGCAGTGTCCAGTAGTAGTGGTAAACACACATCATCCAGCTCCACCGTGCACCAGGTGAAGGGCTTGTTGTTGGCGCCCACTGAGTGAATGGTGGTTGGGCTTGATGGGCGGGATGAGCGGCACTGGGTTCTTGTAGTAGAAGGTGTAGAGCGGCACACTTTAGCAAAGTGATTGAGCTTACCGCACCGCTGACATCTCTGTCCCGTGGCTGGACAGACCTGTGCTCGTGTGGCGTGGGAAAATGAGCCACAGTTTCCACATGGCCGGCGTGGTGAGGTATCCTGGTGTCCCGCGACGTTAACCTCGAACTCGTTGTGAGGATAAGTGGGGCCGGGATCCTGAGCTGCCGGGGCCACGGTCTGTGCCAGCGGAGCAGAGTAGGAAGGGGCGTTTGTAGCCGCTAGCCGCGATGTCAGCTGAGCAGCCGACTCGAGCTGAAAAGCCATGTCCACTGCCTGAGACAGAGTCGTATCATCCGGTGCCATAAGCAGTCTCTCACGTAATTTGTGATCCGCTGTGTGTTCGGCTAACTGATCCCGAATAAACTCGTCTTCCAAGGCTCCAAATTTGCAGACACTGGCCAAACAGCGGAGGTCCGTGACGCATTGGTGTACGGGCTCACCGGGTCGCTGTCGGCGCTGTCTGAAGAAGATCCGGCGGACGATGACGCTCTGTGGAGCAGCGAAATGTCCGGCCAGTAAGGCGACACAGTCCTGATACTTGACCGCGGGTCCAAGCGTGCGGAAAATACGCTGTCCCTCGTTTCCCAGGTTGTGAATGAGCAGAGCCGTTAGCCTAGCGTCGCTAGCATCAGCTAACCCGGCGGCGGCGATAAAAGTTTGAAAAGACTCAAACCAGCGGGGCCACGGGATCAGCGGCTCGCCCGGCAAAGCGAGGAACGCAGAAAGTGGTGAAAGTGGAAAAAACTCCATCCTCGTCGCCAATATTATGTTTTAAGTAGGAGGACCACGACTGTGTACCTTCGAACAACGGCTTTATTTAACTAAACTACTTTTCCCAGCATCCATCAGGAGCGCGGGCTTTTTTACAAACAGCAAAGACAGGTACACGTCACTGTTGTGACACACCCACATAAACACCGGTCACGGTGGTATGTAACATTGAGTATCATAAATACTTGTCTTCTGAAACATGTCGTGTGTTTCAGCAGTGGAGACTTAATTCCAGAGGCGATGTCTTTGTAGCCGGACACTACTTTGCCAAATCTGGAAAGCTCCTTAGTTAGGAGCTCGTCTGGCGCATAAGGAGGGACATTGGACAGGATGACCCGGACAGCCGGCTGAGACAGCGGCTGTACCTGGACAAACCTGTCCGACACGGTGATTCCCGTCTCCACCACGGAGTTGGCCTTCTCCACCTGGTCCACAAAGACCACCACGGCGCCGTTCATCCGGGCCGCCGCCTTCACGCTGCTGTAACAAACCTTTTCCCCCACAGCCAGAGCAACCTGCTCCACGTTGCAGGGGAAAGGTGCAGAGATGCGCACCCCGTGTTTGCGGGTGAGCTTCCTGAGGTCCGACATGGCGGCAGCCAGTCCCCGGCAAACACGGACCACACAAACCCACCGAACCCCAAGAAAGATTGAAATAAAACAAAAGGTGCTCTGTGATTATTAAACTACAGTGATTGTGAACATTAACAAAGAACAGAACAAGAAAAAAATCACATAAAACTGTGACAAACGCTCCCCGCTCACACACGCTCCCAGCCCTTCCGCACTCCCAGCATGCATCGAGAGAGAGAGAGAGAGAGAGAGAGACAGATTTGATGAGAAGATGAGAAATGAGAGGTTCCTTTTACATTTCACCATTTCTTATTTCACAACAACCCGCGAAAGAAACAGAATGACCAATTCACATTTTTCCACAAAACAAACATGCCAAAACTTAGATTAACATATGCATTTACTCAACATACTGGTTTCAATACTTTTTTGAAGATAAATGGGATTTTGATTCTTTAGTTTCTTTGTTCAGATTACTCCATAAACTGATTCATCTCACTGTAACACATTGCTCCTTAAAGTTGAGTTCTGACTTTTGGATTTTTAAATATTTCAAATCCTTTTGAATTATAATAACTTCCTCTTTTTTTTCTGGATGTTGGTTGGTAAAAGGTTCTTATGAGCTTAATACATAATCTGCAACATCTTGAAATCTAATAGCATATTGAATTTTAACAACTGCAATTTAACAAACAGTGTGTTTGAAGGATCTCTGTAATGACTTCTACCAAAAACTTGTATTGATCCTTTTTGTAAAGTAAAAATTCCATCATTTATTTACATCACACCACTGTCTACATTTTTTTCATTTCTTTTCTGACCACCACCAACGCACATTCAAGATTTTCTCCAGTATAAAAAAAAGGTGGTATCATATTTTGAGACATTAACAATATCATTCATATACAAAATAAACAGTTTTGGTCCCAGAACAGAGCCCTGGGGCACCCCACAGCTGCATGTTTCCGATCATACATTATTCATTTGAACAAACTGATTTCTGTTAATAACTTGTCACCCCTCTGATACCATATTCGCTTAGTTTTTTTAAAAGTAGAATTGTATGGTCTATAGTTTCAAATGCCTTTTTGAGGTCTACAAAAATGCCAAGCGAAACTTGGTTCTTATCTATTGCAGTGGATATTTCATCTGTCAGTTCCATAAGTGTCATTGATGTTGAGTAGTTGGTCCTGAATCCATACTGACTACTGCTCAAAATATTGTATCTATTAAGGAATTTGTCCAGTCTGATTACAAATAATTTTTCAAATACTTTTGAAAATTGTGAAAGCAA
Source organism: Blennius ocellaris (assembly GCF_963422515.1). Classification (NCBI taxonomy): domain Eukaryota; kingdom Metazoa; phylum Chordata; class Actinopteri; order Blenniiformes; family Blenniidae; genus Blennius; species Blennius ocellaris. The sequence goes on along the minus strand of NC_137663.1, from coordinate 196,640 downwards.
AGAAACTGGCCTATAATTGGAGATATGTTTATCGCCATTTTTATATAGTGGAATTACTTTTGCTGTTTTAATTTTTTCCAGAAATAATCCAGTATAAAATGATAGATTGCAGATATAGGTGAAAGGCTCTATTATGCTTTCTATTTATTACTTTGTGGCGACCGTGAGGCCTCGGGCCTCTCACCCAGCAGGATGATGAGAAAAGGGGCGTGGTTTTATCCTCTCCTTGCCTAGTTTCGGGGCCGGCTCAGCCATGGACTTGATGGACAACATGCTGTCGCTGTTGGGCTTATACGAGGGTGGATTCCTTTTACCCCTCTTGCACCGCCAGCTTCTGCTGTCAGAAGCTGGGTGGCCTAGTTCTGAGCCAATGGGAGTTGGGCTGACGACTTGGGACCAAAGGCGCCGTTTGGTGGCAGCGAGTCGGTTTAGGATGTCCTGACCAATAAGCAGTTCCTCTGTGTCTAGATCAGTGACGTGGATGGGATGCGTCGCTGACATGTCCTGGAAAGCTGTTGACCAAAACACATTGAGTGATGTGGTGCAAGTCCTGAGTGAAGCCTCGGATGTTTATGCTACACTATTCCACCTGAAGTGGCTTTCCTTAAGTGGCATGCGCAAGCATGGTTCTAGCAACCCGTGCAAAGGTGTCTGAACACATGAGGGTGATTTTTGACCCAAGCAGTGAGAGAGTGTAAACAACCCCTACCACCACTGAAGTGGTTGGCATAGCCAAGATTACCCAAGAATGTCAAATGGGCCTCTTTGACCTCCTGGATCTCCTCCTCCTGCCAAAATGAACTTTGTGTGCAGAGGGGAGTGGCCAAGTCATGCGGTCAGGGGGAACCAGGTCCCTTCTTACCAGGCGGGTTCAGGTGCTGCTTCACCTCTTTGATGCAGGTTTTAATCCACTGTGGGACATCTGCATCCCAGTTGTTTTGAGTCTGACCTCAGCCTCGGTGTTTAGACTTACCTCTCCTCACCTGAGACCTCAGGACACCTGCATCACTATCATAGTTTTCACCTGAACGGTGGGGAAGCTCCCACACCATCTGCGCATGTTTGCGGAGGTTTTCATGGTGGGGTTTTTGGTCCTGCACAAAAGGGCGACATCGATCAACACACTGTTGTGGAGGTTGTTAACGAAGAGGGACTTTTAAGTCTGGTCTTTGTCCAATCCTGGTGCATTGTGGCCTTGGAAGTAGGCAGCCCTTAGGCTTAGATGACACTCCTGGATGTCATCTTCCAGAGAAGCGCAAGCTTCTCTCAGGACGAAGGATGAGGCAGGTTGAAGAGGCAGCGTTACACCTCCCCCAGGTAGTCCGCTATACGAATCTCCGGGTTGTTCGGTTCGAACTGCTCTATGTCCTCTGCAAAGGACTCTAACTGGCTGGTCCAAAGACCAGGTACCCTTGGGATATCGGAATGGTCAGAGTCATCTGAGCTGGAACATCCTGGTTCTCTCCGGTGGAGAGAGCTAGGGAGCTGATAGCACTGTGAGGTGCTGGAAAATGACAATGTTCCTTCTCCTGAAAAGGAGTGAAAGAGCTGCGAGACCACGTGGTGGTGCGGCTGAGAGCACTGATGGATGTGTGTCATAGCAACTCGCTGTTGAGGTTTCTTCTCTCCTGTGTAGACAGGCATAGAAGACCGGCGACAACAGTCTGCAACTGGGTCATGTGGCTCCCGAGGTATCTTTGCTCCTAGCACGCAGTGTCTCTGACGACTCATGGTAGGAGTCACGCAAAAGCTGTGTTTCGAAAAGTGCGAAAATGTTGTTAATGCACAGGTGATGGTTGCACCTGTGGCTTTGACTTCTGTAGTCTATACAAATTGTAACCTCGCAACTGCAACACGGTGTTTCTAGCACCTTGGGTGAGCAATAGTTGTGTTAGTGTACATTTATCTGGGAAAGATACTTGAATTGAGAAAGTACTAGTTTGTTCTCATGAAATAAAAACTTTTTCCAAAATCGCTCTATATCGCGTGTGGAGCATCATTTCGGCCACTCCTGATGAAAGGAAAATAGCAGTAACTCCACTTAATAAAACTGGTTGAAACTGCTTGAACCTGATTAACACATCATTTAAACTTTAATAGTGAAAGTACTAGTTTGTTCTAATGAAATAAAAACTTTATTCTAAAATCACTCTATATCTCGTGTGGAGCATCATTTCGGCCACTCCTGATGAAATGAAAATAGCAGTTACTCCACTCAATATAGTTGGTTGAAAGTGCTTTCAACTGCTAAGTCCATCATGTTTAAACTTGAATTGAGAAAGTACTAGTTTGTTCTCATGAAATACAAACTTTCTTCCAAAATCACTCTATATCACGTGTGGAGCATCATTTCGGCCACTCCTGATGAAATGAAAATAGCAGTAACTCCACTTAATAAAACTGGTTGAAACTGCTTGAACCTGATAAACACATCATTTAAACTTTAATAGTGAAAGTACTAGTTTGTTCTAATGAAATAAAAACTTTCTTCCTAAATCACTCTATATCTCCTGTGGAGCATCATTTCGGCCACTCCTGATGAAATGAAAATAGCAGTAACTCCACTTAATAAAACTGGTTGAAAATGCTTGAGCCTGATAAAGACATCATTTAAAACTTGAATAGTGAGAGTACGAGTCTGGTCTCGTGAAATACAAACTTTATTCTAAAAACCAACTCTCAAGCTCCTCATCCTATCTCTAAGGGTGCGCTCCGCCACCCTACGCAGGAAGCTCATTTCAACCGCTTTTATCTGGGATCTCGTTCTTTCGGTCATGACCCATAGTTCATGGCTGTGGTGGAGGCAATAACTCGGGTCTGGGAGGAGTTGGAAGAGGACTTTCGGTCGGCCCCGAGGAAATTCTGGCAAACCGACTCCATGCTCCAGGAGCATGGAGTCCGGGGCCCTTCAAGGTTCAAGGTTCAAGGTGTTTTATTCGTCGTATCGCCAGTAAAAGCCAGGTTTCACGGAGAATTAAATTCTTATTTTGCTGTTCACGCTGAAGCCGACCTATATAAATAAGTATATGCACAAGACAATAAAATATCGAAAATAAAAATAAAAATAAAATAAAATAAAGTAACAGAGCAGTGCAAAAAAATATTAGTGTGAAGTGAGATGTGCAAAGTAAACATGTCAGCATCTGTTCAAAAGTCTGATGGCAACTTCATCCCTGCAACATCGCGTGACGCGGGGACGGTACCTCTGGACAGGCAGACTGGGGTGGTGGTCCCTCTCTTCAAGGAGGGGGATCGGAGTGTGTTCCAACTACAGAGGGATCACACTCCTCAGCCTCCTCAGGAAAGTCTATTCCAGTGTACTGGAGTGGAGGGTCCGGCCGTTAGTCAAACCTTGGATCCAAGAGGAATAATGCGGTTTTCGTCCTGGTCGTGGAACACTGGAACAGCTCTATACCCTCCACCAGCTGCTCGAGGGTTCATGGGAGTTTGCCCAACCAGTCCACATGTGTTTTGTGGATCTGTAGAAGGCGTTCGACCGTGTCCCCCGAGACGTCCTGTGGGGGGTGCTCCGGGAGCTTGGAGTCCGGGGCCCTTTGTTAAGGGCTGTTCGGTCTTTGTATTCCCGGAACAGGAGTTTGGTTTGCATTGCCGGCAATAAGTCGGACCTCTTCGCAGTGGTTTCACCTGATCCGCCAGTGGACAGAAAAAAGATTTAGCCAAATCTATACAAGACAAAAATCTATGTTCAGGTGTGACAACGCAGTTTTGAGATGTCTGGAATCTCGTTTCTCTGCACAGGTTGCCGGGACCGGCAGACAGGGGGGACTCGGCTGAGATCCTCAACACCAGCCCCTGGGTACTTCTCAGGGTGATAAAGAGGAAGTGGTCCAAGCCCAGGTGGACGGGTCAATACAAGGTCGTCGAGAGGACGTCTCACGCTGTTCGGCTGAGTGGCAAAGGCTCCTCAGGAAAGTCTATTCCAGGGTACTGGAGAGGAGGGTCCGGCCGTTAGTCGAACCCTTGATACAAGAGGAACAATGCGGTGCCATCTGTCGCAGTGTACACTGGCGGGAGAACCACATCGCACTCTTCAGGAGACCTCCATCCATCTGAAGCAAGTTGCCCCTGGATCGGCTGATCCAGGAGACAGCTCTACACGTCAAAGGGCAGAATAATCCCTGTCACTTTGTCCCACAGAACGTCAAGCTCTGAGAAGAACCAGTTTGAAGCAGGTTTGGGAACAAAGGAATAGCAACTTCACCATAGCAACGCATCCATCACGAGAAACTGACCAATGTGAGGTTGAGGTGGTGTATGCAAATGTATAAATATGAACCACGTGTTGCAGTTGTGCCCTTCTTCATTGTAAACCTGGCCTGCACACTTGGGTCTGCAAGGAAGAACGGTCTGAGCTCGTATTATGTAATCTGATATATGCATTTTTGTAATCTCTTGTTTGTGTGATTATTAAATTCACTATTGAAGAAATTAACTCTGTTTCTGCCTCTCCCGGATCAAACGAAAAAGCAGGAATTCAGGTGAACACATGAACGAATTCCAATACTAAGCATCTCTACCTAAAGTCAGTAACACGATTTCTCTAGATTAAACCAGTCTGAGATGCTATAACTAAAGACAGTAATGGGATTTTTCTTGATTAAAACAGCCTGAACAGCTCTACATACAGGCAGGTGACATGATTTTTCTAGTTTAAACCAGCCTAAGCATCTCTATCTAATGGCAGTAACACGGTTTTTCGACATTAAACCAGCCTGAGATGCTATATCTATAGACAGTAACGGGATTGATTTTTTTTATTTTATTTTTTTATTAAACCAGCCTGAGCAGCTCCATCTATAGACAGTAACGTGGTTTTCTAAATCACACCAGCCTGAGCAGCACCATCTAGAGACAGTAACGTGATTTTCTAAATCAAACCAGCCTGAGCAGCTCTATCTAAAGACAGTAATGTGATTTTCTAGGTCAAACCAGCCTGATCAGCTCTATCAAAAGGCAGTAACATGATTTGTCTAGATTAAATCAGCCTGAGCAGCTCTATCTAAAAACAGTAAGATGATTTCTCTAGATTAAACCAGCCTGAGCAGCTCTATCTTAAGACAATAACGTGATTTTTTTTCTCAATTAAACCAGCCTGAGCAGCTCTATCTTAAAGGTGTACAGGAGGATTTTCCCGAATTTTAGGAAAGAACCGCCTTCTCCACCTTTTGAAAAAATGCACATGCGCAAAGCTCTACCTGCTCCCGAGACGGAACGCCTACTAAAACGTGTGCGAGAGACATGCACGAGCCCAGTTCTCCTCGTGCACGCTCTGTTTACAAGTCACAAGTCGGCATCGCTCACACAAGCTCACTTTACAAGAAGATTTTCACTTTTTCCACTAATCAACCCTGGAAAGTTACAATATAGACGTAGATACCTTTTACTGGAAGTGATTTGAAATGGATTTCTCCAAATAGAATGCCAAACTTTACCTGTCGAGTCGAAACTTCGCGACTGAAGCATCAGTGGGAAGCACAACCTGGGCTTTCAGCGCACGCCATCGTGTGAAAGAATCTCCCAAAAACACTCTGGTCTTGTTTCTCTCTTCCAAAACCTTTCTCTTCTTCTCATACACTTCGAAGACACTTTTTCTCTTGCGACCCTCTGCCAAGTACCCGGTGAGAACTGCAAGCTCGCTGAAGGCGTAGCTCACCATATACACGTGCATGCGCAGAAAGTGAAAACTAATAGATCCATGCTACCTGGGGACGCGCACGTACGACGGCCATACGTAATATATCACCAGAATGATTGACAGTTGGGAGGAACAATGGTCTTGATGATCCACCCGGAAAAAGAAAATCCTCCTGTACACCTTTAAGACAGTAACATGATTTTACTTGATTAAACCAGCCTGATCAGCTCTTTCTAAAGGCAGTAACACGATTTGTCTAGATTAAACCAGTCTGAGTAGCTCTATCTAAAGACAGTAAGATGATTTCTCTAGATTAACAAGCCTGAGCAGCTCTCTCTAAAGACAGTAATATGACTTTTCTGGATCAAACCAGCCTGATCAGCTCTATCTAAAGGCAGTAACACGATTTGTCTAGATTAAACCAGCCTGAGCAGCTCTATCTTAAGACAAATACATGATTTTTTCTCAATTAAACCAGCCTGAGCAGCTCTGTCTTAAGACAGCAAGATGATTTTACTTGATTAAACCAGCCTGAGAAGCTCTATCTTAAAAAAGTACACTCAAAAATGAAATGACAGAATTGTTTTTTCAGTGTGACATGATTTTCCTCGATTAAACCATGGTCCAAGTGGAGGAAAGTGGGAGCAGCGCTTCAAATGGTTGAGTGGAAATCTCCACCAACAGCTGCTCCCACGTTTCATCGGGCTCGTCCATCCCTCCGGAGAGGGCCTCACAGCCAGAGACAGGTGAGCCGTTTAGGGACTATTCAGTGACAGGAACTTAGAGCTGTGATTTCACTTGTATATAAGTTAAAGATGTAAAGCAAAGTTGGACTCTTCATGTGATGAAAAATACATTAAATGTCCACCAATGACTGTTGAGATGGTTGATCATTTAGTTTTAAATGTAGTAAACATAGAAAATACTTATGCTGGTTGTTGTGATCAATAAATTACATCTCACAACAAAACATGCTTTTAAAATAACAAAGCCATTTGATCCAAATTACATTGAATTTAATACAAGAGACCATTTAACCCATTCTACAAAACAAACCTTTCCTCCTGCAATTAGCCTTTCAATACCACCCCACTCCGTGTGTGTTGTCCTCACAATCAATCAAAGTGATCTGGTGTCTCCTGGTGTTGATCTTAAGAGTCTCTCAACTTGTGGAACCTGTGCATTTAACACTTTTCTTTTGTCCACAGTGTGTTGTGGGAATCTCCCAGAACCTGTATCTCGCCCACCCTGCTGCTCCTCCTGTCACCTGCAGTACAAGGTGATTTCATCTGTCCACTTCTGGCTCTAAATATGCTTCTGGCTGTTTGTATCCACATGAACATCATTACATGCAGCTTGTTTACCAGAGCTTTACTTCAAGTCATTGCACAGCTAGAAAACTTTAGTGTATTAAGTCTCAGTAAGTCAAAGTCAAAGTCAAAGTCAGCTTTATTTGTCAAATGTGCCGATATGCATGGCATACAGCCCAGATGAAATTCCGGTCCTCTCCGACCCACAGTGCACAGCTTAATAATATATTAGGAAGACAGTTATAAGACTTAAAAATCTATACATCTAAAATCTATACACCTTATAAACATATTAACAGTAAAGTAAAGAGGCATGTACAACTGAGGTAGAATGTTCGTTCAGTGGGGGGGTGGAGTGGGGAGTGGGCATAATGTCAGGTGCCGGAGGGGAGGGGGGGTGTAAGGGTGGCTGTGGCAGGGGGCAGAGGCAGAGGGGGGAGGGGGGAGGGGGGGCAGAGCAGGGAGGGAGTTGAGTCTTCTGACTGCCTGGTGGCAGAAACTGTCTTTGAGCCTGCTGGTTTTGGCTCGGAGACTCTGAAGTCTCCTCCCCGACGGCAGCAGGCTGAAGAGGCTGTGGGAGGGGTGGGTGGGGTCACCTGCCATCCTGATGGCTCTGCGGGTGAGGTGGGTGTTGTATATGTCCTGCAGGGGGGGGGGAGAGACACCAATGATCCTCTCGGCTGCCCTCACGATGCGCTGCAGAGTCTTGCGGCAGGATACGGTGCAGGCGCCGTACCACACGGTGATGCAGCTGGAGAGGATGCTCTCGATGGTGCCTCTGTAGAAGGTGTGCAAGATGGGGGTCGGGGCTCTTGCTCTCCTTAGTTTGCGGAGGAAGTACAGGCGCTGGTGTGCTTTCTTGGCCAGTGATGCTGTGTTGTTGCTCCAGGACAGGTCTTCAGAGATGTGCACTCCCAGGAACTTGGTGCTGCTTACCTGCTCCACTGCAGCACCGTCGATGGTCAGTGGAGCATGCTGGGAGTGTCGTCGCCTGAAGTCCACAACAATCTCCTTCGTCTTCTCCACATTCAGGCGGAGATTGTTGTCCTTGCACCACATGGCCAGGTGGCTCACCTTGTCCCTGTAGGCGGTCTCCTCATCGTTGTTGATGAGACCCACCACAGTTGTGTCGTCCGCAAACTTGATGAAGAGGTTGGAGCTGAATGATGGTGAGCAGTCATGGGTCAGCAGAGTGAAGAGGAGGGGGCTCAGCACACACCCCTGGGGGGCCCCTGTGTTGAGCATGATAGTGCTGGAGGTGTTGCTGCCAACTGGAACTGCCTGTGGTCTCCCCGTCAGGAAGTCCAGCAGCCAGTTACACAGGGAGGTGTTGAGCCCCAGCTGACTCAGTTTGTGGGTGAGCTGCTGAGGGATGATGGTGTTGAATGCTGAGCTGAAGTCAATGAACAGCATTCTGACATAGGAGTCTCTGGTCTCCAGGTGGGTGAGGGCTGAGTGGAGGGCAGTGGAGATGGCATCATCGGTCGAGCGGTTGGACCAATATGCAAACTGGAAAGGGTCCAGGGTGGGGGGGAGGGCAGACTTGATATGTTGTATGACTAGCCGCTCGAAGCACTTCATGATGGTGGGGGTGAGTGCGACCGGGCGGTAGTCATTGTGGCAGGTGGGGGACGACTTCTTCGGGACCGGGATGATGGTGGTGGCTTTGAGGCACGTGGGGACAACAGCCTGGCTCAGTGAGGTGTTTAAGATGTCCGTGAAGACATCTGTGAGCTCCTCGGCACAGTCTCTCAGGACACGACCAGGGATGTTGTCGGGACCCGGGGCTTTGCGTGCATTGGTCCCTCTGAGGGATCGCCTCATGCTGTCCGGGGATAACGTCAGCACCTGGTCGCCAGGAGGTGGTGGGGTCTTCTGTGCCGGGGTGTTGTTGTCTGCCTCAAAGCGAGCGAAGAAGTCGTTCAGCTGGTCAGGCAGAGAGGAGGAGTTGTCACAGGTCTGTGGAGAGGGCTTGTAGTCTGTGATGGTCTGTATCCCCCGCCACAGGTTCCTGGTGTCTCTGCTGTCACTGAAGTGGTCGGCGATCCTCCTGGAGTACTGTCTCTTGGCTAACCTGATGCCACGTGCCAGGTTGGCCCGGGCTAACCTCAGGCCCGTCTCGTCGCCAGCTTTGAAGGCAGCGTTCCGAGCCCTCAGGAGCCTGTGGACCTCTCCTGTAAACCATGGCTTCTGGTTGGCCCGGATGGAGATGTTTTTTTTTTTACTGTGACGTCTTCCATGCACTTCCTCATGTAGGAAGTGACGGTGTCTGTGTACTCCTGGAGGTCTGTGGTGTTGTTGTAGGTGGCTGCCTGTCTGAACATACTCCAGTCAGTGGTGGAAAAGCAGTCCTGGAGTGCCTCTGACGACCCCTCTGGCCACACCTGAACCTGCTTTTTGACTGGTTTGATGACTTTAACCAGAGGCCTGTGAGCTTGCATTAGCATGACAGTGGAGTGGTCTGAGGCTCCGAGGTGGGGGAGGGGGAGGGCTTTGTAGGCCCCTCTGTGTGTGGTGTAGACATTGTCCAGGATATTGTTTCCCCTTGTTGGAAAGTTGATGTGTCCATGGAGTTGTGGAAACACGCTTTTGGGGTTTGCGTGGTTAAAATCCCCAGCCAGGATGAGGAAAGCATCTGGGTGGGCTGTCTGCTGCTCACTGGTGTGCTGGTGGAGTTCATTCAGTGCCTCACTCCTGTTGTTGTTGGAGCCAGGCGGGATGTAAATTGCCACCAGCAGTATGGCACTAAATTCCCTCGGCAGGTAGAATGGCCGGCATTTAATAACCATAAGCTCCACCAGTGATGAGCAATGTTTACAGACCACAGCAGCATCACGGCACCAGGCATCACTGACGTAAACACAGAGTCCCCCGCCGCGAGTCTTCCCCCCCACGACGAGCGCTCTGTCTGCCCGGTAGCATGTTAGCCGGGCTAGCTGGATAGCGCAGTCCGGTACGCCGTCATTCAGCCATGTTTCCACAAACACAAGAACGCAACAGTCACTCACGCTCTTGGAAGTTGTGCGGAGAAGTCTGATATAGTCCATTTTGTTGTCCAGAGAGCGAACGTTGGCCAGCGTGATGGTAGGGATGGTCGGCCGGTGAGGGCTAGCCGCTAGCCTAGCTCGGATACCTCCGCACTTCCCCCTCTTCTGCTTCCTCATGCACCGCCTGTGGCGCCTCCACTGTGGGCTGGATGCAGGAGTGGGGGTCGGTGGATGAGCCGGCTCCCGGAGCAGACTGCGGTCGCGTATCTCTTCCGCGTCAGCTGGTTTAGGTTCTGTGAAAGTGGTCCTGCTGATGTTGAGCAGAACCTCACGGGAGTAGGTGCGTCTCAGGTGTCTCAGTGTAGCAAGGACAACAGGGACGGGCATATGCACGTGTGTGCATAACACAAAAAACACAAAAATGCCGATTCGACGGGAGAGAGAGGAGCCGCTGTTGTTTTGTGTCCTTTTGTTTTTGTCTTTGCTATCATTGTTGTGATTATTTTGGTCTTTGCTCTGTTGTTGCTCAGGCTGGTTTAATCTCGTGGCAGATGGAAAATATTTGGATCACTGTGATTACTGTATTATAATGAAAAAAAATGTATGTAGCACTAACAAGGGTATTGTATGTATCTCCCCACCAAGTCTTTCTCTGTCTTTCCTCTCCTCTCCTCTCCTCTCCTCTCCTCTCCTCTCCTCTCCTCTATCCTCTCCTCTCCTCTACCCTTTCACCCCAACCAGTCAGCAGAATTCCTCCACCTCTGAGTCTGGTTTCTACAAAGGTTTCTCCCTGTTGGGGGAGTTTTTCCTTTCCACAGTCACAAACACACCTGCTTGCTCATGTGGATATGTTGGGCTTTCCTATTTTCTCTATAAAAGCAAATTGGAATGACTGTAATGTATTTAAAAATGTCTTTTTTTTTATTAAAAAAAAAGAAAAAAAAGAAATGAAAACTGTGTCATGGTAACAGCAAACTCATGAAAGAGATCAATGAACCGTTCTCTCACATGGATCCAGTAAAGGCCCCCCCAACCTTATGTCAAAGAAGTGAAGTTCAAGGACATTTATCCTCAGTTTCCGGTGATAGAGCAGGAAGGACGATATGTCATCACAGATGACAACGATCGTATTTTAGAAACGGGACAAGCTGAAAAACAGTGAGGATGATTCCAAGCACGAAGAGCAAAACAAAGACAGTTCGTCTAGGATCCAGAGGTGGACTAAAGTTCAAGACTTTGCATATCTCTGCAGGCAGCTCATGCAAACACAGAGTGACAGTTGCTCTCTTCACGACTCCTCGGGTTTTCTTCAGCTCGCGTCTATTTCAGATTGTTTTGTGGTGCTTTTGAGAAGAATATAGCGAACAAAGCTGACATATTATTTCCCTGTTTGCCACCACTGGATGTTCACATGAATCACCAGGTTCACACAGATCATTAAAATATAAACAGTCTTACAGGCCACATACCGTATTTTCCGCCCTATAAGGCGCACCTAAATACCTCAAATTTTCTCAAAAGCTGCCAGTGCGCCTTATAGCCCGGTGCGCCTTATATATAGACAATTGTTCTACTCGAGTCTGCTATTTGACAGTTGAACAACCAGAAGCTTTTATTTTGACAACTCTAACTTCGCAACCAGATCTTCAGAGCGGACGAGACTCCGCACAACACATTCATCACTCATGGTTGCACACCAACATTCTAACAAACCAAAATAAACTAGATGAAATAATTACTCCCTAAACTGGGGAACAAAAACACAGCATAAACACAATCAACACAACACCAAGCCCAACAACAACCCACAATAACCTCCAACAACACAAAACATGAATTTGTCGCTGCAAGGCATGATGGGACATCATGCCTTGCAGCGACAAATTCAACCTGAGCTCCTCAGTGCAACCGATAGAAACTCCCATAATTCATTGCAGCTATTTGTGGTGTTTTAAATGCAATTATTGGGGGTTATATTTGGTTTGTGGTGTCGGTAATAATTGTGTTGTGTTGTGTTTTTGTTGCTTAGTTCATGTAGTTTAGTTTATCATTATTATTATTATTACCGGTAGTTGTAAGTTGTCAACCAGTAGTGAAGAAGGTTTTGTGTGTAGTGTCCTCCTGGCATAGGCTGCATGTAGGACTACTAAAATACAGTGTGTGCACCTATCTGGGTGTTAGAATCAGTGGAAAATGTAACCTAATGGCTTTAAACTATAAAGGTTGCTGACCACTGGTCTATTCCATGCGCCTTATAGGGCGGTGCGCCTTATATATGAATGAAGTTGTAAATTATGTCAATCAATGTAGGTGCGCCTTATAACCCGGTGCGCCTTATAGGGCAGAAAATACGGTACACACATATAGCTGAACACACAAAGTAGCCTATATTATATATGTTTATTGTATATGGCTGTTCATAAAATAAATATAAAATAAATGTTACAAATTAAACTATATATACTGTATATAGTATATGTACTTTTTATATATAAAACATTGAATCTCAATTCTGATCTTGTTCTATAAATAGTTTTCAAATAAACAATAAATAAAGCAACTTCTGATCAATCCATATCAATTTCAGACTTAAATAATGTACCGATTTAAGCCCCACCCAGTTTCAATTAAAATAGCCTCCTTCCGGTTTAGACCCCGCCCACTCTGAGTATGGACACAGATACAGATCATTTCAGTTTTTTTTTTAACCGTCTGCCTTCTCTTAGTTTGGCTGGTGGTGTAAAGTCAGTTGGAAAACTTTGCTTGTACTGAACGCGATGCTTTTGAGAAGAATATGTTGAACAAGGCTGATATATTATTTCCCTGTTTGCCTCCACTGGATGTTTACATGAATCACCAGGTTCACACAGATCATTACAAAATAAACAGTCTCACAGACCACCTACACACAAATAAAAAGAAATATGATATTTATAAATATTACAAATTAAGCTGTATATTCTGTATATATATATATATGTATATATAAAACATTGAATCATAGAATCTCAAATCTGAGGCTGTTCTGCAAATGGTTTTCAAATAAAGAATAAATAAAGCAACTTCTGATCAATCCATGTCAATTTCAGCCTTAAAATAATGTACCGATTGAAGCCCCACCCAGTTTCACGTAAACCACGCCCACATCCTGTTTAGGCCACGCCCACTCCGAGTACTACCACTGTGTTCACAGTGATGTGTGGATGCTTTTGGAGAAGGCTGGAGAGAAAAAAGGGTATGGCCCAGACCCAGAGTTCCTGATCACTGAGGGGGCTTTGCTTCACCACAACGGTCCTAAAGTGACTGTTACTGCATTACTACTCCATCAGCCCTCCATGCTCCATCACTCCTCCATCACCACTCCATCAATACTCCATCACTACTCAATCAGCCCTCCATCACCACCCCAACACTACTCCATCACTCCTCCATCACTACTCCATCACCCCTCCATCACTCCTCCATCACTAGTCCATCAGCCCTCCCCAGATGAAGCCCTCCTGTCCTCCCACATGATCCTGCCCCCCCCCCCCACCCACACCAGGTGATGACCAGTTGATCAACTCACCACATCTGATCACAGTTACAACTAGCTGGCAGGAAGGAAGTGAGGTGTACTTGCTCTGGCAGAAACTTTACATGTTACATGAGAGTCCACATCTGATCACAGCCTAAAGATGCTTACAACAACCTACAACATAGCGCCACCTGGTGGAAATAGGAGTGTTAGGTCCAGTGTGTTCATACAGTATGTCAAAATGCCCCCCCACCAGCTTATCAGCTATCAACCTGCACTCAAGCAGTCCTGTCTGCAGTATTTGGACCAAGATCCCATAATTACAGTTCATCAGGATTAGAAAAGTTCCTGCAAGAGAGACATCTGTGTCCCTGAGCTCTCAGTGCTCAGCACCGTGTTGAGCACTGAGAGCTCCTGATGGCTGTTTAGGAAGGGTCACACCTGAGCTGATGGAAACACCTGAGATACTCCCTGAAGACATAAAAGGTAAGGACAAACACTGAAATCCAGAAAATTAAATGGTGAATGCTTTTATTTAAAGCAAGGACTGATTAAAATAATTATGAAACACTCGAAACAAACTTTTACTCATGAAACATCATCTATGTGACATGTCTGCAGCCCCAGCCCTTTGCACTGGGTCTATTAGTCCTACAGTACATTTTATGTACATAAACATTTGACCACATTTTTGATGTTGTTCTTTCCTCTTTTCTTACACTTCCAGGTTGAAATTGTCTGAAAAAACAAATACCTCTTGAGTATAATGTGCAGTAGTTTGCCAACTGTCATCAGACAAGATGTCACAATGAAAAGGCTAACACAAATAAAAAACTGACGCAAATGCGAACCGAGTTTAAAGGACTTAAGCTAAATTGCTCAGTTAAAGAGTTAAGGTTGGAAATGATTAAAATGGCTTCATTGGGCAGAATGAAGACTTCAGACATCTGACTCACACAAGAGTCCTGCTTGTTTGCTGTCAGACATGAAACCAGAGGTTTGGTGGAAACTGCCTTCCCTGTCTCGTATTCTCAATTCATATGATCCCTGTGTCTTCATCTGTCAGGCCAGCAGCTTTCCATACGTACTGTGGAACAGGAGCACTAATCCCTGAATGTCCGTAAGCTCTGCTTTCTTTCACTTTGGCTTCTTTATGTGAGCAGGAGTCAGTGTGGGGATCAGGTCAACAGCAGCCCCGGCCAGCAGATCGCCTGCTGCTGTGCTGACGGAGTGCCGCTTCACACAAAGCATAAAAACCCCGGTGTCCCGGGACCGAGGCCCGCCTGGTGGGCCCGGCGCTCCCCGACTGGCCCGGGGAGAATGGGAAGCTTCAATCAGCAGGCCAGGGCCACTGCAGCGATGAAAGGATAATTTCCCCCCTCCGTCGCTTCTGGACCTCATGCAGCGTCAAACCATTTGTGAGCAGTGACAGAGCCAGATTGGGCCGAAAGGATATGAGTGGGAAACTTCAAAACCTGCTCATGTTTCTGCAGACGTGAAAGGATTTGTATAACACATTGAGATTTGATGGACTTTCCCATGTTCGCTTTGGACAGCCCTTTTTTGTTGACGCGTTCAAATAATGAATCTGTTATGTTTAGGACCCCCTTTTTCCCCCCGGCTCTGGAGTCTGGTCTCATGTTGTCGGGTAGGGATGCTGTGCGGACCACTCTTTCGTCTGTCCCAAGCTTATGGAGAACCGCTGACTCGCAGGCTTCCAGAAACCAGGGTAAGTGGTAGTGTTGGTTGAATCAGCTCCACCGCAGGTCTGACCGATGGCGGTGGGTTGACAGAGAGACGCCTTTATAATTGATGAAATGACCAAATTTATCAGCATGTTGTCCTCCCTTGTTCCTGTTTCATCCCCAAGCTGCAGCTGCTGAGACATTTCACTGCTTTCAGCAGGGATGTGAAAACTGTTTCCTCAACATAGCTGAAATGTGTCAGAAGACCTCAGTTCTTTAACATTTTTTTTTCTGGGCTTACTGTGTTGACTGCTTTGTCTTACTGTAAACTGTCACTCTGTTCCAGGTGCTGAAATGGAACATATATTTCTGATTCTTTTACTTTTTAGTAAGGCCTCTTCATCTGGAGCTCAGTTCAATGGATACAACTGTGATTCCCACTTTCACAGCCGTTTTCCTGGTGAGCAGCTCTGAGACACTCACACTGAATCACACTGAAGCTACTGAAGAGACATCTCTGTATTCCACCCAGTGAAGAAGAGCCTTTCTTCTATTAGTCTTATGTGGTGGAGAAAATAGAATTTATTCAGAACATTGCAAAGATTGGAATGGAGTAGTTTTGTGAAGAATGTCATATTGTGCTTGTTTATGCAGCTGAGAGGGACATCAGTGTGTACTGCGGAGTGCAGACCATCACCCTCAAGATCAACTTCTGCCCGGTGCTCTTCTCGGGCTACACCGACTCTGACCTGGCCCTGAACGGACGACACGGAGATGCACACTGCCGAGGATTCATCAACAACAATACCTTTCCCACCGTGGTGATCTTCAGCATCAGCCTGGCCACACTGGAGTCGTGTGGAAACACCCTGGTGGTAAGGGGAGGAACTACAGGAACAGAACGCGCCCAGAGTAAACAGTCTGGTAACCAAGACCTCAGCAGGACTGTGAGCCTGACATACCTGAAAAACTCTAAACACACTTTGATGAATGTAAACATTACCTGGAGATTATACTCTGACACTTCTGAAATATTAACAACATCATCATCATCATCATCATCATCATCATCATCATCATCATCATCATCATCATCATCATCAACAACAACGACATCAACATCAACAACAACAATAATAATAATAATATTTTTAAAAGATTATTATAATAACATAGCAACTTATAAAAACAAATGTGTCAGACGTGTATTTCCTTACAATCTGTTCATTCTAAATGTTGTGATGAAAAGTTGGACTTCCTGTAGTGGGATGGAGTCTGGCTCTCTAAACGCAGCTAGGGAGGAAGAGCCCAAATCATGAATGATAAATTAATTGAAAAACAATGCTAAAAAATAGTTCAGAGCAAAGGATCAAAGTAGCTCAGTTCAGAGAATATCTTAAACTCAAATAGATTGAACCAGTGAGAAATAGCCTAATAACTTACAAATATCTATAACATTTCATTGTTTCATTGCAAAGAAGTATATGATTTAGAATTGTGAATGGTACTACATTACGAATACTATGATCACGGTTTACACGTATGCTTAGAAAGTGAAATTCCGACAGTTCATTCTAACCAGGACATTCTGAGTGTTGATTCCAGGATAAGGTTGTTCTGCTATCAGCCTGACGTAGGATGGCACAACAACAGAGATAGAACTCAACTACTCCGGATAACAACATACACACATACAGCCATCATGACACATATTGATTAATGGCGTCTGATTTCGGTTGGCAACAGCTGCCATAACCAAATTGACCAATTGCACTGAAGCCAAACCTATTGTCTGGGTGTGGCCCCCACCCAGAAGAAAAGTGACAACCCATGGAAGTTGGATACTTTGATTGTAGTCCTGCGTTAGACATATTCATATCCAGCGCTCCACATTGCATATGGCTATCTTTACTTTATTTGGTAAATAAATGGTAAAATGTAACTCACTGTCTCGAGACCCCTATTAGGGGGCTTTTCCACCGGAAAGAACGAGGGGCTAGTTCGGAGCCAGGTCCAGAGTTAGTACCAGTTCTTTGTCTTTCCACCACCCAAACCGGTTCTTAACAGGGGCTTAACCGGGTCTATGCTGGCCCCATTTCATTGCTGGGCCAGTGAAGAACCAGACATCTGGCACCGGCCCTGAACTAGCTCCTGGTTGTTTCTGGTGGAAAAGCCCTATTAAACAACCAAGAATAGGATCAGAGAACCAGGAGGAACCAGCAGGCTTAAGGCCATGTTCCAACATTTTTTAGATGTATTGCTTGTTTGTTTTTTTAGCACATGATGTGAACAACTTCAGATCCAGTGTGGATGGAAGCCTCCACCTGCTGCATATGGCAAATACAAGAGGACATTTCATGCTTTAGCATGTATTCTGAAAAATATTCTTGAAAAATATCATTGACCAAAATAACATTTTACTAACTTTGAACAGTCACAGCAATTTAAAACCTGAATTGTTCTGCCAGAAACCACAAGAATTGAATATTTTCATAGTGAAGCAACTTATTTCCTCGCCTCATGAACAACACTTCCCTCTCTTCTGAATTGCAAAAGTAAAATACTGCAGATTGATCCTAAAGTACAAACCCTTAATTTGTTACACTGAAAAAAGTGCATGGTCATGTGACTGGAGAGGAAGGAGGAGCAGCGTGAGGAGGAGTAGTGTGAGGAGGAGCAGCGTGAGAAGTAGCAGCGTGATGAGGAGCAGCGTGATGAGGAGCAGCATGAAGAGGAGCAGCATGAGGAGGAGCAGTGTGAGGAGGGGCAGCGTGAGAAGGAGCAGTGTGAGGAGGAGCAGCATGAGGAGGAGCAGCGTGAAGAAGAGGAGCAGCATGAAGAGGAGGAGCAGGATCATAAGGAGCAGGATCATGAGTGGCAGCATCAGGAGGAGGAGCAGGGTCATGAGAAGCAGCATCAGGAGGAGCAGTATGAGGAGGAGCAGTGTGAGAAGGAGCAGTGTGAGGAGGAGCAGTGTGAGGAGTATCAACCTGAGGAGGGGAAGAGTGAGGAGGAGCAGCATCAGGAAGTGCAGCATCAGGTGGAGCAGTGTGAGAAGGAGCAGGGTGAGGAGGAGCAGCGTCAGGAGGGGCAGTGTGAGGGGGAGCAGCATGAAGAGGAGAAGCAGTGAGGAGTATCAACATGAAGAGGAGCAGCATGAGGAGTAGCAACTTGAGGAGGGGCAGTGTGAGAAGGAGCAGTGTGATGAGGGGCAGCATGAGGAGGAGCAGCTTTTGGAAGGGCAGCGTGAGAAGGAGCAATGTGATGAGGAGCAGCATGAGGAGGAGCAGTGGTGAGAAGGAGGAGCAGCATGAGCAGGAGGAGCAGCATCATGAGGAGCATCATGAGGAGGAGCAGCGTGAGAAGGAGGAGCAGCATGAGGCGAAGCAGCATGAGCAGGAGGAGCAGCATCATGAGGAGCAGCATTTGGAGGAGGAGCATGAGGAGGAGTAGCGTGAGGAGGAGGAGCAGCATCAGGTGGGCCAGCATCAGGAGGAGCAGGATCATGAGGAGGAGCAGGGTCAGGAAAAGCAGCATCAGGAGGAGGAGCAGTGTGAGAAGGAGCAGTGTGATGAGGGGAAGCATGAGGAGGAGCAGCTTGTGGAGGAGCAGCGTGTGGAAGAGCAGCGTGAGAAGGAGCAGTGTGATGAGGAGCAGCATGAGGAGGAGCAGTGGTGAGAAGGAGGAGCAGCATGAGAAGGAGGAGCAGCATGAGCAGGAGGAGCAGCATCATGAGGAGCAGCATTTGGAGGAGGAGCATGAGGAGGAGCAGAAGTGATGAGGAGCAGTGTGAGGAGTGGAAGTGTGAGGAGGCGCAGCATAAAGTGGAGGAGCAGTGTGAGGAGGAGCAGCATGAGGGGGAGCAGCATGAAGAGGAGGAGCAGCATCAGGTAGGCCAGCATCAGGAGGAGCAGGATCATGAGGAGGAGCAGGGTCATGAAAAGCAGCATCAGGAGGAGGAGCAGCGTGAGAAGGAGCAGTGTGATGAGGGGAAGCATGAGGAGGAGCAGCTTGTGGAGGAGCAGCGTGTGGAAGAGCAGCGTGAGAAGGAGCAGTGTGATGAGGAGCAGCATGAGGAGGAGCAGTGGTGAGAAGGAGGAGCAGCATGAGAAGGAGGAGCAGCATGAGCAGGAGGAGCAGCATGAGCAGGAGGAGCAGCATCATGAGGAGCAGCATTTGGAGGAGGAGCATGAGGAGGAGCAGCGTGATGAGGAGCAGTGTGAGGAGTGGCAGTGTGAGGAGGAGCAGCATAAAGTGGAGGAGCAGTGTGAGGAGGAGCAGCATGAGGGGGAGCAGCATGAAGAGGAGGAGCAGCATCAGGTGGGCCAGCATCAGGAGGAGCAGGATCATGAGGAGGAGCAGGGTCATGAGAAGCAGCATCAGGAGGAGGAGCAGCCTGAGGAGGAGGAGCAGGGTCATGAATAGCAGCATCAGGAGGAGTCACAGCATGAGGAGGAGCTTCATGATGGGCAGCATCAGGAGGAGGAGCAGCATCAGGAGGAGCAGCATCAGGAAGTGCAGCATCAGGAGGAGCAGTGTGAGGAGAATCAACATGAGGAGGGGATGAGTGAGGAGGAGCAGCATGAAGAAGAGGATCAGTGTGAGGAGGAGGAGTGTGAGGGCGAGCAGTGTGAGGAGGAGCAGCTTGAGGAGGAGCAGCTTGAGGAGGAGCAGTGGTGAGAAGAAGAAACAGCATGAGGATGAGCAGCATGAGCAGGAGGAGCATCATCATGATGAGCAGCATGAGGAGGTGCAGCGTGAGAATGAGGAGCAGCATGAGGAGAAGCAGGAGGAGCAGCATCATGAGGAGCAGCATGTGGAGGAGGGCAATAAGGAGGAGCAGCATGAGGAGGAGCAGTGTGAGGAGGAGCAGCATGAGGAGGAAGAGCAGCCTGAGGAAGAGGAGCAGGGTCATGAATAGCAGCATCAGGAGGAGTCACAGCATAAGGAGGAGCTTCAGGAGGGGCAGCTTCAGGAGGAGTGGCATCAGGAGGAGGAGCAGCATCAGGAGGAGCAGCATCAGGGGGGGCACCATCAGGAGGAGGAGCAGGGTCATGAGCAGCAGGATCAGGAGGAGGAGCAGCCTGAGGAGGAAGAGCAGCCTGAGGAGGAGGAGCAGGGTCATGAATAACGGCATCAGGAGTCACAGCATGAGGAGGAGCTTCAGGAGGAAGAGCAGGGTCACAAGGAGGAGCATCAAGAGGAGCAGGATCATGAGTATCAGCATCAGGAGGAGCTGGGTAATGAGGAGGAGCATCAAGAGGAGCAGGGTCATGAGTATCAGCATCAGGAGGAGCTGGGTCATGAGGAGGAGCATCAAGAGGAGCAGGGTCATGAGTATCAGCATCAGGAGGAGCTGGGTCATGAGGAAGAGCATCAAGAAGAGCAGGGTCATGAGTATCAGCATCAGGAGGAGCTGGGTCATGAGGAGGAGCATCAGGAGGAGCTGGGTCATGAGGAGGAGCATCTGGCAGAGCTGGGTCATGAGTATCAGCATCAGGAGGAGCTGGGTCATGAGGACGAGCATCAGGAGGAGCTGGGTCATGAGGAGGAGCATCAGGCGGAGCTGGGTCATGAGGAGGAGCATCAGGAGGAGCAGGGTCACAAGAAGGAGCATCAGTAGGACAGCATCAAGAGGAGTAGGGTCATGTGGAGGAGCATCAGGAGGAGCAGGGGCACGAGGAGGAGCATCAGGAGAGCCAGCATCATGAGTAGCATAATCAGGAGCAGAGTCAGCAGGCGGAACTTCAGGAGGCGGAGCTTCACTCACAGCTTGTCACCCTGCAGGTGTCCACTGCCCAGGGGCCGAATGCGTATGGAAATCTGTCCCTGGTGCAAATTGGAAACATCTCGGGTTACATTGACACCCCGGACCCTCCCACCACCATCAGCTACCTGCCTGGCCTGCTCTACCAGTTCAGCTGTAGCTACCCCCTGGAGTACCTGGTCAACAACACCCAGCTGGCCTCGTAAGTCCCGCCTCCTCCGTCTGTGCTTCTGGCTGAAGTCCAGCCTCTCCTGCCTCAAGGTGGAGCGGTCCTGTGTTCCCGGCCACACCCTTCCTGGGAGACTATGTGTTTGACATGCTCTACAAGTGTTCAAAAAGCTGTGTTTGTGTGTGTATGTTTGTGTGTGTGTGTGTGCGTGTGTGTGCATGCGTGTGCGTGTGCGTGTGCGTGTATGTGTATGTGTATGTGTATGTGTAGGTGTAGGTGTGTGTGTGTGTGTGTGTGTGTGTGTGTGTGTGTGTGTGTGTGTGTGTGTGTGTGTGTGTGTGTGCGTGTGCGCGTGCGCGTGTGTGTGTGTGTGTGTGTGTGTGTGTGTGTGTGTGTGTGTGTGTGTGTGTGTGTGTGTGTGTGTTGTGCTGGACTCCAGCAAGTCCAGCAGCTGTCCCGCCCGATGGCTGGACTGACTGAAGACGAGGTGGTCTGTGTGCCTCCATGTGATTTTCTTTTTGATGTCAGAGAATGAAAAATACGGAAACCATCTGATTTTCGATTTGATATTGGGAAACGAAATACATGAGATGAGTCGTCTCCCGTTTTAAAATTAAAAATTGAAAAACAGAAATAAGGTTGTTTCTCATTTCCCGTTATGCCTTTCTGAACCAAAAATCGTGAAATAAAATGTGACCGTCTTTATTTCAAATTTGATTTGCGTGTAAACCGGAAGCCTTCTTCTTCTGCTGCTGCTGCTGGTTCACTGTCCTACCCATGCCACTGTCTGTGGCAATGAGGCGAAGGAGTGAATGAGTGAAGGACCACTGTCTGTGGCAATGAGGTGAAGGAGTGAATGAGTGAAGGACCACTGTCTGTGGCAATGAGGTGAAGGAGTGAATGAGTGAAGGACCACTGTCTGTGGCAATGAGGTGAAGGAGTGAATGAGTGAAGGACCACTGTCTGTGGCAGTGAGGTGAAAGAGTGAAGGACCACTGTCTGTGGCAGTGAGGTGAAAGAGTGAAGGATCACTGTATGTGGCAGTGAGGTGAAGGAATGAAGGACCACTGTCTGTGGCAGTGAGGTGAAAGAGTGAAGGACCACTGTCTGTGGCTGTTAGGTGAAAGAGTGAAGGACCACTGTCTGTGGCTATGAGGTGAAGGAGAGAATGAGTAAATGACTAATGTTTGTTGCAGTGAGGTGAAGGAGTGAAGGACCACTTTCTGTGGCAGTAGCATTGAGGTGAAGGAGTGAAGGACCACTGTCTGTGGTAGTGGCAGTGAGGTGAAGGAGTGAAGGACCACTGTCTGTGGCAGTATCATTGAGGTGAAGGAGTGAAGGACCACTGTCTGTGGTAGTGGCAGTGAGGTGAAGGAGTGACCACTTTCTGTGGCAGTGAGTTAAAGTGATGATAAACTACTCTCTGTGGCACTTAGGTGAAGGAGTGAAGGACCAATGTGTGTGGAAGTGAGGTGAAGGAGTGAAGGACCGCTGTATATGGCAGTGAGGTGAAGGAGTGAAGGACCACTGTCTGTGGCAGTGAAGTGAAGGAGTGAAGTACCACTATCTGTGGCAGTGAGGTGAAGGAGTGAAGGACCACTTTCTGTGGCAGTAGCATTGAGGTGAAGGAGTGAAGGACCACTGTCTGTGGTAGTGGCAGTGAGGTGAAGGAGTGAAGGACCACTGTCTGTGGCAGTATCATTGAGGTGAAGGAGTGAAGGGGTGACCACTTTCTGTGGCAGTGAGTTAAAGTGATGATAAACTACTCTCTGTGGCACTTAGGTGAAGGAGTGAAGGACCAATGTGTGTGGAAGTGAGGTGAAGGAGTGAAGGACCGCTGTATGTGGCAGTGAGGTGAAGGAGTGAAGGACCACCGTCTGTGGCAGTGAGGTGAAGGAGTGAAGTACCACTATCTGTGGCAGTGAGTTAAAAGAGTGAAGGACCACTCTCTGTGGTAGTGAGGTGAAGGAGTGAAAGACCACTGTCTGTGGCAGTGAGGTGAAGGAGTGACGGACCGCTGTCTATGGAAATGAGATGAAGGAGTGAACGACCACTGTCTGTGGTAGTGAGGTGAAGGAGTGAAGGATTGCTATCTGTCGTAGTGTCAATGAGGTGAACGAGTGAAGGATCACTGTCAGTGGTAGTGAGGTGAAGGAGTGAAGGACCACTGTGTGTGGCAGTGAGTTGAAGGAGTGAAGGAGTGATGGACCACTGACGGTGGCAGTGAGGTGAAAGATTAAAGGACCACCGTCTGTAGCAGTATCATTGAGGTGAAGGAGTGAAGGACCACTGTCTGTGGTAGTGGCAGTGAGGTGAAGGAGTGATGGACCACTGTCTGTGGCAGTGGCAGTGAAGGGAGGGAGTGAAGGACCACCGTCTGTGGCATTGAGGTGATGGATTGAAGGACCACTGTCTGCGGCAGTGAGTTAAAGTGGTGAAGGCGTGAAGGACCACTGTCTGTGGCAGTTACGTGAATGAGTGAAGGGCCACTGTATGTCCCAGTGAGGTGAAGGAGTGATGGACCACTGTCTGTGGTAGTTAGGTGAAGGTGTGAAGGACCACTGGCTGTGGCAGTGAGGTCAAGAAGTGAAGGACCACTGTCTGTGGCTATGAGGTGAAAGAGTGAAGGACCACTGTCTGTGGCTATGAGGTGAAGGAGAGAATGAGTAAATGACTACTGTTTGTTGCAGTGAGGTGAAGGAGTGAAGGACCACTGTCTGTGGAAGTGAGATGAAGGAGTGAAGGACCACTGTCTGTGGTAGTGAGATGAAGGAGTGAAGGACCATGTCTGTGGCAGTGAGGTGAAGGAGTGAAGGACCGCTGTCTATGGAAATGAGATGAAGGAGTGAAGGACCGCTGTCTGTGGTAGTGAGGTGAAGGAGTGAAGGATCGCTGTCTGTCGTAGTGTCAATGAGGTGAACGAGTGAAGGATCACTGTCAGTGGTAGTGAGGTGAAGGAGTGAAGGACCATTGTCTGTGGCAGTTAGGTGAAGGAGTAAAGGGCCACTGTATGTCCCAGTGAGGTGAAGGAGTGATGGACCACTGTCTGTGGTAGTTAGGTGAAGGTGTGAAGGACCACTGTCTGTGGCTATGAGGTGAAGGAGAGAATGCGTAAATGACTACCGTTTGTTGCAGTGAGGTGAAGGAGTGAAGGACCACTTTCTGTGGCAGTAGCATTGAGGTGAAGGAGTGATGGACCACTGTCTGTGGTAGTTAGGTGAAGGTGTGAAGGACCACTGTCTGTGGTAGTTAGGTGAAGGTGTGAAGGACCACTGTCTGTGGCTATGAGGTGAAGGAGAGAATGCGTAAATGACTACTGTTTGTTGCAGTGAGGTGAAGGAGTGAAGAACCACTGTCTGTGGAAGTGAGATGAAGGAGTGAAGGACCACTGTCTGTGGTAGTGAGATGAAGGAGTGAAGGACCATGTCTGTGGTAGTGGCAGTGAGGTGAAGGAGTGAAGGACCACTGTCGGTGGCAGTGAGGTGAAGGACCACTGTCTATGTAACACCCTGTTGCTCTATAACATCCTGTTGCTCTATAACATCCTACTACTCCACAGCAGTCCTTTCTCTCTTCTCTTTTTTTAGAATGTTGTTGTTTGCGCTGTTTTCTTCTCGTTATCCAGTTCTAATTACAGCTCTGCACCGAGCAGGAGCTGGATTTGGACCTGTCAGCCTGTTTCTTTTTTGTGATTTCATGTCCTTCCTTGTTGAAAAGCTAACCCACAACATGCTGGACACGGACACGGTAAACTGTCCAGGGTTCAGGTCGCAGCTTTCAGAGTGAAATCCCCCTCTCACTTCTCTGAATGATTGACTGAATGAAGGGGTTCCTGTGGCAGTTGCCTGACAGAGACAGGCCATTACTATAGCAACTGGTGTCTCATTGAACTGTTGCAGCAGAGGGTCTGTCTGCTCTGTGTTTTGGGAATATTTTCTGACATTTTGCACATCTCTTCACAGGGCGCAAGTGTTGGGAAACTCTTGAAACCATGCTAGTTTGCGCTGAAAGGCGCTCATATGTCCCACAGAGCTTGGCATCTGCTCCGGAATGTTCAGATGTTTTGAAATGTGAGGTGATATTGGAGCGAAGGGGCAATACACACTCATACCACAACAGTCCTCCAGGGATCAGTGGCTTTCTTTGTTCAATGAAGAGGACAGCAGCTAAAGGTCTCCTTTGCCTCTAGTAGTTGAATAAATAATTACACCTGTGCTGGAGGCAGTCTGCTGCTTCCAAAGCAGTGAAGCCAATGATCAAAAGTAGATATCAATGATGCTGTGAGCAACATGCAGCCGTGAGGCCTCTGAGGAAACACCTCCAAAACCAAATGGAAGCTGTTATGATTTCTCCAAAAAAGAGCAACAAGGATTGTGAATAACGTGGGATACGGTGAATATACCAACAACCTGTTTATGATGTCACATGCTCTGAACACACACCATCTCAACAAGTCATGTATGAAGCAAAAAACAATGGACTATCTGGGAACCTTGTGTACTAACAGAGTGGGTGGCTACAACCTGAGACGGGGTCCCACATTAACTCTGCGTGTGTGTGTGTGTGTGTGTGTGTGTGTGTGTGTGTGTGTGTGTGTGTGTGTGTGTGTGTGTGTGTGTGTGTGTGTGTGTGTGTGTGTGTTTGGGTTGCTGTATGTAAACACAGGGTGAGAAAGCAAACAGTACAAACATAAACAATAAACGGTCCTCCAAAGAGGAATTGTCACAAGTTATGAAGAAGATGAAAGTAAAGCACAGTATCAGTGATATTAAGAATTAAGGGCACTGATGGGATGGGACGGGGGGGGGGGGGGGGGGGGATGTTTTATTAATCTATATCAGGGGTCTCCAGCTCCAGTCCTGGGGGGCCCCTGTCCTCCATGTTTTAGTCACTCCCTGCTTCAGCAGACCTGAATCTAATGATTTTTCATCAAGGTTGTGAAAACGCCCAATAACGAGCCCCTCATTGCAATCAGGTGTGTTGAACTGTGAGGAGCTGAACTACAAGGGGTCCTGGAGGACCCCTGGCGACACCAGGACACCAGGGGTCCTGGAGGACCGGAGTTGGAGAACCTTGATCTACATAGATTATTAAGATGGAATGGAGTAGGGCTGCATAAGCAACTTGTCTCCCTACTCCTTTTTAGACAGTAAATATATATTATTATTATTAGTGTTGTTGTTGTTGTTGTTGTTGTTGTTGTTGTAATAATATCATTTTGCTTATAGTATTATTAGTGGTACTAGCATGATTGTTTTATTGTATTTTATGTGTAAAATGTTCAAAATAAGGAAATATTGATACTGAGTTAGTCTCAGCTGTGCCAGGATGTCTGGAAAGTTAAAATGTGGAGTAAAGTTTGTTTTCACACAATAATTCTGAATGTTTGATCCTTTTCTCTGTGTTGAAGGTCAGCTGCTGCAATCTCAGTGAAAGAGAGCAACGGTACTTTTATCAGCACATTGAACCTGCTGCTTTACAATGTGAGTTCAGATCGTTACTAATCCTGCTGCATCAGCAAAACTCATTCAAACTTTCTCTGCAACAAA